>NC_091212.1:11818773-11831273 GCF_040958095.1 Procambarus clarkii | reverse complement strand
TCCCAGCTCCTTGTCTTCCGCATAATTACTTTACCTCGGTGTGATCAGCAGAGCTGTTCTGAGCTGTGCAGAGCTATATAGAGATGTACAGAGATGTACAGAGCTATGCAGAGCTAAATAGAGATGTAGAGAGCTGTACAGAGCTAAATAGAGATGTACAGAACGGTACAGAGCTGTACAGAGCTATATAGAGATGTACAGAGCTGTATAGAGCTGTACAGAGCTGTATAGAGCTGTACAGAGCTGCGTCATCCCCCAGCACCGTCTGCATCAGCTCATAGAGCACGCGGCTCTAGGTAAGAGTGAATTAAGGCAGAGAGGGAAAGTGAGAAATAATAGTGAGAAAGAATTTTTTCAGTGTCAGAGTAGTTAACGGATGGAATGCATTAGGCAGTGATGTGGTGGAGGCTGACTCCATACACAGTTTCAAGTGTAGATATGATAGAGCCCAGTAGGCTCAGGAACCTGTACACCAGTTGATTGACAGTTGAGAGGCGGGACCAAAGAGCCAGAGCTCAATCCCCGCAAACACAACTTGGTGAGTACAACTAGGTGAGTACACACACACACACACACACACACACACACACACACACACACACACACACACACACACACACACACACACACACACACACACACACACTCACACTCATCTACACACACAGTCATGTACACACACAAGAGTTCATGTGTGTTCACACGCCTTGAACACAAGCTAACAAGCAGGATCGCCCTAACAAGTACTACAGGGCCACAATGGGGTGTCACACTCACCTGAACAAGTTGAAGAACAAGCTCTCACTCACCTATACTGACGGTGTTCAGACCTTTAGTCTGAAAATTTAGTTAGACTCACATTTTTGCACGATGTGAGTCTAACCGAGTCATAGAAAACGTATAGCGCTTTCAAGTATGACTGCGCTATTGTCTTCAAAACATTTTATGTGGAACACAATAGATGCGGGGACACTGGAACACAATAGATCCGGGGACACTAGGGGGCACAATAGACGTGGGGTCACAGGGGACACAATAGACATTAAATTTTACATTTAAATTTACATAAATTTACATATAAATGAGAAACGCCTGTGGGCCAGAGACCAGGTGGACAAATATGCCTCCGGAGATACTCAGTCACTAACGCTGGCACGTTAATAGGACAACGTCCCCTGGCACTCACCAACGCTGCCGGCACTAGTAACGAGCCCCAAGCTTATTGTGTTTCCTTAATGGTTGTAGCAGCCATGATGGCTGGTTGGTCTTGTGAGGCGCTCGGGCGGGCTTATCTTGAGTTATCTTGAGATGATTACGGGGCTTTAGTGTCCCCGCGGCCCGGTCCTCGACCAAGCCTCCACCCCCAGGAAGCAGCCCGTGACAGCTGACTAACACCCAGGTACCTATTTTACTGCTAGGTAACTAGCAGTAAAATAAGTAAAGCAATAAAAAGGGCTGGGGAGTATTAGGGCTCATACCTCAGGTCTCTCCCAGGGTTCATACCCCAGGTCTCTCCCAGGGCCCACACCCCAGGTCTCTCCCAGGGCTCATACCCCAGGTCTCTCCCAGGGCTCATACCCCAGGTCTCTCCCAGGGTTCATACCCCAGGTCTCTCCCAGGGCCCACACCCCAGGTCTCTCCCAGGGCTCATACCCCAGGTCTCTCCCAGGGCTCATACCCCAGGTCTCTCCTAGGGCCCACACCCCAGGTCTCTCCCAGGGCCCACACCCCAGGTCTCTCCCAGGGCCCACACCCCAGGTCTCTCCCAGGGCCCACACCCCAGGTCTCTCCCAGGGCTCATACCCCAGGTCTCTCCCAGGGCTCATACCCCAGGTCTCTCCTAGGGCCCACACCCCAGGTCTCTTCCAGGGCCCACACCCCAGGTCTCTTCCAGGGCCCACACCCCAGGCCTCTCCCAGGGCCCACAGGGCTCGGGAGAGTTGTCATGACGACGATAACTCAGTCGGTGGCTGGCAGACTCCGGTTAGCAGATGCTGCGAGAGATGCACATTCCCTCTAGACCATCATGTAATTCCCTCTAGACCATCATGTAATTCCCTCTAGACCATCATGTAATTCCCTCTAGACCGTCATGTAATTCCCTCTAGACCATCATGTAATTCCCTCTAGACCATCATGTAATTCCCTCTAGACTATCATGTAAATCCCTCTAGACCATCATGTAATTCCCTCTAGACCATCATGTAATTCCCTCTTGACCATCATGTAATTCCCTCTAGACCATTATGTAATCCCCTGTAGACCATCATGTAATCCCCTCTAGACCATCATGTAATTCCCTCTAGACCATCATGTAATTCCCTCTAGACCATCATGTAATTCCCTCTAGACCATCATGTAATTCCCTCTAGACCATCATGTAATTCCCTCTAGACCATCATGTAATTCCCTCTAGACCATCATGTAATTCCCTCTAGACCATCATGTAATTCCCTCTAGACTATCATGTAAATCCCTCTAGACCATCATGTAATTCCCTCTAGACCATCATGTAATTCCCTCTTGACCATCATGTAATTCCCTCTAGACCATTATGTAATCCCCTCTAGACCAATATGTAATCCCCTCTAGACCATCATGTAATTCCCTCTAGACCATCATGTAATTCCCTCTAGACCATCATGTAATTCCCTCTAGACTATCGTGTAATTCCCTCTAGACCATCATGTAATTCCCTCTAGACTATCATGTAATTCCCTCTAGACCATCATGTAATTCCCTCTAGACCATCATGTAATTCCCTCTTGACCATCATATAATTCCCTCTAGACCACCATGTAATTCCCTCTAGACCACCATGTAATTCCCTCTAGACCATCATGTAACTCCCTCTAGACCACCATGTAATTCCCTCTAGACCATCATATAAGAGGATCATGTACGAAGATCCCTCTAGAGGATCTTACTGTAAGCCAGTTACCGTCGCTTACAAAGACAAATATATTATAACATTGAATTCAAAAGCAAATTTTCGGATGCCACCTTCATTCTCTCTCAAGGTTCTGTATATATTATTCTCTCAATTAAAATAATAAATTTGGGTTTTAATACACTTACATATAAATTGGGTCTTTCATTCACCTTCAGTGAAAATTATGATGTACACAATATGTATTTTGGCTGATCGGAAGTTGAGGTAAATGGACCCATACACCTGGGGTTTAGAGACAAGTCAGCCCGCAGGTGTGACGGGTAGTTGACGGCCTGCCTGTTCGTCCCACACACCTGTCAAAGCCGTAACGGAGACATGTGTGTGTGTATATATATATCAGGAGGCTAGTAACCCAGACGCACACCTGGGACATCTCGATGTCACTTTCTGAACTCACATCAATGAACACGTACACACACACACACACACACACACACACACACACACACACACACACACACACACACACACACACACACACACACACACACCTGTGTGTGTGTGTGTGTGTGTGTGCCTGGTAGCTTGGTGGATAGCGCGCAGGACTCGAAATTCTGTGGCGTGGGTTCGATTCCCGCAACAGGCAGAAACAAATGGGTAAAGTTTCTTTCACCCTGAATGCCCTTGTTACCTAGCAGTAAATAGGTACCTGGGAGTTAGTCAGCTGTCATGGGCTGCTTCCTGGGGTGTGTGTGTGTGTGTGTGTGGTGTGGAGAAAAAACAAGTAGTTAGTAAACAGTTGATTGACAGTTGAGAGGCGGGCCGAAAGAGTAAAGCTCAACCCCCCGCAAGCACAACTAGGTGAATACAACTAGGTGAATAGACACACACACACAGAGATACATTGATTCCAACAGGCAACACAGACGAGGAGCCAGCTGGGACATCCGGGTGGGCGGGAAACAAGAGATGCCGGTGAGGGGGAGTGGGAGGGTGTTTGGGGGTGTGGGGGGGGGGGGTGAGGGGGGGGTCTTGTTTGTTCAAGTGAGCGGGAGACATTTGTATGCAAACTGGCAACCTCCATTGTTTACATTTACCTAAATGCCTTTTTTTCTGTTAAACTATTTTTGATTTCTTGCTCAAAGACTATATGTGCCTGTCCATTATTTATTTTTTCCTCCTTGATTAATGGAAGTTTTTGTCCCTTTTTTCAGGTAAGTGTGACTGAAACTTGGTCCGGCGTTTGTGAGTAGAACGAAATCCGCATTTCGGGGCAACCTGCTTTTATCCATGATAAGTTTTAACGCTATTGACCACCTAACGTAAATATTGCGGTGGTTTAGTGAGATTTAAATCACCATAATACTGTCGCTTTCTCTGACTAATGAGCATCTGTAGATTAGGGAAGGATAGGAGGGGGGGGGGGTAGATTCTTAGGCTACAGGTTTAGGCAAAATTACTTCAAATGTGAAGTTTGACAAATCGTTTGAACGGACTGGTCCTCTCGTCTGAGTCGCGGTGCAGGGAACAGGTAAACAAACGACCCTCGTATGTCACATACGACCCTCGTATGTCACATACGACCCTCGTATGGCACATACGACCCTCGTATGGCACATACGACCCTCGAATGTTACATACGACCCTCGTATGTCACATACGACCCTCGTATGGCACATACGATCCTCGTGTGTCACATACGACCCTCGTATGTCACATACGACCCCCGTATGTCACATGCGACCCTCGTATGTCACATACGACCCTCGAATGTCACATACGACCCTCGTATGTCACATACGACCCTCGTATGTCACATACGACCCTCGTATGTCACATACGACCCTCGTATGTCACATGCGACCCTCGTATGTCACATACGACCCTCGTATGTCACATACGACCCTCGTATGTCACATACGACCCTCGTATGTCACATACGACCCTCGTATGTCACATGCGACCCTCGTGTGTCACATACGACCCTCGTATGTCACCTACGACCCTCGTATGTCACATACGACCCTCATATGTCACATACGACCCACCTTGTGACTCACGTCTGTGGCTATCGTGCCAAGATCTACATCATGACTCAGGGGAAAATACAAGTTTTCCCTCATGAATCAAAGAGTCACCTGACCTCAAATTATTAGGTGGTAATATGTCTAGGGTAGAGTGAAGGTCTAAGTAAACTCCACCAGTTTACTGCGGCGAACTTATCTACATAACACCGCTTCTTATATGCACAAATCTCTCTATGCATCCTCACAACCCAATGACAATGAAGTAAATTAACACGAAGCACAAGTGCAGGCGATGAGTCACAATAACGTGGCTGACGTATGTTGACCAGACCACACACTAGAAGGTGAAGGGACGACGACGTTTCGGTCCGTCCTGGACACAATCGGCTTGAGAATGGTCCAGGACGGACCAAAACGTCGTCGTCGTCCCTTTACCTTCTAGTATGTGGTCTGGTCAACAAAGCACATATCATAGCAGCTAGATGTTTACTAGGCACAAATAACTCAAATAACTAATCCATTCAAGATTGGCTGGCAGGCTGTGACATGGTGGGTAGTGACGTAACATAACCAGAGTGGGGGCTATAATTACACACAGAAATCACAATAGCGTGATGCATCAAATGAACAAATCCACAAGGGCCGTGACGAGGGTTCGAACCTACGTCTGAGAGCATCCCAGACACTGCCTTAATCGACTGAGCTACGACATGAAAATAATTGTCCTTGTGGCTTTGTTCATTTGATGCATCACGCTATTGTCATTTCTGTGTGTTATATAAGCTTAGTTATTTTCTTCAACTAGTTAGCAAACTTAGTTCATTATCTGTTAGATGTTTCTAGTTCCTCGGTCCTAAGTGTGAACCCGGAAGTCGGTTTTCCGATAAATCAAGCCCTTCGCAACCGGGACCTGCATTAATGTTTTAGATTCATCGCGATGCCATGGCGGGTACAAGGGCGTAAGGCTGGGTTGGGAGTACTTACTTAGATATACTGAGCTAGTTGTGCTTGCGGAGGTTACGCTTCGGTTCTTTGGACACGCCTCTGAACATTCACTCAACTGGTGTACAGATTCCTGAGCCTACTGGACTCTTTATCATATCTACATTTGAAACTGTGTATGGAGTCTGCCTAAAAGTGTGTGTGTGTGTGTGTGGCTTCAGCAACCGCTATAGCCGCTTATTACTCTACACTTAAACACTCGCTTATCAAACATTACTTAATTTACGTAGGTGATCCTCCTGCTTCCTCTCACTTAGCTAATCAAACCTTCACTTTTGTAAGTGCCAGCACTGGAGAGTGAGAGGGACCATATACTCACGCTAGTGAGTGTGTATAACTCACGCTAGTTATAAGAGTGTATAACTCACGTTAGTTATAAGAGTGTTATATGAGATCATCTTATTAAGATTAAAACAACTGAAGTATTTGTTGTATTCTATAACAGTGAAATCAAAGACATTAAATAAGCTCCAAGGGTAGTTTGTAACACTTTTTACTGAATGAAGGGAATCTTATTTTCCTTTATTTAATAAAAAAGATCAGGAATTTAACGGAGGCTCCTAGTGCATGAGACTAACTTAGTATATATTCTTAATCTGTATAAACTCCTCAGAGTATTCATAATCTTTCTCTGTAAACTCTCCAGAAAAGTTATAATCTTGCTCTGTAAACTTTTCAAGAAAAGTTATTATCTTGCTCTGTAATCTCTTCATAAAATTTCTTTCCATACTTCGGGGCAGGAAACTGTACTGCATCACCCCGCAGTATATTACGGTGAAGCTTAACAAAGTAACTATGCTTATCCTGAGGACGAGTAGGGGCCAGAGGAGGAACCAGAGATGACATTAGATGATTACTGCAACTATTATTAGGCTCTGGAGTCTGTAGAGGCGACACTAGACCCACAACTTCATAGTCTCCTGAGACTGATGGATGCCTACTACCAATAGGGCTTTCTAGATACGAAATTCCAGAACACTTTTTTTTTGGCCTTATTTCGAAATTTATCTTTTGTTTTTTTGGTTTTAGAATCGTGTTATTCATGAGACTCGGAGCCTTTTCATTCAGATTTACCTCCTGCCGATTTTGTGAGTTCTTCTCCCACAAGCCTAGTCCCTGTGGCCAGCTCCTCTTGCTGGACTGTTAGGCTTTGTCTTCGTAATCCAAAAGTGATTTTGAGGCCTTGGCCAGTCCTGTATAGGATTAGATAAATATCGTGAGGTTGACAATTGTTTTGTCGTCACTCCCTGGCCTCATTAATGGCCTATTGTGTTAGTTTTGTCTACCAAACGCTGGCAGTTTTATTTTGCGTAGGCTACTCATAAAATTTTAACACAACATTGAAACAGATAGAGATGAAGCACTTCAAAGCGAATGGTTTTATATTAACGTCAGCTGACACATAATATGACGTTAGTATCCAGCACAGAAGCCCTCAAAGTTTCTGGTGGAAAGTTGTAAACTTTTGATTTGGCGGAGTTGCCAGATCTACCTTGGTGGTGTTCCGCTCTGTCTGTCTGTTTGTCTGTCTGTCTGTCTGTCTGTCTGTCTGTCTGTCTGTCTGTCTGTCTGTCTGTCTGTCCTCCAAAAATGGGGAGGTAAATGTAACAGCCCCATAAGTGCAATTATGTACTATGTATGACAGTAAGGAAATGTACTTATTGCACTTAGTATTTTGTCAATTCGGAGGATGGGTTTGTGTGTGTCTCTCTCTCTCTCTCTCTCTCTCTCTCTCTCTCTCTCTCTCTCTCTCTCTCTCTCTCTCTCTCTCTCTCTCTCTCTCTCTCTCTCTCTCTCTCTCTCTCTCTCTCTCTCTTTCTAAAGGAAAGTTTTCCTTTAGCGTAAGGGGTAGTGAGTAAATGGAATGACCTAAAGGGGGAGCTTGTAAAAGCATACTCCATTCATAGTTTATATTCAACTCCATTCAAGTATCATACTGATAGCTTTACTAAAAAAATATTGATAACTTTAAAAACAGGTATGATAGGGAGATAGGCCGTTGGTCATTGCTTTAGACAATCAACGGCTAGAAAAGCTGGGTCCATGAGCTAGAGCTCCAGCTTGCAGGTACAAATAGGTGAAGACTCACACACACACACAGACACACACACACGAGGACGGCAATACATTACAAGATGAACCAGACAATCTACAAAGATGCTTGAGAAATGGCCATTTAAGATTAACCCTGACAAATGCAAGGTTATGAGATGACTATGACAATGATTCCTACTGAGCACTTTGTACATCCTTTGCTGCTCCAGCATGAAACTCCTCACTAAAGAAGCACAAAACACAACTATTAAATGTCCACAAGTGTGCAACAAGTCTCGTTCCTGACCTAAAGAGACCGAGCTATGAAGAAAGACTGAGGGAACTGGATTCCGGAACTAATAATGGTCCAAAGGCGGGGCTTAAGAGCAGAAGCTTGAGCCCGCAATCACAACTAGGTGAGTGCACGCACAAGCGCGTACGCGCGCGCGCAAATGATTAAACCGTGTTTTCTTTCACCTGAGCAGGTAACCAAACTAAATAAAAGAGGTGGTGGACCCAGACAGACAATACAATAGATTACAAAAATAAAATACAATAGAATACAATTCACCAGACAATTGAATGACCAGACTCATTCCTGAAGAATTTTGATGATGGTATTGTCCAACAGCGGTCATGTAGCGCAGTGGTCTGCGTCCTCCCCTCACAACCAAGCTCCCTAGATACGATCACCGGGAAGAACAGGGACGGTTAGTCACATTTCCCCTCGCCTGATGCTACTGTTCACCTAGTAAAATAGGTACCCGGGAGTTAGATATTTGTTGTGGGTTTTTGTCTCTGACTGTGGGAACCAGATGGCTACTAAAGTTTCACCAAGGTAAGTGCAAGGTCATGAGTATGTGATCTTGCATTTAGAAGTATTGAATTTGAAGACTTGTCCAAAATTTTGAAGACGTGAGCTACGGGGACAAATTATATTTTTATTTTATTTTATTTATATATATATACAAGAAGGTACATTGGGATTGTGAGGATACATAGAATAGTAATTACATTCTTGTAAAGCCACTAGTACGCTGCGTTTCGGGCAGAAACGCTGGCAAATTATAGGAGCTGAATCTACCGGCACGTGAAGAAAGGACAAATAGAGCGGACATGATCCAGGTGTTCAAAACACTCAGACATGTCATGAAACAGATAGCAGGATGATATGACTGAGCAGTAACATAATGAAAGAATATGCAAGGAAGCTTAGTGCTAGTACCCACTCGTTATCCATAGTTAGATTAGGTCAAGGCTAGGGTTTTCTTATGTTTGGTTATGTTAATAATTTATATTATTCCCAAACATATGAAATATAAAACTAAGGAACTATTTGAGTATATACTAGAATTTTATTTACAATTCTTCACACCGTTTCAAAGAAAACGAGTTAAGCTTAGACTTTCTATATTTTAAATCAACAATTTATAATACAAAAAAGTTGTTACGTGAGAATATTATATGTTTAGATATAAAAGCCACCTAGATAACTATCCAAGTGGTTTGATGTCACATTTTAATCACTTTACCCTGAGAATAGGCTCATTAAAGTACTGATAGTTGGAAAGACGGAGCCCAGAAGCTCAAGCTCTGTCTTGTAAAAAGGAAATTGAAAGAAATATTTTAATTTTAAAGTTTTATACTTAATCAACTATTTATAATACAATAAAGTTATAACATGAAAATATATGTTTAGGACAAAGGTTTCCCATAAACTATTTTATGCAATAATTCACGTATATGTGATATTAACTAGTAATAAGTAAATCATGATTTAAGTCTGCGTTAGATAGTTGGTCTGTATATAGACACTAATGTGCAGCAGACATTTTCCTAGCGCGCTGCCTATCATGTCTACATGGAATAAAAGTTGCAAGTAGCACGGGCTATGGTGAGCCCATAGTGGACTTACCTGGCATAGGAGCGGGGCTATAACAGCAGGATACACCATTGAAATTGAAATTGAAATAAGTTTATTGAGGTAAAATACACACAAAGGGATGAGGTAGCTCAAGCTATTCTCACCCCGTTCAGTACATCGTGTTAATACATACATACATAGACACACATCACAAACAATAAACATATTACCTAACATTCTGAGAGATAAACATATACATTTCCTCCTTTACACAAGTAGGATACACCATTGTTTTTGTTGCTTTTAGATTCAGCTATTCGAAACAAAAGTTACAAGTAGCAGTATGGTGAGCCCTGCCACTAAGGTAAGTGGTTGAGGCTCGGAGGACGGGCTGGTGGTGTGAGGGTCACCACTGACCCCCAGGATATTGATCCAACTTGCCACACTGACTAAATAACTAACTTAGCCGCGCTGAACCTCGTCTTCTATTTGAATACTGGCCAGTGTGTAGTAAATAATGTGTCACCCTAGTACTAATGCATCTTTTGTACGGTGACACCTGTGTTAAGTAGTATGCTCGGTTTTTGTGCGGAATTAAAAGCAGTGAAATAAAATTGTCACGTAGACTGGCTTATATTAGGTTAGGTTTTGTACCTAAGCCTATAAGTGGCTTAGCTAGGCTGTTCATTCCAGTTACAGCCCCGCTCCTGTACCAGGCAAGTCCATTACGGGCTCACCATAGCCCGTGCTACTTGCAACTTTTTGTTCCGAGGAGCTGAATCTAAAACAACTGTTCCTTCGAGACTAGGCTACCTGCTGGTAAAGTACGCTAATGATAATTAGATAGCTTAAAATTCTTATAAATTTGATATTATCAGAAAATGGAGTCTGTTGACTTTATTCGACAATATGTAGTTTGGAATAGAATTTTTTGTTTGTATAAATTAATGGCATTCATGATAATATCTTTTTGTAATTACTGCAGTCCTTAGCTGTGTGTGTGAATGTGTGTGTGTGTGTGTGTGTGTGTGTGTGTGTGTATACTCACCTATTTGTGCTTGCGGTGGTTGAGCTTTGGCTCTTTGGTCCCGCCTCTCAACTGGTGTACAGATTCCTGAGCCTACTGGGCTCTGTCATATCAACATTTCTGTGTGTGTGTGTGTATATATATATATATAGGCTTGTTCGCATTTGTGTTCCTCACGTGTACCCCAAAGAATGAGGTGATTTGATAAAATACCATGCCCAAGATTACCAACCGAGTGCCGGCGGGGGGATGGAAATAGCCTCGGCTACCATCCTCTTTTGTCCGGTCGTGTTGGTCGAGTGGTGAAGGGATCCTGTCAACCCGTCCTCGACTCAAGCCCATTACATCCAGCGGTCGACCCAACTGACGCATTCATAAATTTTTACATGCTGTTCATTCAAAACGGGATTTTTCTCAAATGTAAATTAATATTATAATATATTAGCATATTGTGAATGTATATACATAGGATAGGTGGTAATTAGGTTCTGTTGGCGATTATTTGTATTTGTAGTACGTGGGTGAAGCATTTACAGCGTTGTGGTTCGAACAAAAGTCGTCAGTAAAGCACTTGTTCCGGAAGTATTCGAAGTATACTCAACGAAGTCAGTTGAGTCTTGTGTAAACAGTTTTTCATTCATAAACAAGGGGTTTGACGGGTGGATGGAATCGATTTGGGGTCTTTGTTTAGAGGACGGGCTGCGGGGCTGCAACCCAGCTGGCACAGTGGGGCTCGAAGTCTCATTCTCTACGACACTAGACGCTGACACAAAGCCCTCCAGCCTCAGCCCGTCCTCCAAACAAAGACCCAAAGGTGATTCCATCCACCCGCCAAACCCGCTGTTTATGAATGAAAAGCGGTTTACACACGACTCACAACTGATGACGTCCGAACACTTCCGGAACAAGTGCTTCGCTCACGTCCTCTGTTCGAACCACAACGCTATAAATGCTTCACCCACGTACTTCAAATACAAATAATTACCAACAGAACCTAAACACTTAACCTACGCCAAACTATACATACAAATGTTTTGTATAAGAATATCAATTTATATATTAGAACAAACTAATTTTTAATACACAGTATGTTAAAATTGATGAATGCTTCTGGGGAGGACGGCCGCTGCTTTAACCAGCCTAGTGTGAGGACGGCCGCTGCTTTAACCAGCCTAGTGTGAGGACGGCCGCTGCTTTAAACAGCCTGGTGTGAGGACGGCCGCTGCTTTAACCAGCCTAGTGTGAGGACGGCCGCTGCTTTAAACAGCCTGGTGTGAGGACGGCCGCTGCTTTAACCAGCCTAGTGTGAGGACGGCCGCTGCTTTAACTAGCCTAGTGTAAGGACGGCCGCTGCTTTAACCAGCCTAGTGTGAGAACGGCCGCTGCTTTAAACAGCCTGGTGTGAGAACGGGTTATCCTGAGGTTATCTTGAGATGATTTCGGGGCTTTAGTGTCCACGCGGCCCGGTCCTCGACCAGGCCTCCACCCCCAGGAAGCAGCCCGTGACAGCTGACTAACACCTAGGTACCTATTTTACTGCTAGGTAACAGGGGCATAGGGTGAAAGGAACTCTGCCAATTGTTTCTCGCCGGCGCCCGGGATCGAACCCGGGACCACAGGATCACAAGTCCAGTGTGCTGTCCGCTCGGCTCC
>NC_091212.1:11811273-11813773 GCF_040958095.1 Procambarus clarkii | reverse complement strand
CCCAACACCTGTGTCTGCCCAACACCTGTGTCTCCCCAACACCTGTGTCTGCTCAACATCTGCGTCTGCCAGAACCTTGTCTCTGTTGAACCAAGAAAGAAGTCTGTGTTTTGTGCCTAATACAATCAGAGATCAACAACGTCATACCTTAGTTAACCTCTGCTTTATAAGATGGTCCCGGGGGCACGACACGGCCCCGGGGGCACGACACGGCCCTGGGGGCACGACACGGCCCCGGGGGCACGACACGGCCCTGGGGGCACGACACGGCCCCGGGGGCACGACACGGCCCTGGGGGCACGACACGGCCCCGGGGGCACGACACGGTCCCGGGGGCACGACACGGTCCCGGGGGCACGACACGGCCCTGGGGGCACGACACGGCCCCGGGGGCACGACACGGCCCTGGGGGCACGACACCACGACACGGCCTTGGGCCCCGGGGGCACGACAGACACAACCGGGTCTTGTGATGCCCCAATTCGGGGCATTACAGCTATCATCTTCCACAAACTGGGGTCATCTCTTCCTTGTTTTCCATACAAACTTGAATTAAGCTTTGCTAATTTGGGTAAGTTTGGATGCAAAGTGTGGATTGTGGCAGGTAATGAGGTCAGTGTAATCAAGTTTAATAGGTAATTAAAGTGGTGCATGTGTTGAGGACGGAGGATATGAGGGGGGAGAGATGTGAGGGAAGGGAGAGAGAGGGGGGCGGAGAGGGGGGAGAGGGAGGGGATGGAAGGGCGGTGTGTGAGGGGTTGTGGAGGTCGGTTTAACAACGAGACATAAACGAGGTCCGTTAAATTAAAGAAACCTGTCCTCTGTGACGTGCTGTGACTGCTTGCGTTGTGAATTATAATGGTTTTTAACTCGTCAGTTGCGAGGGTCATGCACACAGACACAAATTCTGACCTGGAGAAGGGCGAAGAACCTGCCGCGTTGACCTGGGGGTAGGGGCGACCTTCCCTACGACCCGCTGTAAGGGCGAAGGATCTTGTAGCCCCAGAGCCGACAGGAAGGTTAAACCGAAGGGGTTGGTGCAGCTCCACCTTCTCCGACGTGCACTGAATGTCAAAGTGAAGAAATTCAAAGAAGCGCGGGTAAACGGCGGGGGTTGTTTATATTAGCTCGCTCTCACGTCGTGCTGCGATCATTCTGTCGTACATAAGACTGTTTCTAGCGCCCCCGACATCCACCTGCCCTTGTGCCGCGCCCTTCTCTTGATCTGTCCGGTCGCCGGATATTTCTGCTGTTCCTCCGTCACTCTGCTGGCCTCACTCACAGCGCTGCACGCTGCTGGCCTCACTCACAGCGCTGCACGCTGCTGGCCTCACTCACAGCTCCTGCACTCTGCTGGCGTCACTCGCAGCTGCAGCATCTCAGGTATCTTGATCACAGTGAGAGAAGCGCCCAGCTGCGTCTGGTTATGACTCCCTTGAAGACTGTTGTCGTCCCTCTGGGCGGTCTTATCTGCCAGCCTCGCTCTCTCCTCCTTGGCTTGCTGGCCACCGCACGCCGCCCACTCTGACACACGCCGCCCATTCTGACACACGCCGCCCTCTCTGACACACGCCGCCCTCTCTGACACACGCCGCCCTCTCTGTCCGGTAATTCTATCAGATAAAATGCCTCAGAGTTGACTGTGGTTGAGAGCTGAGAGTTAGACCAACTCTTGACTGTTATCTGGGAGCGCCCACAGTCAGGGAACACAAGACACACGCACCATACACTGAGAGGTCAGAGGTCACTCACCAGAGGGTAAAACAATAATTGTGCCGTAGACACAATTATCTATTAATAAAGTGGGAACTGCGCAGTTAGTCAGTAATAATGGTGAAACTGCCCTTCGTCTGCCAGATCTTGAGTGTTCAGCTTGTACCTGAAGTTTGAAGCCTGTGACTTAAGTAAAGTGACTTGGGGCGTACCCATACATACTGAACATTGTCCACTCTACAGTTTTTTCTTACCTACATTCTTGTCAAAGTTAATAAGTTCTGCTTGTTGTAAACACTGTAGGATATCTACATTGTAGGATATCTACATTGTCGGATATCTACACTGTTCAGTGATATTACTCTGAGGTTTTCAAGCAATACTGCTCATAATACTGTTATATTATATCTTTCTTATTTTCCGCTGCTTCAGCAGATAAATACGTGTTCATAAGAGGATTCCTATCATATATAGTTTTCCATAATGTTTCAAATTTTCGGATATACCGGAAATCGACTTGAGAATGGTCCAGGACGGACCGAAACGTCGTCGTCCCTTCATTTTTTAGTGTGTGGATTGGTCAACAACTTCCGGATATACCGTTAACAGCTGTTTTGGAGTTCGTAGTTGTCGTCAACATATATGAGCGTGAGTTTGGCGCCAGGTGTGGGATGGGTGTAAGCACAGGTGTGTGTGGACAGGTATAATAATACCCCTCACAACGACATCACTCAAAAACTCACTCCTGCTAATTAGTGTTTCCCCGCTACAAAACTCAGCAATTACC
>NC_091212.1:11788773-11806273 GCF_040958095.1 Procambarus clarkii | reverse complement strand
CGCATATTCCCTTGCTTCATATAATATTTTCCTGTATACGAAGTCATACCTTCCATGTCATGTAGTTCTGATAGCATACCGGCTTACGTTTACTGAGATGTTTGTGGTACATGCGGTATACACAGCCGACAGGGGCGAGGGCTTGCGTTAAGCTGAGACAAGCGGCGTCTTCTCTCTCTTGCCCTCAACGCTACAACACCTCTCCCCTATGTAGGCTACACTCCGCACGCTAGGCTACGGCACTCAAGTCACGCTCACAAATATTCACACGCAACGATAAACTCTGCTAGGAGCCACAGGCACTCTTAGCTTGCTAACAAACCACCACGTTCTCAATATTTGACAAGGTGAAGCACCTTCCTCATACCGAAAGCCTAGGTACTGAGAGACACATCCTATCGTGGCTGAGGCTCCGTATTCCGCAAACGCGTGACATTCTTGATGCTTTAATTCCACTAAGCCACTTAAACGCTGGTGTGCGTAGCGTCCAAATTGAGATCACACATCAGTTGTAAGGAGAGGTTGTTCTAGGCACGTGGTCCATGGCGTGAACAAACAAACAACCGCTTGTACAAATACACAAGCGCAAATTTTTTGTTGTTGACATGGCCCGCTCGGCGGAAGTTATCGCGTCCGCTTTTACGTATGAAAGAATCCTCTTTTTAGTATTTCTAGTAACAGATCATTTTCCTTTTCATTGCTTATTTATTATTTAAGCCTCTACTAGGCTTCCGCAAATTTCTGGGGCACTGGTGTTGGGGGCGCCACGAGCGGGGTGTGTGGCCCAGCGCCCTCTAGAATAAATATATCTTTTTGTCTTTTTATAAATAAACTAGTTCCTTCCTCCTCGCTATTACTGTCAACATTTTCCTCGCTGAAAACTATGTTTCTCTCCAGCGCACAAGTTTTATAAAATCTTAATTCATGCTCATGTTAGTCTTTTTCTTATCCTAGTCTTATTATTATTAATTTATTATTATTATTATTAGTTTTGGGGATAGGGATTTATTTTTTTTCTTTATTAAATAATATTCAATATAAAGATTATATTTACATCAATTTACAAGGGAAAATACTACATTTATATATAGTTTATATAATTCTCAGTAAACCAATTTTTCATAGCATCACTGAGCATGAGCCGTAAACCATGAGCCGTAATATGAATCCAAAGTTGACACGCTAATTGTAAGTGACTCCTTGTCATCTTTGACTGCCCTCAGCTCCCCAAGGCATAACTGTGACGTGCTTATCTTTGAAGCCAGACACAGATATGATGAAATAATCAATGATGGAGTCAGAGTCTGTCTCCTGTGGATTCCTTCCCATATTGGTCTCCGAATGCATGATAGAACTGATGAGTTGGTCAAGACTTTTGCTCGTAAAGAGGGAATTGATTACCAACTTGGACTGCCTTTGAGCAGTCTGAGGGCAGTAATATTCCGGGAACATCAACTAAATTTCGGACACTTAAGGCAAAGTGAAATTCACACCAGTTACTCCATCTATCATCGTTCTATTATGCAGGAAGTACCGCACGTCTATGGATCATCCAATAAGGTTAGCAGACTTTTAGATGTTACCACTGCTAGGCTTAGGCTCCGCTACAAGTACCTCTGGGAATTTGTAACATCTGCTGATGTAGATTTGACTAAATGTAAACTCTGTCAGCAGAACTATTCGCGTACTTTGCGTCATTATATAATGGAATGTGAAAAAAATCGCGGAATTTAGAGATAACACCATCAATAGTGTCCAAGAAATGTGTAAGTACTTCATTCATAATGGTGTACTGCCCGAAATCTTAGCGAAGTATCCAAAATTTGCTTACTGTAGGTAATGCATGCACATGACTGTAAAGCAGCCGCCCAGTTGGGTCGGTGTGGAGCACATGACTGTAAAGCTGCCGCCCAGTTGGGTGGGTGTGGAGCACATGACTGTAAAGCTGCCGCCCAGTTGGGTGGGTGTGGAGCACATGACTGTAAAGCTGCCGCCCAGTTGGGTGGGTGTGGAGCAAGGCTAGTAACTGTGCGACTCACCATAGATGTAAAGTGCCTTGTATAGTGACTGTTGTGAGCCTCTTGTTGAATCACTTGTGACACAAAAGATTATTGTTGTGTATATTTGTGTGGGTGATTAAATATGTATGTGTATGTATATATGTATACGTATATATATATATATATATATATATATATATATATATATATATATATATATATATATATATATATATATATATATATATATATATATATGTCGTACCTAGTAGCCAGAACGCACTTCTCAGCCTACTATGCAAGGCCGAATTTGCCTAATAAGCCAAGTTTTCCTGAATTAATATATTTTCTCTAATTTTTTTCTTATGAAATAATAAAGCTACCCATTTCATTATGTATGAGGTCAATTTTTTTTTATTGGAGTTAAAATTAACGCAGATATATGACCAAACGTAACCAACCCTACCTAACCTAACCTAACCTATCTTTAAAGGTTAGGTTCGGTTAGGTAGCCGAAAAAGGTAGGTTAGGTTAGGTTAGGTAGGTTAGGTAGACGAAAAACAATTAATTCATGAAAACTTGGCTTATTAGGCAAATTCGGCCTTGCATAGTAGGCTGAGAAGTGCGTTCTGGCTACTAGGTACGACATATATATATATATATATATATATATATATATATATATATATATATATATATATATATATATATATATATATATATATATATATATATATATATATATATGTACATGTATGTATGAGTATGTTTACATGTATATATAACATTAATAATTTTGTAACTAGCATCAAAAGATTGTTATTTGCTTAACTAAACGAACTAGAGGGTTCAGTTCCTGAACCGATTATGTGCCTCTGTAATCCTTTACACCACCGCCCACGGGATGGGTATGGGGTGCATAATAAAGAAAGAAATTGAATTTGTGGTGTTGGAGAGCAGTGGCAGGTCTGTGTTGTGGTCCACGAGTGTACAGGGTCGTTCCTTTCATTCGGTATATTACTTTGTGGTGAGCGATTTACATGGATTCAACCTGTCCTAGAACTGGCCGGATACCGCGATCCTGACAAGTGAATCCGGTGGAGTGCCTTAACTGTACATAGTTGTACCGTCTCGTCTTCTGTAATGATGTTGAATTTATTTACGTTTATATGAAAAATACAGTGTGTTATTCACATGACTTAGTTATGCATATATTCCAGTCATTTTTAGATAGACTGAAAATGATAGCTGGTATAAGAAAATGACGCTAGGCCCCACTACGCGCGCAATAGGCTTTTCGTTATAGGTTTTCCGATATCTGCGTTATGTTGGTAAGGTGTTTTATTAAATGGTTTATTGGTTTCTCATACGTGCAGTCTCCTCCTCCTCATCTCATATAAACTCACATACTAAGTTTTATTTTCTTATTGTTATATAAATACAATAAGTTATAATCTGTGCAGCCATTTTTATGTCACTTCTGATTACAAATTCAGATATTGTTCAATTTTTTTAGAAGAAACAAATTCACGATTGTTCATTGCAGGAATCAAGTTTCTCTCTCTCTCTCTCTCTCTCTCTCTCTCTCTCTGGTCTCTCTCTCTCTCTCTCTCTCTCTCTCTCTCTCTCTCTCTCTCTCTCTCTCTCTCTCTCTCTCTCTCTCTCTCTCTCTGTCTCTCTCTCTCTGTCTCTCTCTCTCTGTCTCTCTCTGTCTCTCTCTCTCTGTCTCTCTCTCTCTCTCTCTCTCTCTCTCTCTCTCTCTCTCTCTCTCTCTCTCTCTCTCTCTCTCTCTCTCTCTCTCTCTCTCTCTCTCTGTCTCTGTCTCTGTCTCTCTCTCTGTCTCTCTCTCTCTGTCTCTCTCTCTCTGTCTCTCTCTCTCTGTCTGTCTGTCTGTCTCTCTCTCTCTCTCTCTCTCTCTCTCTCTCTCTCTCTCTCTCTCTCTCTCTCTCTCTCTCTCTCTCTCTCTCTCTCTCTCTCTCTCTCTCTTTACCTCCCCTCTATATCACTGTGTCGTTTCCCCTCTCATCTTACGCTAGCCTCCTTAACCTCCTGATTTAATTTAGTCAGATAATTCACATTGCAGTATCAACCTTGCCAACCCACCCTCCTGCTACGAGGGTACTTTTTGTAACTATGTGGACGATCATACATATTTCGACGTGATGAACAAATAGAAATCGGAAATTGGTACCATTCATATTTTATTGTCATGAGATGATATATATATGTATATATATATATATATATATATATATATATATATATATATATATATATATATATATATATATATATATATATAATGTACTATATTAGGCCTCAAATAGCGTGTATTAGGCCTAGGATGGTTAGGTTAGGATTCATTAGCAACATAAATATAAAACCTTTTCCGGTTTGTCGAAATTCAGTAATTCAAGTCTTATTTCTATCGGTCCATCACGTCCACATTTGAACGATCGCCCAAGTCGTTACTATAAGTACTTTCATTTAGGAGGATGGGCTGGATTTGCAGTATTTTTACTCACCGATAAGTTTGTTCAAAGTTGGTCACTAGAGTTCAGAAACTCGTCACAAGGGTTCAGAAACTACTTCACAAGGGTACTCTTTATTGGCAAAAATACTAAAACGTTTTATCATGTTAAGATAACATCACCCAATGAAAAGGTGAGAGTGTTGTAGCCATAGTGCTCACTGTAGTGGTACTGACCACGCAGGAAATTCTCCTAAAGTTTCAAAACGTTTCCTCTCCTAACCTTACCGAGTAAGCCAGAGGACTCAAACAGAAAACGGGACAGCACATCACTTTCGTGAGCCAATTTCATTTCATATTACGTTCATTTTTGGCCATAGTGCGCATACCAACGTAAAGCGACGTTATTTTTAAGAGGACAGGTTGCTCTCCTCGTTATCAACGAGGCTGTAACACAATAAGTTCGCCCCTTAGATACTAGAGATACTATGATCACTGACACGTGACACTGAAGCTTGCATTAAGGGTCCCTCGCCGCACACCAAGCACGCGCTTTTCAAACTAACAACAGCCAACTCTCACTCATCTTACCATCACCAGGAGCAAGACAGAATATCCAGGTCACAACTCACCAGCTTCATCAGCCAGCTGTGTAACGTGCCTTGCACTTTGCCTCATTCCGCGTGGTTACATATACTGTAACGACAGCTAATTAGTGTCCATGCCACACACAGCCCCGCTCCTGTGTCAGGTAACTCCACTACGGGCTCACCATAGCCCGTGCTACTTGGAACTTTTTGTTCCGAGTAGCTGAATTTAAAACATAAACACTTTGTGTCTTATTTTCCTCTTTCTGTGAAAGAAAGAAAGCCAATATAATTGTCAAATGAGCGTTGGAGAATTAATATCTCAACTTAGTTCCAATGTGAATCGTTAGAATCAGAGAAAAAGGATTCGCGCTAGAATCATGACACTGATCCTTTCTGTCATATTCAATAACATAGACGCATCAATATAATATTTATGAGAGTATTATTGAACAGATGGCCGATTCATGATTACTTTTCTTGTATTTTTCGTTATTTTCTTCGACAGAAGACATTGAACTAGTAATGTATACATGTAGCGGACCTCTTGACTATGTGCTCCCTCTGGTCATCATTGTGGTGCCTCATCTCTCATGTGAGATAATGTATTCCTCGTGGAAGGACAAATTTGAGGAAATAAGCACCAGCCGGTAACGTAATCACCCAATTTGAAGGATTTGGAATTCAATCGATCCTGCAGCGTCATTGCCAGACCTCCTTCCAACCCCAGGGGATCCTCCTCCTTCCCTGCTCCTCTTCCAGACCCATGTGGCCTCTCCCGTTTCCTCCCCAAGCTTATCCACGACACTCTCCTACTCCTCTTCCTTTCCCCTCTCCCACCTCGTGGAACCCCTCACTTGCTGCCCTCTCCAGCCTCTGTTACCTCGAGTTTATTGTCCGCCACGAATAATGGGGACATCAATTAGCCCATTAAAGGGATTTCTCAGGGGAAGTTTAGGATAACACGTTTAATGACCATATACGTGTTCCCAGCAGCGAGGGGACACTAAAGTTTGTGTTTGATACCAGGGTAAGTGACACTCCTGGGCCCTTGTGTGGCCCGCCGCACGCACGCGCGCGCGCACACACACACAGACACGACACACATATATCTATCTTGCTTCTGTCCTGTGTTGATTTCATCCTTTCTTACTTCATTCATGTCTTCCGCATTGAGTTGCTTGGGTCATGCCTCGCCCAGCCGACCAGTGAGAGGGAAGGACCAGCTTATGGGGTCGTGCGAGAGATTAATTACCTATGTCTGGCCATCACGTCTATGTGAATTATGCTCTACTGTATATTGCTGTGTTTTTGTCCCTTATATTCACTGTCCTTCTGCCTCTCAGAATGCTAAGTTTTTTTCTTGTGCGTGTCAGGCTTATTAAGAGTGCAAAATTAACTTTAAAAATTCATGTTTAAACTTCCGGAATGAAGACCTAAGAAATATAGAGGAGATTCACACATAAATTTTGCAAGAAAGGTTTTGCGTAATGGCTTTTTTTTTATCTTTATTTAAGAAAATACAATATAAATCATTTATACATAAATTTACAAGGCAATACTACATTATAATTCTCATTGAACAAGTGTTTCATAATCACCTGAATGTTATACTTATTTTTCTTTAAATGATTTACAAAAAATGGAGATTATATGTACATTACATTTATATATATTTTATATAATTCTCAGTAAACAAATTTTCCATATCATCACGAATTTGTTGTGTAACTCCTTTTCCCACAAATGTATATCACTCCTATGTTCTTTGTACACACATTCTTTTGAATACAAATTAATTTAACGTTATTTAATGTAAAATGAAGTTTAGTAGTGTATTACATTGACCTAAATAAGTCCAGGAAATTCTTGTATTTAAATAAATCATTCCTCGACCGAGTTGTATAAAGCAACATAATGAAATTCCTTTTTGGAACAGTGGACAGAAACGGAATTTAATTATGTGGGATACATGTTAGGATTCTTGCGGACGTGAAGTATATTAGGCTCCTGTTGACTGTTTGGTTCTTATGTTCTCCGGCTCTGAGCCTCTTATACTGATAATCGCCTACTTATTAGTTATTCATAACAATAATAATAATATTATCGCATTAAAATACTGTATAAACAGTGTTAAAGGATTGGCTACAATGTTTATGTATTTTTTTTATAAATTCATTTATACCGTAGCGTTTCTGGCATTTATAGGTATGTATTTGTGGTGTATTTACGCTATTGTATATGTTTTGTTCGTTATAAGTGGAATGTGTTTAATGAGGGAGGAAATGTTAAATGCATTTTGGCTGGGATATGTGTTGGAGGAGCGGGCAGCACATTTAGTATTTTAAAGGCACTACAATCACCTTCTGTCGTTGAATGTTCAATACATCACTAAACTATGTGTTTAACAGATCTCTAACCCTGTCCATGGAGGACAGGAGAAAAAGTATATATGCTGGTTAGCATTGTAAATGTGTGGCTACATCTGTGGTGGTAAAAAAACAAAAAAAAAACTTTCCTGCTCCTATACCACCACCACCACCACCACTACTACCACCACCACCCTCACCACCACTACCACCACCACCCTCACCACCACTACCTCCACCACCCTCACCACCACTACCACCACCACCACCACCACCACCACCACTACCACCGCCGCCGCCGCCGCCACCACCACCACCACCACCACTACTACTACCACCACCATCACCATCACTACCACCACCACCGCACCGCCACCGCCACCGCCACCACTACCACCACCACCACCGCCACCACCACTAAACCACCACCACCACCACCACCACCACCACGGACCCAACACTTTCCATCTCCATTTTAAAGTTTTCTCCGCCACTCCCTCCTTGTATACTCCTCTGATTTGATTTGTTTTCCTTTTGTTACCAACTACCTTTTATCATTTTCTCCTCGAGTCCTTGCCCTTCACTGTCTCGTATCTTCTCGTGTTGCTTCTACCATTCCTTCTCACCCCCACTATTCCTCCTTTGTTTCCTAAGTCAATGGCGTTCTCTTGTGTAGTGAAATAGTTACACCTCCATTTCTGGTGCCAGGAACTAAAGTGGTCTGCACCAGCTGCACTTTTACTCCCCCCTTACAGCGAGATTACGCCTCTCCTGGGGAACCATCTGGCTGGCTTACAGGGAGTGGTATAACCACTGATATCACCACTTATAACAATCCGTTAATCACCCCCTATTTATATTCTCAGACCGGAGCCCACCTGTGGGATACTTGTGTCTCCACGTCTGTGCCGCGATGTTCCTAGTCTGCCTCTACTTTATGGTCTTATTACTGCCACCACCTCTATAATTGTTTTGTTTATCTGCGTGTACCTATGGAAGAAACACTGGGGGTTAATGATGTTATCACTAGCTCGCCTTGTTGGTTATCATATTTACACCAATATATATAAATTGTTGTTTTAGATATAGCTACTCGTAAGTAAATTTTCATGTAGCATAGGCTATGGCGAGCCCGTAATATACTTATTACTGAGAAAAAAACATTTGTTGTTCTGGAGAGTCAAGTGAGTGAGGTGAAGACTTAAACACCAACAACTGTAGCTTTGTAAACACTGTAGCAGCAGTAAACAGCAGCTCCAGCAGTGAACAGCAGCTCCCGCAGCAGTGACCAAGAGTACTTACCCCGACCACTATAGCCTGGTGACTCAACTAAACTCTACTCTCACGTTCAAGTGATGACAAAAAATATTCCCTGGACAGATTTTAATTAGTACTTTCATCGCGGAGGAGAAGAAGAAGGTCGTAAGTAATCATATCAGCGACGGTAATTAGTTTGAAGTCAATATTTAATTAGAAAAAGAGACAAAGCGCTCCTGCGAGATATCCACATCCCGCGTCGCTAATTACATCGTTGGTATGCACTATCTCATAGGAATAATCACCATCATCATCATTATACTTTACTGTGTCATTATATTACCATGTCATCATCATCATGAATATGTAATAACATGCATTATGTAATATTAATATATATATATCAGGGAATATAGCCAATATGCTTCTTGAAATCTGACTTTATAATTCTTGCTTTGTAACTTGAATAATTTATATTTAGAAAAGAGAATGTCTGAAGTTGGAGGCCAGACAGTTGCAGGATGCCTCCCAGCAACTTTTTCATGGTGAATTGTGATTGGTGAATATCATAGGATGGTTGGAGGTCAGCACTGATGCCCCTTGTTAAGTTAAAGTGGCTCCTATTGCGACAACCAACGACTACTGTGAAGTCTGAAATGTGGGCTTATATATATATATATATATATATATATATCTATATATATATATATATATATAATATATATATATATATATATATATATGTTGTTGAATATGACCGAAAAGATAAGATTAAATTAATAATTCTAACACGAATCTTTATTCAATATTTTCTTATGTTTTTCTTCACTGTCGGTGGTAATAAAAATAACAATTAACATAGAATTGTTATTTTTATTACCACCGACAGTGAAGAAAAACATAAGAAATATTGAGAAGATTCGTGTTAGAATTATTAATCTTACCTTTTCGGTCATATTCAACATCATATGTTTACAAGAAAACTGCTACCAATATATATATATATATATATATTATATATATATATATATATATATATATATATATATATATATATATATATATAATTCTAACACGAATTTTTTCAATATTTTTATGTTTCTTTTCACTGTTGATGGTAATTGAAAAATCAATTCTCCAAAATTCATTTTTATTTCTAGTCTGATGGGACGCCCTGAACGCGTTTCGTAATAACTTATTGCATTTTCAAAGACTTTAGTTTAACACACACAATTGTAACCTGTAAACACTCATACTTATATTCGCTTTTGGGTGAGGTGATATGGTACAACAGTTTTGGGTGAGGTGAACAAACTTGTGACAAACACAAGACAAAACACGAAACTATGGGTATTAATTGGATATGAGAACATAAGAAATGGAAGTAACTTCAGAGGGCCCATTGGCCCATACTCCTCTTGATGCTTCTATATTGGTTCGGAGTCTTGAAGTTGGTAGAATATAGTTGTGTATTAATTGCTGTTGATTGTTGGTGTTGACTTGTTTGATGTGTAGTGCCTCGCAGATGTCGAGCCTCCTGCTATCGCTGTATCTGTCGATTATTTCTGTGTTGTTTGTTAAGATGTCTCTGGTGATGGTCTGGTTGCGAGAGGAGATTATATGTTCCTTTATGGAGCCTTGTTGTTTATGCATTGTTAATCGCCTGGAAAGAGACATTGTTGTCTTGCCTATATACTGAGTTCTTTGGGGCTTACAGTCCCCAAGTGGGCATTTGAAGACATAGACAACGTTGGTTTCCTTCAAGGTGTTCTGCTTTGTGTCTTTAGAGTTTTTCATGAGTAGGTTGGCCGTTTTTTTGGTTTTATAGTAAATCGTCAATTGTATTTCTGATTTTTGTCTGTAGGGATAACGTTCCTATTAACAATATCTTTCAGGACCCTTTCTTCCGTTTTATGAGCTGTGGAAAAGAAGTTCCTGTAAAATAGCCTAATAGGGGGTACATGTGTTGTGTTAGTTGACTCTTCAGAGGTTGCATGACATTTTACCTTTCTTTTTATGATGTCTTCAACAAAACCATTAGAGAAGCCATTGTTGACTAGGACCTGCCTTACCCTACAGAGTTCTTCATCGACTTGCTTCCATTCTGAGCTGTGGCTGAGAGCACGGTCGATGTAAGCATTGACAACACTCCTCTTGTACCTGTCTAGGCAGTCACTATTGGCATTGAGGCACATTCCTATGTTTGTTTCCTTAGTGTAGACTGCAGTGTGGAATCCTCCGCTCCTTTCCGTGACTGTTACATCTAGAAAGGGCAGCTTCCCATCCTTCTCCATCTCGTAAGTGAAACTCGACACAGAATTCTGCTCAAATGCCTCCTTCAGCTCCTGCAGACGTGTGACATCAGGTACCTGTGTAAAAATGTTATCAACATACCTTCAGTATATGGCAGGTTTCAAGTCCATGTCAACTAAGACCTTCTGCTCGATGGTACCTATGTAGAAGTTCGCAAATAGGACACCTAGGGGAGAACCCATGGTGACCCCATCTACTTGATATACATGTGCCCATCCAGGCTCAAGAAGGGTGCCTCTTTAGTACAAGCTTGTAGTTTCCTTTGAATGTTTTCTGGTGTGTCAAGCTTGTACTTCTACTACATCAAGATGGCAGGTACGCACTTGTATCCACTACACCATACTCAGAGCTCTATAGAAGTGGGAATTCCGGGGTATTTAACTCCCAGATATCCTCACCTCTCCAGACAACGAGACAGTGAGGGATCACTCACGTTTTCCATACAGCTTTGTTATATGGGAGAACACGGTGTCCATGCTTAATGCACTGACTTGCCATCTTGATGGCCAGGGTTCGAGTCTCCTGGTGGGTGTGGTTGTCTAAAGTTCTATACTTCAAAACTTGTGGTTTAAAGCAAGTCAGTCCATTACATAATTACACACACACACACACACACACACACACACACACACACACAACACACACACACACACACACACACACACACACACACACACACATATATATATATATATATATATATATATATATAACTGAAAACTCACATACCAGAAGTGACTCGAACCCATACTGCCAGGAGCACTCTACTGGCATACAGGATCCCTTAACTGCTCGACCAACATGACCGGACACAAGAGGATGGTAGCCGAGGCTATTTCCATCCCCCCGCCGGCACTCGGTTGGTAATCTTGGGCATGGTATTTTATCAAATCACCTCATTCTTTGGGGCACACATGAGGAACACAAATGCGAACAAGCCTGAATGGTCCCCAGGACTATATGCAACTGAAAACTCACACCCCAGATATAATGAGGTGATTTGATAAAATACCATGCCCAAGATTACCAACCGAGTGCCGGCGGGGAGGGTGGAGGGTGGAAATAGCCTCGGCTACCATCCTCTTTTGTCCAGTCGTGTTGGTCGAGCGGTTAAGGGATCCTGTATGCCAGTAGAGTGCTTCTGGCAGTATGGGTTCGAATCACTTCTGGGGTGTGAGTTTTCAGTTCCATTCAGGCTTGTTCGCATATATATATATATATATATATATTATATATATAATATATATATATATATTATATATATATATATATATATATATATATATATATATATGCAGAATAATGAAAAAAACGCAATTCATTTATGATTAAGTTATCAAATATGAAAATGAAACGAAAGCCCAGAACGTTTCAATTTCATGATAATTTCAATGAAATTCCTAAATTACTAAAATAATTTAATATCAATGTAGCATTTAGGCATCTTGATATCATAAAATACACTCTCATTAAAAATTCCCCTGGTAGTTACAATGGATGTGTGTTTAAAATGCCATGTAAAAATTTTAATAAGTTCTTTGTCGGCCAATATATGTGTGTGTGTGTGTGTGTGTGTGGTGTGTGTGTGTGTGTGTGTGTGTGTGTGTGTGTGTGTGTATGTGTAATTACCTAAGTGTAGTTACAGGATGAGAGCTACGCTCGTGGTGTCCCGTCTTCCCAGCACTCTTTGTCATATAACGCTTTGAAACTACTGACGGTCTTGGCCTCCACCACCTTCTCACTTAACTTGTTCCAACCGTCAACCACTCTATTTGCGAAGGTGAATTTTCTTATATTTCTTCGGCATCTGTGTTTAGCTAGTTTAAATCTATGACCTCTTGTTCTTGAAGTGCCAGGTCTCAGGAAATCTTCCGTGTCGATTTTATCAATTCCTGTTACTATTTTGTATGTAGTGATCATATCACCTCTTTTTCTTCTGTCTTCTAGTTTTGGCATGTTTAATGCTTCCAACCTCTCCTCGTAGCTCTTGCCCTTCAGTTCTGGGAGCCACTTCGTAGCATGTCTTTGCACCTTTTCCAGTTGATGTGCTTCTTAAGATATGGGCACCACACAACAACTGCATATTCTAGCTTTGGCCTAACAAAAGTCATGAACAATTTCTTTAGTATATCGCCATCCATGTATTTAAATGCAATTCTGAAGTTAGAAAGCATCTCATAGGCTCCTTGCACAATATTCTTTATGTGGTCCTCAGGTGATAGTTTTCTATCTAGAACCACCCCTAGATCTCTTTCTTTATCAGAATTCTTTAAAGATTTCTCACATAATATATAGGTTGTATGGGGTCTATGTTCTCCTATTCCACATTCCATAACATGACATTTATTAACATTAAATTCCATTTGCCAGGTGGTGCTCCATATACTTATTTTGTCCAGGTCTTCTTGAAGGGCATGACAATCATCTAAATTTCTTATCCTTCCTATTATCTTAGCATCATCAGCAAACATGTTCATATAATTCTGTATACCAACTGGTAGATCATTTATGTACACAATAAACATCACTGGTGCAAGAACTGAACCCTGTGGTACTCCACTTGTGACATTTCTCCATTCCGATACATTGCCTCTGATTACTGCCCTCATTTTTCTATCAGTCAGAAAATTTTTCATCCATGATAGAAGCTTACTTGTCACCCCTCCAATATTTTCCAGTTTCCAGAACAACCTCTTATGTGGAACTCTGTCGAAAGCCTTTTTTAGGTCCAGATAGATGCAGTCAACACAACCATCTCTTTCCTGTAATATCTCTGTGGCTCGATCATAGAAACTGAGTAAATTCGATACACAGGATCTTCCAGATCGAAAACCATACTGTCTGTCTGATATTATATCATTTCTCTCCAGGTGTTCTACCCATTTAGTTTTGATTAGCTTTTCCAATACTTTCACTATTACACTTGTCAATGATACAGGTCTATAATTGAGGGGGTCTTCCCTGCTGCCACTTTTGTAGATTGGAACTATGTTAGCCTGTTTCCACACGTCTGCTACGATTCCTGTACACAGGGATGCCTGAAAGATCAGGTGAAGTGGAATGCTGAGCTCAGATGCACATTCTCTCAGAACCCATGGTGAAACGCCATCTGGGCCAGCTGCTTTGTTCTTCCCGAGCTCCTTTAGCATATTTTCCACTTCATCTCTAGACACCTCTATCCGCTCTATGTTGTTCTCTGGAATTCTTATTGTGTCTGGTTCTCTGAAGATTTCATTTTGTACAAACACACTTTGGAACTTTTCAATTAATGTTTCACACATTTCCTTTTCATTTTCCGTGAATCTGTTTCCCATTTTCAACCTCTGGATATTATCCTTTACCTGCAATTTGTTGTTTATGAATTTGAAGAATAGGCCCGGTTCTGTTTTACATTTATCTGCTATCCCTTTTTCAAAATTTCTTTCTGCCTCTCTCCTTACTGCTGTATAGTTGTTTCTCGCATCTTTGTATCGCTGGTATGTTTGGGGATTTGGCCTCTTCCTGTATTGATTCCATTTTTGTGTGTGTGTGTGTTTACTAGTTGTGTTTTTACGGGGGTTGAGCTTTGCTCTTTCGGCTCGCCTCTCAACTGTCAATGAACTGTTTACAAACTACTTTTTTTTTTCCACACCACACACACACCCCAGGAATCAGCCCGTGACAGCTGACTAACTCCCAGTACCTATTTTCTGCTAGGTAACAGGGGCTCTTAGGGTGAAAGAAACTTTGCCCATTTGTTTCTGCCTCGTGCGGGAATCGAACCCGCGCCACAGAATTACGAGTCCTGCGCGCTATCCACCAGGCTACGAGGCCCCTCGTAGGTGTGTAGGTGGCTACGTAGCCTCGTAGGCTACGAGGTGTGTGTGTGTGTGTGTGTGTGTGTGTGGTGTGTGTGTGTGTGTGTGTGTGCGTGTGTGTGTGTGTGTGTGCAGAAACCGGGGAAAAAAACATTTTGTGGTTGGTGGACTTTGGTAACATAGCATATCAAGTTAAAAGACTCTGCGCCGGTTCTCTTATCCGGAAACATTGTACCGAAGTTTATACACGGAATCTTACCCGCTTCCACTCCAAGTTTTCAACAACTGCACTTTTATTTGTTCTAGTTTTGTTAACTTTTATCAGTTGTAACATCTTTATATGATGTTGTTAATTGCTACACACACACTGGAGGGGCTTGCTTGCGCGCGCGCGCTCACCAAGGCTAGCAGTCGGGGGGTTAAGGAACTAACTAGGCCTCGGTTCCCCGTATGCACTGGTATGCAAGTACCACACCACTACAGTTAGTTGACAACACATGTTAGATTAGGGTCTAAGGCCTATTGACTGCCAAGATAATTAAGGTCACAATTTACTTGTTACTAACATTCGAGTATTATGTAATCAATAATAATTACTCAGTAAAAATGTTTGACTAACATATGATAAGCCCTGGTCCCAGGTCTGCCTTAAGGAGTAAAAGCACTCTGGGAACCCTCCACAGGCATGAGGAATGTATACGCTACAGAAATTGAAATTCAAATCAGTTTATTGAGGTAAAATACACACAAAGGGATGAGGTAGCTCAAGCTATTCTACATATATGCCTACTGACACGTCGTAATGAAGTGTTGGCAGACGCTGACATATCGGTGACGTCGCGAGCGTCAATTGCTGTATCGGCAATATGGCGTCCAGATGTAGAGATATCCAAACTTTGCTTCCAAAGCGTAGAAGTTTTCTGCTGGCTGCTGCCGTTTTCTTCCTCACTTCCACTCACGCCAAGCGTATTCCAGGTATTTATAATCGGTAACAACAAAAGTTGATACAAACTGATAAACTGCGGTGAGCTAATTAATTATTACGTGACTGTGAAAGAATTTGTTGGAGAAATATTTTTTTTTTTAAGGAAATCACCGTCAAGTCTCCCGTGAACCCCCCATGGACTGGAGACATGGAGTTCAAGGGACACAGCCTACTGTTTATCAGGCTCTGGTAAACAGTAGGCTTGAAGCCTTCTGTTTACTACAGCATGGACAGGATTCGTCGGAAGATTACGTGTCTAATTACGAAACCTGTACATCTTCCCTCGATCACGGAGGTTTAGTCTGCCAGGTCGTTCTTGGCCCAAGGTTAACATTGTCATAGACAATGTTAACCCACTGGGTTGTGCCCACTGGGTACAACTTCCCCTGTGGGCACAGTATCCAAAAGTGGCGTTATTTCCACTTAGCATTAACATTATTAACATTAATTGATCGTAAAATCATCGTTAATTTAGATATTGTGGCCTCTAGATCGTAGCGCTTCAGGTGACAGAGCTAAACTGAAACGTAGGAGTTAGGTTTGTGCTGTGTGCTGAGACTGCCTCCAGGGCGAGCCATAGTTCTGATTTATAGATATATTACTTTTCGGGTACCCCGTCGGTGACGATCCGGTGCCCAGGTCTGAGCCATATACTTGCTGTATACTCCCTACGTGCCCACATATTTTGGTATTTCCCTCCCACCTCCACCTATCCCGTCGCCTCCCCATCAATATAACAAAAAGGTTGCTCCCAGAATGCAAATTTGTCATTTGAACAGATGCTTTGAAAATCCGTATTTGAACTCACTATTATTTAAACTAAAGTTAAACTCTATAGACTAGGGGCTGAATATTTTACATCCACGGACTTTGTGAATTAGGGCCACAGGACCCCCTGTGACACTCCCAATAAAATCATTGTTAATCCTGCAGAGTTGAATGAGGCTAGCCCCAAGCCTTTGGCCGCCAACCTCGAACAGAGACAAACATTTTCTCTTATAAATATAGGTTATAGATAGAAAACTCATATTATAAAGGCATGACTGAGGCAATTTACCTTATTGCCATGATATCCATTACTCTTGTCCCATGGCTAATATTAGGGGCTTTTTTTGACAGTAAAAATCACCTAGACATTTTTACCTTTTCATTATCATATCATAAATATTATTTCATGGAATTGATGCCTTTGCCACTTTAGCATTTTACACAATAAGCAAAATTGCAATATACTGACATTTTTAGTTTATTGTGTTGATGTGCATGATGACTTAGCAGCACAAGACGCCCCCCCCGTGACCCCACACCACCACAGTGACGACCCCGTGACCCCACACCACCACAGTGACGCCCTCGTGACCCCACACCACCACAGTGACGCCTCCGTGACCCCACACCACTACAGTTAGGGGGGATATGATCACCACATTCAAGATCCTCAAGGGAATTGACAGGGTTGATAAAGACAGGCTGTTTAACACAAGGGGCACACGCACTAGGGGACACAGGTGGAAATTGAGTGCCCAAATGAGCCACAGAGATATTAGAAAGAACTTTTTTAGTGTCAGAGTGGTTGACAAATGGAATGCATTAGGAAGTGATGTGGTGGAGGCTGACTCCATACACAGTTTCAAGTATAGATATGATAGAGCCCAATAGGCTCAGGAACCTGTACACCTGTGATTGACAGTTGAGAGGCGGGACCAAAGAGCCAAAGCTCAA
>NC_091212.1:11763773-11786273 GCF_040958095.1 Procambarus clarkii | reverse complement strand
AAGAGGGGATGGGGGAGGTGTTGTGGAAGGGAAACAAGATGGGAGAGGGGTTTTTGGGGGGGTAGGTGGGTGTTGGGAAGGGAGGAATGGGAGAGGAGACGGGGGGGGGGGGGGGGAGTGTTGTAGGAATTTTCTCTTTTTCCAATACTGGTTCTGATGTATTGCTTATTATTTCTTGTTTTTCTCTTAATGCTTCGTGTGGACAGGGGCGGGGGGCAGCCGCTGACAGCTCCCACAGGGGGGCAGCCGCTGACAGCTCCCACAGGGGGGCAGCCGCTGACAGCTCCCACGGGGGGCAGCCGCTGACAGCTCCCACAGGGGGGCAGCCGCTGACAGCTCCCACAGGGGGGCAGCCGCTGACAGCTCCCACAGGGGGGCAGCCGCTGACAGCTCCCACAGGGGGGTAGCCGCTGACAGCTCCCACAAGGGGGCAGCCGCTGACAGCTCCCACAAGGGGGCAGCCGCTGACAGCTCCCACGGTGGGTAGCCGCTGACAGCTCCCACAGGGAGGTAGCCGCTGACAGCTCCCACGGTGGGTAGCCGCTGACAGCTCCCACAGAGGGTCAGCCGCTGACAGCTCCCACAGTGGGCAGCCGCTGACAGCTCCCACAGTGGGCAGCCAGCCGGCCCAGCCGCCTGTATCCGGCTAATGGATGGCGTCTGGGTCTCCGCGGCCCACGTAAGCCGACACCGGTCCATCTCTTCCCTTACCAACTTATTACTTATCTTAAACTAAGCTTTTCTGAGATTTAAGCTCGATAAATCGCGAGTTTTCCCCTGCAAGGTAATAGTTTACCTTGAGGTTACCTTGAGGTGCTTCCGGGGCTTAGCGTCCCCGCGGCCCGGTCGTCGACCAGCCCACCTCCTACATCCAGTGGTGAATGTAAAAAAAAATGATTTAAATAATTGGGGAACAAGAAATGTACATTATTCATTTTTTTGTTTACATTTGAGAACAAAATGTATAATAGGAGTCAGGGTTTATATTGAGCTAATCATTCTTTCCAATTCTGAACCAAAAATAGAACAATCAGTAATTAGTGCGTGTGCTTGGGGAGCCCAGGAACGGGGGTTCGATCCCAATGTATGGACTCATTCTTTTATCATAGATAAATCACCTTGAGATTTCATTGTGTGTGTAAACACTCTTAATAGTTGGCTGGTAGAAGGATTACAGTAGGAAGGGATTAATGACTGGTAGAGCTGTTTGGTGGGATTACTGGTTGGTAAGAGCAGTTTGGAGGGATTACTGGGGGGGTAGAGCAGGTGGGAGGAATTACTGCCTGTTAGAGCAGGTGGGAGGGATTACTGGTGGTAGAACAAGTGAGAGGGATTACTGGCTGTTAGAGCAGTTGGGGGATTACTGGCTGTTAGAGCAGTTGGGGGATTACTGGCTGGTAGAGCAGTTGGGGGATTACTGGCTGGTAGAGCAGTTGGGGAGATTACTGGCTGGTAGAGCAGGTGGGGGATTACTGGCAGGTAGAGCAGTTGGAGGATTACTGGCTGGTAGAGCAGTTAGGGGATTACTGGCTGGTAAAGCAGTTGGGGGGATTACTGGCTGGTAGAGCAGTTGGGGGGATTACTGGCTGGTAGAGCAGGTGGGGGGATTACTGGCTGGTACAGCAGTTAGGGGATTACTGGCTGGTAGAGCAGTTGGGGAATTACTGGTTGGTAGAGCAGTTGGGAGGATTACTGGCTGGTAGAGCAGTTGGGAGGATTACTGGCTGGTAGAGCAGTTGGGAGGATTACTGGCTGGTAGAGCAGTTAAGGGGATTACTGGCTGGTAGAGCAGGTGGGAGGGATTACTGACAGGTAGAGCAGGTGGGAGGGATTACTGGCTGGTAGAGCATGTGGGAGGGATTACTGGCTGGTAGAGCAGTTAGGGGGATTACTGGCTGGTAGAGCAGTTAGGGGATTACTGGCTAGTAGAGCAGTTAGGGGGATTACTGGCTGGTAGAGCAGGTGGGAGTGATTACTGGCAGGTAGAGCAGGTGGGAGGGATTACTGGCTGGTAGAGCAGTTAGGGGATTACTGGCTGGTAGAGCAGTTAGGGGATTACTGGCTGGTAGAGCAGGTGGGAGGAATTACTGGCTGGTAGAGCAGTTAGGGGGATTACTGGCTGGTAGAGCAGTTAGGGGATTACTGGCTGGTAGAGCAGTTAGGGGGATTACTGGCTGGTAGAGCAGATGGGGGGATTACTGGCTGGTGGAGCAGGTGGGAGGGATTACTGGCTGGTAGAGCAGGTGGGAGGGATTACTGGGGGGTTTAGCAGTAGGGAGGGATTACCGGAAGTGTTGCCAGCGAGGGCAGAAACGTTTCTCTCATAATGAGTGAGTCGAGCAAATGACCAATTAAGGTCCTCATAATGGCATATAACTCTAGCTAAAGTTCTTGAGTTTAACACTGTAGAAAATCTACAAAAATATTACAGCACTTTGATAATTACTTACTGATGTACACGCTCGGCCCTTGTGTCTTAATGGGCCAACTTTGTACGGCTTGCTGTAGGGAGGCGTGTTGTGGGGCTACCCAGAACTGTTGTGTCCTGTGTGTACACGCGCACCACACACACACACACACACACACACACACACACACACACACACACACACACACAACACACACCACACACACACACACACACCACACACACACACACACACACACACACACACACACACACACACACACACACACACACACGCACACACACAGTCAAACGGTGTACAGTGTATCTCCTGTATGTTATTGCTCCCATATGAGCAATAACACTGCTCATGTGGGAAACTGAGTACCCACATGAGCCACAGGGACGTTACAAGGAACTTTTTCAGTGCCAGAGTAGTTAACAGATGGAATGCATTAGGCAGTGATGTGGTGGAGGCTGACTCCATACACAGTTTCAAATGTACATATAATAGAGCCCAGAAGGCTCAGGAATCTGTACACCAGCTGATTGGCAGTTGAGAGGCAGGGACCAAAGAGCCAGAGCTCAACCCCCGCAAGCACAACTAGGTGAATAAACACACAGGAAGGAATATGATGATAACAACAAAGCCTTCATAGAGACATTACAGGGAGCAGCAACAGTCACACACAGAATGACAGCTAAACTTCTAGTCATGGGGGACCTAAATCATGCAGAGATTGACTGGGATTCCATAAATCCTCATGGTAGAGAAGAAACGTGGGGAGCGAAATTAATGGAAGTTATAGAAAGAAACTTCATAACACAACATGTAATGAGAAAGGGGAGGAGATACACCAAGCCTACTGGACTAGATCTTCACCCAGAATGAGGAAGACATTGAGAACGTGGAGCATGACATGCCACTAGGAGCAGGTGACCATTGTGAGCATGACATGCCACTAGGAGCAGGTGACCATTGTGAGCATGACATGGGTCAATAGACAGTGCCAGGAAGCAACAGCAAAAAGCAGGAGGGAGTGGAGGAAATACAGAAGGCAAAGGACAGAGGCAAACCGGAATAGACGCAACAGGGACAGGAATGACTTCATAAACATAAGAAGATTGACAGAAAGAAACTATGACAATGATATTGCCTACAATGCAAAGAGCCAACCGGAACTCCTACATAGCCATATAAGAAGGAAAATGACAGTAAATGACCAAGTGACCTGGTTACGAAAAAAGGAGGAGGTCAGTAAAAAGAAACGTGACAGCTGTTACATCACGCCACAGCTGTCACGGTGCAGACCACAGCTGTCACGGTAGAGACCACAGCTGTCACAGTAGAGACCACAGTTATCACGGTACAGACCACAGCTGTCACGGTAGAGACCACAGCTATCACGGTACAGACCACAGCTGTCACAGTAGAGATCACCGTTATCACGGTACAGACCACAGCTGTCACAGTAGAGACCACAGCTGTCACAGTAGAGACCACAGTTATCACGGTACAGACCACAGCTGTCACGGTACAGACCACAGCTGTCACAGTAGAGACCACAGTTATCACGGTACAGACCACAGCTGTCACGGTAGAGACCACAGCTATCACGGTACAGACCACAGCTGTCACAGTAGAGATCACCGTTATCACGGTACAGACCACAGCTGTCACAGTAGAGACCACAGTTATCACGGTACAGACCACAGCTGTCACGGTAGAGACCACAGTTATCACGGTACTGACCACAGCTGTCACGGTAGAGACCACAGTTATCACGGTACAGACCACAGTTATCACGGTACAGACCACAGCTGTCACGGTAGAGACCACAGTTATCACGGTGCAGACCACAGCTATCACGGTACAGACCACAGCTGTCACGGTAGACACCACAGTTATCACGGTAGACACCACAGCCAACAGTACGGTATCACCTTCCCCCACAAACACAAGTTCCGTCACACCATTTAAACACCGGTTCCTTTGTGATTTTCAGTGTATAAACCTGTATATGGTTTCATCACAGACTCAACTACATGTGAAGTGCCTCGCCAGCTGTCCGCTCGACGCCCCTCAGGCGGGTAATGTGGGTTTTATTACCTACTAAATGCAAGACAACCGTTCATAAACCTCGTCTTATCGTGAAGATGACCTCATGTCTGGTCAGGACAGAGAGACGCTTTCATGAGGCGCAGCTAGCGTGTTCCTCCAGGCCGGTGACAGCTGTGAGGGCAGGTGACACCTGTGAGTGACAACTGTGAAGCAGGTGACAAGTGTGAGTGACAACTGAGGGGGCCGGTGTGTGATGTGAAACATCTGCGGTTTCCGTAATTCTTTTGTTTATGTTACAAGGAGCCATCACTGCTACTCTCTGGTAGGCTACAGGAAGCCGCCATTGGTATTGTTCAGTCGTCTTTGATGTAACTAGCATGTATTCTTGGGTCAGTCTTCATGTAGCTAACATGTATTCTTGAGTTATTCTTGACATAACCAATACAGGTATTCTTGAGTCACCCTTTGCGTTGTCAACACAGATATTCTTAGGACGTCCCAATGTCAGTATGATTCTTGAACCGCCTCGAAACAGTTGACATAGATCGTCTTGTAGAGTAAGTAGCCTTGGAGCAACAGCAGCAGCAGCAGGGGGGGGGGGAGTGGTATAGTCAGGTCGTACCTCTGGCCAAACAGCCAGTTTCGTGGGGTCCTTGTTGATAAAAACAGGACATTGCATGTTTAGCGGTCCGCAGTTAAATGCTAAATCAATCTGTTCCGTGTGCCAGAGTAATCTCCCGGCGCAGCCGCACACGACTTGGGAGTCAAACCTGGTTGATACCTGGTTGACGGGGTTCTGGGAGTTCTTCTACTCGCCAAGCCCGGCCCGAGGCCAGGCTTGACTTGTGAGAGTTTGGTCCACCAGGCTGTTGCTTGGGGCAGCCCGCAGGCCCACATACCCACCACAGCCCGGTTGGTCCGGAACGTCTTTTAAAAAACAGTCTAGTTTTCTCTTGAAAATGTCCACGGTTGTTCCGGCAATATTTCTTATAGTCGCATTTCTTATAGTAGTCAATGAGGGAACATAACTACACGATGGAAGGTTAAAGCTAATGTATAATGGAGCTACTTGTACCTTGGGTGAAGACTAGTTGGCTGTGTGTCGTTCTCCCACACCCACCCTCTCACACAGACTAGTACCCGAACTGAGGGGCATGAACTGTGAGGAGAGACTACGGAAATTAAACCTCACGTCGCTGGGAGACAGGAGAGTTAGGGAAACATGATCACCACATACAAGATTCTCAAAGGAATTGATAGGGTAGACAAATACAGACTATTTAACACAAGGGGCACACGCACTAGGGGACACAGGTGGAAATTGAGTGCCCAAATGAGCCACAGAGACATTAGAACAAACTTTTTTAGGGTCAGAGTGGTTGACAAATGGAATACATTAGGCAGTGATGTGGTGGAGGCTGACTCCATACACAGTTTCAAGTGTAGATATGATAGAGCCCAGTAGGCTCAGGACCCTGTACATTAATTGATTGATGGTTGAGAGGCGGGACCAAAGAGCCAGAGCTCAACACGCGCCAGCACACACACATCCTCCACCCAACATTCGTTATAACACAGGGAAACAAGAGTGTGCTACTGGTGAGTTGTAGTGTTGACCTTCGCAGTGCCACATGTCATCTTCACTAAGGCCACACCACTCCACTTTACGAATGAAAGTGACGCCATTTCGGTTCATGAACACTTATCACCACCTCACTTTCCATTGCATATGCTTGAGTTGGGTTATTTATAAACATATTAATCTCAATATATACACATCTCAATACAGTACACTAACTGGAACAAATGTTCACTAAACTTATACCACCAGGAATATTCTCAAGGTACTTGTAGTAGGAACCCCAAGGGCCGTGACGAGGATTCGAACCTGCGTCCGAGAGCATCCCAGACGCTGCCTACTACTTGTAGTAGGGTCAGTTGGATATGATATTGGCTCACACTGAAGACAGCCGTAATACAGAAGTTTAGGGGACATGATCACCACATACAAGATTCTCAAAGGAATTGAGAATTATGACAGGGCGCCCATAACTCGGATTCAATGTTGAACAAAAATATACATCTTTATGCTTTAATTTTTTTAAAAGTGTAATTATACGATTGTGTCCGATGGCTGCTATGTTTGCTGGTCACAACAACTGGTGAGTATGTGGAGCGGGTTAATATATGAGGTGGCTGTGGGGGTGGTCAATATATGAGGTGGCTGTGGGGGTGGTCAATATATGAGGTGGCTGTGGGGTGGTCAATATATGAGGTGGCTGTGGGGGTGGTCAATATATGAGGTGGCTGTGGGGGTGGTCATATATGAGGTGGCTGTGGGGGTGGTCAATATATGAGGTGGCTGTGGGGGTGGTCAATATGAGGTGGCTGTGGGGGTGGTCAATATATGAGTGGCTGTGGGGCTGGTCAATATATGAGGTGGCTGTGGGGGTGGTCAATATATGAGGTGGCTGTGGGGGTGGTCAATATATGAGGTGGCTGTGGGGGTGGTCAATATATGAGGTGGCTGTGGGGGTTGTCATATATGAGGTGGCTGTGGGGGTGGTCAATATATGAGGTGGCTGTGGGGGTGGTCAATATATGAGGTGGCTGTGGGGGTGGTCAATATATGAGGTGGCTGGGGGGTGGTCAATATATGAGGTGGCTGTGGGGGTAGTCAATATATGAGGTGGCTGTGGGGGTAGTCAATATATGAGGTGGCTGGGGGGTGGTCAATATATGAGGTGGCTGTGGGGGTGGTCAATATATGAGGTGGCTGTGGGGGTGGTCAATATATGAGGTGGCTGTGGGACTGGTCAATATATGAGGTGGCTGTGGGGGTGGTCAATATATGAGGGTGGCTGTGGGACTGGTCAATATATGAGGTGGCTGTGGGACTGGTCAATATATGAGGTCGATATAATGATTTCCATATAAGATATAATGATCTCCAACAGAGTATATGGTACTCTCTCAGGATTGCACGATGCAAAATCATTCATTCCTTGTCTGTCGCATGAATTAAATCAACAACAAATGACTGTTGCAATAAATACCATATATAATTCCACCATACTGGTTGATAAGAATGTTAAAACACCCGGTAATACAATTCATCAGTGGATGTATTACTAAGAATGTTGAATAATACAACAGATATACATTAGGCTAGCGTGATAAATAGCCTTAAGATATCACTGGGTTCGCCAGAATAAATTGAACACAGAATTACTGGGAATCAAAACTTGAAATTCCTGAAATATTGAAATCTTGGAATTCAACGAACCCTGGAATTACTGGACTCATTGGAATCGCTGGAATCCCACTGTTGCCAGTGGCAGGACTTGGCGGTAAGACCTCTGATAATTCCCAATTCCCGTTCCTGGAAGCCTACCCTCGGCTAAATTTCGTTAAATTAAGAAAATATACGTAAGTGCTTCGGTAACAGTTTAGTCACAGTCGTTTAAGTGTTGGCAAAGTTGTTAAACACAACTTGTTAAAGTTGTGGAACAGTACTGAACAGCGGGTTGTGAGGGTGTGGTGATCTATGAGGGCGGGTTGTGAGGGTGTGGTGATCTATGAGGGCGGGTTGTGAGGGTGTGGTGATCTATGAGGGCGGGTTGTGAGGGTGTGGTGATCTATGAGGGCGGGTTGTGAGGGTGTGGTGATCTATGAGGGCGGGTTGTGAGGGTGTGGTGATCTATGAGGGCGGGTTGTGAGGGTGTGGTGATCTATGAGGGCGGGTTGTGAGGGTGTGGTGATCTATGAGGGGGTTGTGAGGGTGTGGTGATCTATGAGGGCGGGTTGTGAGGGTGTGGTGATCTATGAGGGCGGGTTGTGAGGGTGTGGTAATCTATGAGGGCGGGTTGTGAGGGTGTGGTGATCTATGAGGGCGGGTTGTAAGGGTGTGGTGATCTATGAGGGCGGGTTGTGAGGGTGTGGTGATCTATGAGGGCGGGTTGTGAGGGTGTGGTGATCTATGAGGGCGGGTTGTGAGGGTGTGGTGATCTATGAGAGCGGGTTGTGAGGGTGTGGTGAGCTATGAGAGCGGGTTGTGAGGGTGTGGTGATCTATGAGGGCGGGTTGTGAGGGTGTGGTGATCTATGAGGGCGGGTTGTGAGGGTGTGGTGATCTATGAGGGCGGGTTGTGAGGGTGTGGTGAGCTATGAGGGCGGGTTGTGAGGGTGTGGTGAGCTATGAGAGCGGGTTGTGAGGGTGTGGTGATCTATGAGGGCGGGTTGTGAGGGTGTGGTGATCTATGAGGGCGGGTTGTGAGGGTGTGGTGAGCTATGAGAGCGGGTTGTGAGGGTGTGGTGATCTATGAGGGCGGGTTGTGAGGGTGTGGTGATCTATGAGGGCGGGTTGTGAGGGTGTGGTGAGCGATGAGGGCGGGTTGTGAGGGTGTGGTGAGCTATGAGAGCGGGTTGTGAGGGTGTGGTGATCTATGAGGGCGGGTTGTGAGGGTGTGGTGATCTATGAGAGCGGGTTGTGAGGGTGTGGTGATCTATGAGGGCGGGTTGTGAGGGTGTGGTGATCTATGAGGGCGGGTTGTGAGGGTGTGGTGAGCTATGAGGGCGGGCTGTGAGGGTGTGTCGAGCCATGAGCGCGGGCTGTGAGGGTGTGTCGAGCCATGAGGGCGGGTTGTGAGGGTGTGTCGAGCCATGAGGGCGGGCTGTGAGGGTGTGTCGAGCCATGAGCGCGGGCTGTGAGGGTGTGTCGAGCCATGAGGGCGGGCTGTGAGGGTGTGTCGAGCCATGAGGGCGGGCTGTGAGGGTGTCTAGCCATGAGGGCGGGCTGTGAGTGTATAGTGACCCATGAGGGCGTGGTGAGGGCAGGGAGCGTGAGGAACAGCACTGTGAATGCGTGCCGGGACCACCGGGTCTCAACGCTGTAACAAAACAAAAGACGAACGACACGTCGTCATTAACTCAAAATGGCCGTCTCAAACGACTCCTCAAAGACACAACCTCTTTATTGCTCCTTTTTTAGGTGTTTTTTCTTTCCTTTTCTCAGTACGAGGCAGGGTGATATATTAGATTTTGTTGACGGGGTATTGTATGATGTATATAATTGCGTATAATTTCAGTGGTATTGCATGTTGTTGGCTGCTCAAATACCGCAGTAACTAGCGTATATTTTGTGATAAATAGGAGTGTTTTTAGCGCATTTAAATCCACTTAACTTCATAATAGTATAATCAATGTGTCTAAGTTGCTTTGTTAGTTGCTAAGTTGATTACCCCTGGCAAGGTGATCATGCAACCGTGGTGGTTATGGTGGGTTGTGTCACGTGGCCAGATTCACGAAGCAGTTACACAAATACTTACGAATCTGTCCATCTTTTCTCAATCTTTGGCGGCTTTGTTTACAATTATTAAACAGTTAATGAGCTCCGAAGCACCAGGAGGCTGTTTATAACAACAACAACAGTTGATTGACAAGTTTTCACGCTTGTAAACTGTTTAATAAATGTAACCAAAGCCGTCAAAGATTCAGGAAAGATATATACGTTCGTAAGCACTCGCGTAGCTGCTTCGTGAATCTGGTCCCAGGCTTGCTATTGACCCCTTCTTGGGTTATAATGAGTCCATGGTTCGAACCACAACGGCCGAGTACCGCCTCTACACTGTCTCCAGTCAACCCGTTCTCGCATACAAAGATCCAAGCTCGTTAATCCAGCCGCCAACCCCCCCCCCCCTGTTGATGAATGAAAAAGCGGTTTACACACGACTCACAACTGATGACGTCCGAACACTTCCGGAACAAGTGCTTCGCTCACGTCCTCTGTTCGAACCACAACGCTATAAATGCTTCACCCACGTACTTCAAATACAAATAATTACCAACAGAACCTAAACACTTAACCTACGCCAAACTATACATACAAATGTTTTGTATAAGAATATTAATTTATATATTAGAACAAACTAATTTTTAATACACAGTATGTTAAAATTGATGAATGCTTCTGTGGAGGACGGCCGCTGCTTTAACCAGCCTAGTGTGAGGACGGCCGCTGCTTTAACCAGCCTAGTGTGAGGACGGCCGCTGCTTTAACTAGCCTAGTGTGAGGACGGCCGCTGCTTTAACCAGCCTAGTGTGAGGACGGCCGTTGCTTTAACCAGCCTAGTGTGAGGACGGCCGTTGCTTTAACCAGCCTAGTGTGAGGACGGCCGTTGCTTTAACCAGCCTAGTGTGAGGACGGGTTGCTGCAGTATGATTCACCACTAAGATTCCTGTATGAGCAGGTCATCAACAACGCCTCGAGTATGCCAACAGCAGTATAATTACATGACATGAATGACATGTCCTTGTGTTATACATGACATGAATAACATGTCCTCGTGTTATACATGGCATGAATGACATGTCCTTGTGTTATACATGACATGAATGACATGTCCTTGTGTTATACATGGCATGAATGACTGTAATGTCGTCTGTGTCATTACATGTGCTCTCCCTGATTACATTTCCTGTTACCTGTGTAATGCATTTTCCGACAATTGTATTTTAAATGACAAAGGCGTTGACAACGTAATTGCGTGGTATAATAACGAGATGACAGACAGTTACACATGTCCCAGTGGGAACATTGTAGAAGAGTAACGTTGTTTCAACGCTAGTAACGTTGTTTCAACGCTAGTAACGTTGTTTCAACGCTAGTAACATTGTTTCAACGTGGAACCAACGCCGCGCTGAATATTTTACCAACTGGGACTTGAACAACTGATCATAACACAAGTTCATGTCTAACAGTCATTTCACAACTGGAAGGCCCCGGGTTCGACTCCCGGACATGAGAGGTTGCGTTTGGGTACGTTCCCTTTCATCAAACTAAGTGGTTCGTAGTTGGTTGAATTCTTGTACCAACCCGCAGATCCTGATGTTGCAACTGCTGTGTTGTGGTCACTGTGCATCTTTTGCATTGCTCTGTTTCTAATTACTTTCTTAATCTGTGATAGACTCTGTGGTATGTAAATGTCTACATTTTTTCTCTTAGTTGCAAGTTTTGCAGCTTCGTCTGCAATGTCATTTCCTATTATTCCCACATGACTTGGCACCCAGTTGATAAGTACCCGTCGGCCTTGTCGTTTGAGTGTTTGCATTAGCACGTCGCATTTTGACGTATACTCTACCCAAGGCCCAAAATTCGTCGTACTAGAAAATGATAGCGGCAAGCGAAATTGACGTACTGTCCCGTTTTCTGTTTTGGGTCCTCTGGTAGGATAGGATTAAGGGTACTACTTTAATACGACAGTTTCTTGACGTTGGGAAGCTTAACATCAGAAGCTATGCTAAAGTACTTTTTCGTTCAAAAAATATTTATTTTTCTCCTTTCCTATACAAAAAAAGTGTATTAAAATACATAAATAATTTCTGTTGGAGCTTCATTTAGCTACTGGAATATTAAAACTTTACATGTTACAATTCGGTTCAAACAGTGCGGCCTTATGAAGTCTTTGCTAAGTAAACATGGCTTCGTATGACGAAAAGGTCCCTGCCCCTGGCCTAGGGGCGCCTGGCGTAGGGGCACCTGGCGTAGGGGCACCTGGCCTAGGGGCGCCTGGCCTAGGGGCACCTGGCCTAGGGGCACCTGACCTAGGGGCACCTGGCCTAGGTGCACCTGGCCTAGGGGCACCTGATCTAGAGGCACCTGGCCTAGGGGCACCTGACCTAGGGGCACCTGGCCTAGGGGCACCTGACCTAGGGGCACCTGACCTAGGGGCACCTGGCCCAGAGGCACCTGGCCCAGAGGCACCTGGCCCAGAGGCCCCTGACCTAGGGGCACCTGCAAAAACCTAACCCGTTCCTTCTACCAATCAGTGGGCCACTGAACCCAACTCTAGTACACATCACAGCCACTTATACTGATCCTGGCCTCAGACACTAACATACAACCAAACTCAGAAATGAATCTCGTGTTAAAATCCAAAACATTCTTTATCTTTTGGTGATAAATTCTACTGGATATGAGTAACGTTAAGATAATGTGTACCAGCGAATTATAGAGACTTGTTTTTGTTCATGGGGAAACATGGAAGTGGGAAATAACTGTTTCAATATGTTAGAACAAGTTACTGAGGGAGTTAGCAAATAAAGGACAGCGACTGATGGCTTCCTGACGACGGAACAATTGGGATAAAACTCTTCTGAGGAAATGATGAGCCGAGGCGAAGGCAGCCAGTTTCTCCAGTGTTGTGGGGCACGCCATGAGGGCATGTAATACTGTTTTGGGATACCCACCCACCACTGCGCAGGAGTCGGGGGCAGTACCCACCCACCACTGCACAGGAGCTGGCGCAGTACCCACCCACCACTGCGCAGGAGTCGGGGCAGTACCCACCCACCACTGCGCAGGAATCGGGGGCAGTACCCACCCACCACTGCACAGGAGCCAGGGGCAGTACCCACCCACCACTGCGCAGGAGCCAGGGGCAGTACCCACCCACCACTGCGCAGGAGTCGGGGGCAGTACCCACCCACCACTGCGCAGGAGTCGGGGGCAGTACCCACCCACCACTGCGCAGGAGTCGGGGGCAGTACCCACCCACCACTGCACAGGAGCCAGGGGCAGTACCCACCCACCACTGCGCAGGAGCCAGGGGCAGTACCCACCAACCACTGCACAGGAGGTGGGTTAATCAGACAGCCTACACCAGGAGACCTGATCTTAAAACTTTCTTCACAAACTCAATAGTGTTCGCTAACTTCCCCAGCTGAAGCGACGGCTGGCGCAAGCCTTCGCCTCCTGGAATAGCTCCACAGTAGAAATCCACCAATATCCACGCGGCTCCAAGGTAATGCCGAACATATATCCACGCGGCTCCCAATAACACAACGAATCAAATTAACATATTCATGATTTCTTTAGGCGCCCTGGTAACAATGCCACATATGTGACTGCCTCAGGTAACACATGTTATACGTGACTTCTTCAGGTAAGCACTTCGTTATATCTGAGTGCCTCAGGTGTGACAGTGGCTTAATGCCTCCCATACGATGATCACGTAACGATGGTGTCATCTCTAACTACCTTGACGCTGGCAATATTTGATAGAACAACATTGTGTATTTACTTAACCGATGGGGAAGATATTTTTTGTCAAGTAGGCTTTTTTTTGGCTGCAGCCTCAACTTTTGAAATATTTGATTGGCGGCAGTTTCGCCATTGTTCGTTGCCTGCTGTGTTTAGTCACAATATATACTTACTTACATATACGGCAACCCGGCCTGGAATTATGGAATTATTCTTAACGATAATTATTGTGACCTTGATTTAATCATATATATATATCCTGATTTTAATTTAATCATATCTATGATTCTCTCTCTCTCTCTCTCTCTCTCTCTCTCTCTCCTCTCTCTCTCTCTCTCTCTCTCTCTCTCTCTCTCTTTCTTCTCTTCTCTTTCTCTCTTTCTCTCTTCTCTCTCTCTTTCTCTCTCTCTTCTCTCTCTCTCTCTCTCTCTCTCTCTCTCTCTCTCTCTCTCTCTCTCTCTCTCTCTCTCTCTCTCTCTCCTCTTCTCTCTCTCTCACGCTCCATAAATCATCACCGTCCTCCAATTCCTTGGCAGTGTGGCTCCAATTTTTTCTACGTGTCTTTGTTTTTCCCAAGTGGCGGAGAGGCGAGGGAGGTGGAGCATGCGCAGTGGCAGGGTTATGTTGCCCCCCCCCCCCACACACACACACCCAGGGGGAGCCTCGTAGGGGTCCCCTACGTGGGGCCCTGGTAGCCTGGTGGATAGCGCGCAGGACTCGTAATTCTGTGGCGCGGGTTCGATTCCCGCACGAGGCAGAAACAAATGGGCAAAGTTTCTTTCACCCTATGCCCCTGTTACCTAGCAGTAAATAGGTACCTTTGAGTTAGTCAGCTGTCACGGGCTGCTTCCTGGTGTGTGGTGTGGAGAAAAAAAAAGTAGTTAGTAAACAGTTGATTGACAGTTGGGAGGCGGGACCAAAGAGCCAGAGCTCAATCCCCGCAAGTACAAATGGTTGAGTACACACACACACACACACGAGACAGACAAAATTCTCAGAAATATTTCGGAGAAATTATCAGAAATAATTTCTTCAGTGTGTTTTAAGTTGTAAATAAGTTTAATGTAAAAAAAAAACAATATGAATCTAACTAGATGCTTAAGAGATATAAGGAACTCCTTCCTGGAGCGTCGTGATGACCAAGAACTCCTTCCCAGTCAATACTTGCCGGCGTCTTAGACAAGGGTCAATACTCTCCACCCAACAGTCCTAATTGGTTTACACAAGAGGTTTACAACACTCGGGTCCACTGGAGTACACAGTGGCCCATCAGGTGTAAAAAAGGGGAGAATATTCCAGTAAATATATTCGATATTGAGTGAGTGTATCGGTGGAGTAATTCATGAGTGTGTCGCTATACACTTAGCGACACTTAGTAACCTCTCCGGGGCTCCTAGAGTACATTCAAGTTTGTCTCACAAGATGGCGCTAGTGTCGCTATTTCTCCCGTGTGTAAAACACTCTCATCTGTTTTATTATTATTATTATTATTATTATTATTATTATTATTATTATTATTATTATTATTATTATTATTATTATTATTATTATTGTTTGAATTATTATTGTGTTTGTTTATTATTGAAGGCGTACTCTTGCTACCTTTCTTAAATATATTGATAGAGATTTTTAATTATGGAAGAGGGTGTGTTTACAGGTGTGGAGTAACAGGTGTGTTGTTTACATGCGTGGAGTAACAGGGTGTGTTTACAGGTGTGGAGTAACTGGGTGTGTTTACAGGTGTGGAGTAACTGGGTGTGTTTACACGTGTGGAGTAACTGGGTGTGTTTACATGTGTGGAGTAACAGGGTGTGTTTACATGTGTGGATTAAGAGGTTTGTTTACACGTGTGGAGTAACAGGTGTGTTTACACGTGTGGAGTAACAGGGTGTGTTGTTTACATGTGTGGAGTAACATGTGTTTACAGTTGTGGATTAAGAGAGTTGTTTACAGGTGTGGAGTAACAGGTGTGGTGTTTACAGGTGTGGAGTAACAGGGTGTGTTTACATGTGTGGAGTAACTGGGTGTGTTTACATGTGTGGAGTAACAGGGTGTGTTTACATGTGTGGAGTAACTGGGTGTTGTTTACACGTATGGAGTAACATGTGTTAACAGGCGTGAATTAAGGGGTGTTGTTTACAGGTGTGGAGTAACATATGTGTTAACAGGCGTGGATTAAGAGGGTGTGGTTTACAGGTGTGGAGTAACAGATGTGTTTACACGGGTGGAGTAACAGGTGGAGTAACACCTGTTTACGGATGTGGTGTTTACAGGTGTGGAGTAACAGGTGTGTTGTGTATCCACAGGTGGTGTTGGTGTTCATCCTCAGTATTGCCTCTCTCGTCATCTACTTCATTGACGCATCAAAGTAAGTGTTCTACAGTGTTGTTCATCACTCATCCTGGTCACTCATCACCTCTGATGAGTAACTACCCTCCCAGTCTACTCATTACTTCACCCTGGTTTGTTAGTTACTCATCAACTCTGATGAGTAACTACCCTCCCAGTCTACTCATTACTTCACCCTAGTTTGTCAGTTACTCATCACCTCTGATGAGTAACTACCCTCCCAGTCTACTCATTACTTCACCCTGGTTTGTTAGTTACTCATCAACTCTGATGAGTAACTACCCTCCCAGTCTACTCATTACTTCACCCTAGTTTGTCAGTTACTCATCACCTCTGATGAGTAACTACCCTCCCAGTCTACTCATTACTTCACCCTGGTTTGTTAGTTACTCATCACCTCTGATGAGTAACTACCTTCCCAGTCTGCTCATTACTTCACCCTGGTTTGTTAGTTACTCATCACCTCTGATGAGTAACTACCCTCCCAGTCTGCTCATTACTTCACCCTGGTTTGTCAGTTACTCATCACCTCTGATGAGTAACTACCCTCCCAGTCTACTCATTACTTCACCCTAGTTTGTCAGTTATTCATCACCTCTGATGAGTAACTACCCTCCCAGTCTACTCGTTACTTCACCCTAGTTTGTCAGTTACTCATCACCTCTGATGAGTAACTACCCTCCCAGTCTACTCATTACTTCACCCTGGTTTGTTAGTTACTCATCACCTCTGATGAGTAACTACCCTCCCAGTCTGCTCATTACTTCACCCTGGTTTGTTAGTTACTCATCACTCGTTTGTCAGTTACTCATCACTGACTTGCCAGTTACTCATCACTTGTTTGTCAGTTACTCATCACTTGTTTGCCAGTTACTCATCACTTGTTTGATCTATGCTGTATAATATATATGTGTCCTCACCCTTTTCTCCTTCATATCACTCATCCTAATGAGTATTTTCTTGCATGTTACTCATTACTCATCCTGATGAATATATTATACATTTTTCATGTCCATTGTGTTGTACTTGTCGCTTGATGTTGTGAAATAGTGTATCAATCACCCTCTTTATTATAAATTTATTATAGATTTGTTAGTAGGGATTTATTATAAATCCCTAGTAATATCTTTATCCCCTTGACCTTAACCCTTGACAGGTCTTGGCCTTAACCCTTGACGGGTCTTGACTTTAACCCTTGATGGGTTTTGATGTTAACCCTTGACGGGTCTTGACCTTAACCCTTGACGGGTCTTGACCTTAACCCTTGACGGGTCTTGACCTTAACCCTTGATGGGTTTTGATCTTAACCCTTGACGGGTCTTGACCTTAACCCTTGACGGGTCTTGACCTTAACCCTTGATGGGTTTTGATCTTAACCCTTGACGGGTCTTGACCTTAACCTTTGACGGGTCTTGACCTTAACCCTTGACGGGTCTTGACCTTAACTCTTGGCGGGTCTTGGCCTTAACCCTTGACGGGTCTTGACCTAAACCCTTGACGGGTCTTGGCCTTAACCCTTGACGGGTCTTGACTTTAACCCTTGACGGGTCTTGGCCTTAACCCTTGACGGGTCTTGACCTTAACCCTTGACGGGTCTTGGCCTTAACCCTTGACGGGTCTTGACTTTAACCCTTGACGGGTCTTGGCCTTAACCCTTGACGGGTCTTGGCCTTAACCCTTGACGGGTCTTGACTTTAACCCTTGACGGGTCTTGACCTCGACCCTTGTCAGGTTAAGGGTTAAGACAGCTTCTGGTGTAGGGCTGCACCAAGTAAACAAGAGACCAGTAGCACAGTAAACAAGAGACCAGTAGCACAGTAAACAAGAGACCAGTAGCACAGTAAACAAGAGACCAGTAGCACAGTAAACAAGAGACCAGTAGCACAGTAAACAAGAGACCAGTAGCACAGTAAACAAGAGACCAGTAGCACAGTAAACAAGAGACCAGTAGCACAGTAAACAAGAGAGCAGTAGCACAGTAAACAAGAGACCAGAAGCACAGTAAACAAGAGACCAGAAGCACAGTAAACAAGAGACCAGTAGCACAGTAAACAAGAGACCAGTAGCACAGTAAACAAGAGACCAGTAGCACAGTAAACAAGAGACCAGTAGCACAGTAAACAAGAGACCAGTAGCACAGTAAACAAGAGACCAGTAGCACAGTAAACAAGAGACCAGTAGCACAGTAAACAAGAGACCAGTAGCACAGTAAACAAGAGACCAGTAGCACAGTAAACAAGAGACCAGTAGCACAGTAAACAAGAGAGCAGTAGCACAGTAAACAAGAGACCAGAAGCACAGTAAACAAGAGACCAGAAGCACAGTAAACAAGAGACCAGTAGCACAGTAAACAAGAGACCAGTAGCACAGTAAACAAGAGACCAGTAGCACAGTAAACAAGAGACCAGTAGCACAGTAAACAAGAGACCAGTAGCACAGTAAACAAGAGACCAGTAGCACAGTAAACAAGAGACCAGTAGCACAGTAAACAAGAGACCAGTAGCACAGTAAACAAGAGAGCAGTAGCACAGTAAACAAGAGACCAGAAGCACAGTAAACAAGAGACCAGAAGCACAGTAAACAAGAGACCAGGAGCACAGTAAACAAGAGACCAGTAGCACAGTAAACAAGAGACCAGGAGCACAGTAAACAAGAGACCAGTAGCACAGTAAACAAGAGACCAGGAGCACAGTAAACAAGAGACCAGTAGCACAGTAAACAAGAGACCAGAAGCACAGTAAACAAGAGACCAGTAGCACAGTAAACAAGAGACCAGGAGCACAGTAAACAAGAGACCAGTAGCACAGTAAACAAGAGAGCAGTAGCACAGTAAACAAGAGACCAGGAGCACAGTAAACAAGAGACCAGTAGCACAGTAAACAAGAGACCAGTAGCACAGTAAACAAGAGAGCAGTAGCACAGTAAACAAGAGACCTGGAGCACAGTAAACAAGAGACCAGTAGCACAGTAAACAAGAGACCTGGAGCACAGTAAACAAGAGAGCAGGAGCACAGTAAACAAGGTGCCGGGGGTAGACAATAATCACTCGGGAGACAATAGGGAACACTTGACACAACACCACAGCAACAATACACTCCCTCCCCCCCCCCCCACGGATGGCAACACAATACCTCACCATCACCCCTGAAGGCTCGGGCGCCCGGGCGCTCGGCGCAGTGTCTGGCCCTTGGTGCTTCCGGGCGATATGAAGCGTGAATAGTGGAGAATGGCAGCAGGCATCTGGTCTGGGGGCTGGAAGCCCTGGAGAATGGCAGCAGGCATCTGGTCTGGGGGCTGGAAGCCCTGGAGAATGGCAGCAGGCATCTGGTCTGGGGGCTGGAAGCCTGGAGAATGGCAGCAGGCATCTGGTCTGGGGGCTGGAAGCCCTGGAGAATGGCAGCAGGCATCTGGTCTGGGGGCTGGAAGCCTGGAGAATGGCAGCAGGCATCTGGTCTGGGGGCTGGAAGCCCTGTTTCCAGAAGAGACGAAGAGTTATCCCAGTGTGTCTGCCAGTGGGAACACCCGAGGCTTCTTTGGCCTTTAGTTTTTATTATTAAGTATATGTTGCCAGACCTGTCTCTCATCCTGACCACTCCAGGAGGCTGTTACGTCTGGTATATGGTGTACTAACACGCTCAGCTGCTCCTCCCTTTACCCAGCCTCGTTTGTTCTAAAGGTCTGTCAAAAATTTAGTGTCCAAGAGATAATATGATTACCAACGGCTCAACGCACCCCTGCAGTCCAAGTATCATTCTTGGTGTCTATTGTGTCATTCTTGGTGGTCATTGTATCATTCTTGGTGGTCTTTGTATCATTCTTGGTGGTCTTTGTATCATTCTTGGTGGCTATTGAATCATTCTTGGTGGCCATTGTGTCATTCTTGGTGGCTATTGAATCATTCTTGGTGGCCATTGTGTCATTCTTGGTGGCTATTGAATCATTCTTGGTGGCTATTGTATCATTCTTGGTGGCCATTGTGTCATTCTTGGTGGCTATTGTATCATTCTTGGTGGCCATTGTATAATAACACGGAAGGGTTGACCATGGACTCTCCGGCAATGGACAGCAGACACAACCATGACAGCAGACACAACCATGACAACAGACACAATCATGACAACAGACAATCATGACAGCAGACACAACCATGACAACAGACACAACCATGACAACAGACACAATCATGACAGCAGACACAATCATGACAGCAGACACAATCATGACAGCAGACACAACCATGACAACAGACACAATCTTGACAACAGACACAATCATGACAGCAGACACAATCATGACAGCAGACACAATCATGACAACAGACACAATCTTGACAGCAGACACAATCATGACAGCAGACACAACCATGACAACAGACACAACCATGACAACAGACACAACCATGACAACAGACACAATCATGACAGCAGACACAATCATGACAGCAGACACAATCATGACAGCAGACACAATCATGACAGCAGACACAACCATGACAACAGACACAACCATGACAACAGACACAACCATGACAACAGACACAATCATGACAGCAGACACAATCATGACAGCAGACACAATCATGACAACAGACACAATCTTGACAACAGACACAATCATGACAGCAGACACAATCATGACAGCAGACACAATCATGACAGCAGACACAACCATGACAGCAGACACAACCATGGACAGCAGACACAATCATGACAGCAGACACAACCATGACAGCAGACACAACCATCTACAGCAGACACAACCATGACAACACACAACCATGGACAGCAGACACAATCATGACAGCAGACACAACCATGACAGCAGACACAACCATCTACAGCAGACACAACCATAACAGCAGACACAACCATGACAGCAGACACAGCCATCTTCAGCAGACACAACCATCTACAGCAGACACAACCATAACAGCAGACACAACCATGGACAGCAGACACAACCATGGCAGTAGACATAACCATGACAGCAGACACAGCCATGGACAGCAAACACAACCATGGACAGCAGACACGACCATGGTAGCAGACACAACCATCTACAGCAGACACAACCATGGACAGCAGACACAATCATGACAGCAGACACAACCATGACAGCAGACACAATCATGACAGCAGACACAACCATGACAGCAGACACAACCATCTACAGCAGACACAACCATGGACAGCAGACACAATCATGACAGCAGACACAACCATGACAGCAGACACAACCATGGACAGCAGACACAACCATGGCAGCAGACACAACCATGACAGCAGACACAACCATGGCAGCAGACACAACCATGACAGCAGACACAACCATGGACAGCAGACACAATCATGACAGCAGACACAACCATGACAGCAGACACAATCATGACAGCAGACACAACCATGACAGCAGACACAACCATGGACAGCAGACACAATCATGACAGCAGACACAACCATGACAGCAGACACAACCATCTACAGCAGACACAACCATAACAGCAGACACAACCATGACAGCAGACACAACCATGGTCACCAGTAACGCCGGAAACATCATTGAAGTCCTGAACAACACTAGACTGTCACTCTAACAGCCAGGCCAGGCTGCACACAATCAGGAATGGTCTCAGACGCACCTAACTGGTCCTCAACTGACACTTTTAAACATCCCTTGAAGTCAGCCCGTCCTCCAAAAATGGGGTGGTAAATGTAAGAAGACAATTAAGTGCAATTATGTACTATTCATAGCAGTTAGGAATTGTACTTATTTTCACTTAGTATTAAATCGTACTGTCAAATATATTGTGAATATTTGAGTTTACCTTAAAAACTGAATAGAAAACCACAACCTCACCTAACCGTCGTAGTTTTTGAAGATAATAATTTTATTGCTTCCTAATTACAATTAGTACTTAACTTATATCTATATTGATATTACAGTTTTATAAAACTAATAAAACAAAACTAAAATATATCAATAAATTGTAAATTAACTCAGGATATTTTAAAATTTTGCATAAAATCTATGTTGTTTAATAAACCTGAAAAAGAAATTCCTGATATTTAAAACTTGAGTATAGCCAATTGAAGATGAAATCTTCGTCCTAAAATTCTGAGTGTCTTAACAGAAAACGAGGAGAATTAAATCGGGGGAGGGAGGTGGGTAAATGTAACAGCCCCATAAGGGCAATTATGCACTGTTTATGACAGTAAGAAAGTGTACTTATTACACTTAGTATTAAATCGTACTGTCAATTCGGAGGATGGGTTGCTTGAAGTATAACTATGTTGCTACCAGATAAACCATATATATATATATATATATTATATATATATATTATATATATATATATATATATATATATATATATATATATAAAAATATATATATATATATATATATATATTTATATATATATATATATATATATATATATATATATATATTATATAATATATATATATATAATATATATAAAGACTTTGAAAAATAATACTTTGAAAAATTGTGTACTTCATAAAATACCTTATGCGTTAGGCTTTGTGTTGGCCAGCGAGTCCCTGGTGGCATTAGTTTATTATTAAACTGTTGACTCTTCACTGTTGGTTCTTCACTGTTGACTCTTCACTGTTGACTCTCA
>NC_091212.1:11745168-11760168 GCF_040958095.1 Procambarus clarkii | reverse complement strand
AGAGACGGCTTTTGTTTGGCGTTTCAGTTTTCATTTTCTCGGTGGATCACGTTTGGTCTTGGAGGACTTGGCAATAATTTTCCTCCTGTGCATTGTAGGAAAATTCTCCCCAAAACATGTCTGTGTCGAAGGCTTCCCGGAAGCCCTTTACGGGGAGATGTTTCCCTCTGTCAGTGAATGAGTCCTTTTACCCTCCTGTCTTCTGTGACCGTCCAAGTGGTTGGGCACCATTCCTCCCCCCCCCCCGTCCCATCCCAAATCCTTATCCTGACCCCCTTCCCAGTGCTATATAGTCGTAATGGCTTGGCGCTTTCACCCTGATTGTTCTCTTAATCCCACTCATTGTAATTATCGATATAATGTACCTAAAGGTGAATTGGAAAATATATAATGTATATTGTAGCTGATTTGGCACGTACTGCCGATAGTATTAATTATTATAATCCCACGCTTGAAATGTGACGTAATTAATTCTGGTTCAATATGATGCGTTAATTGTCGTGTCATTAGCGAACTACAGACGAGCCTTTCCCAGGAACACCCTTCGTTATTATTATGTTTACAAAATGAACATAAATTAAATATTTTATTTCAGTTATTCGTTATTTGGAGATGACTTCACCACAGAGGTCATACCGTGCTCTCTCACCATGGTATAGAGCTCTCACGTGAATGCCTGCCTTTCTTTATCCAGGGATTCAGCTCTATTATAACAGCTTCCTGAACACCGAAGCGGTGCGTGGACTCCGGGGCACAGTTCACAGCTGACGCCTTCAATACTCTATCCTCAGCGTGATGGAGGAGTTGCTTAGCCAGTTGGATTTGTCGGTAGATGGATAGACTGGCTTCCTGCAGGGTCGGCGCGCGAGCCCCCAGTGAGCTGAGTGATTGGTTAGTGTGCTTTCACTCTAGCCTCATATCCCAGCTCCTTGTCTTCCGCATAATTACTTTACCTCGGTGTGATCAGCAGAGCTGTTCTGAGCTGTGCAGAGCTATATAGAGATATACAGAGATGTACAGAGCTAAAGAGAGATGTAGAGAGCTGTACAGAGCTAAATAGAGATGTACAGAACGGTACAGAGCTGTACAGAGCTATATAGAGATGTACAGAGCTGTATAGAGCTGTACAGAGCTGTATAGAGCTGTACAGAGCTGCGTCATCCCCCAGCACCGTCTGTATCAGCTCATAGAGCACGCGGCTCTAGGTAAGAGTGAATTAAGGCAGAGAGGGAAAGTGAGAAATAATAGTGAGAAAGAATTTTTTCAGTGTCAGAGTAGTTAACGGATGGAATGCATTAGGCAGTGATGTGGTGGAGGCTGACTCCATACACAGTTTCAAGTGTAGATATGATAGAGCCCAGTAGGCTCAGGAACCTGTACACCAGTTGATTACAGTTGAGAGGCGGGACCAAAGAGCCAGAGCTCAATCCCCGCAAACACAACTTGGTGAGTACAACTAGGTGAGTACACACACACACACACACACCACACCACACACACACACACACAAACACACACACAACACACACCACCACACTCTCACACACCACACTCATCTACACACACACAGTCATGTACACACACAAGAGTTCATGTGTGTTCACACGCCTTGAACACAAGCTAACAAGCAGGATCGCCCTAACAAGTACTACAGGGCCACAATGGGGTGTCACACTCACCTGAACAAGTTGAAGAACAAGCTCTCACTCACCTATACTGACGGTGTTCAGACCTTTAGTCTGAAAATTTAGTTAGACTCACATTTTTGCACGATGTGAGTCTAACCGAGTCATAGAAAACGTATAGCGCTTTCAAGTATGACTGCGCTATTGTCTTCAAAACATTTTATGTGGAACAGAATAGATGCGGGGACACTGGAACACAATAGATCCGGGGACACTAGGGGGCACAATAGACGTGGGGTCACAGGGGGGGCACAATAGACGTGGGGTCACAGGGGACACAATAGACATTAAATTTTACATTTAAATTTACATAAATTTACATATAAATGAGAAACGCCTGTGGGCCAGAGACCAGGTGGACAAATATGCCTCCGGAGATACTCAGTCACTAACGCTGGCACGTTAATAGGACAACGTCCCCTGGCACTCACCAACGCTGCCGGCACTAGTAACGAGCCCCAAGCTTATTATGTTTCCTTAATGGTTGTAGCAGCCATGATGGCTGGTTGGTCTTGTGAGGCGCTCGGGCAGGCTTATCTTGAGTTATCTTGAGATGATTTCGGGGCTTTAGTGTCCCCGCGGCCCGGTCCTCGACCAGGCCTCCACCCCCAGGAAGCAGCCCGTGACAGCTGACTAACAACCAGGTACCTATTTTACTGCTAGGTAACTAGCAGTAAAATAAGTAAAGCAATAAAAAGGGCTGGGGAGTATTAGGGCTCATACCCCAGGTCTCTCCCAGGGCCCACACCCCAGGTCTCTCCCAGGGCTCATACCCCAGGTCCCTCCCAGGGCTCATACCCCAGGTCTCTCCCAGGGTTCATACCCCAGGTCTCTCCCAGGGCCCACACCCAGGTCTCTCCCAGGGCTCATACCCCAGGTCTCTCCCAGGGCTCATACCCCAGGTCTCTCCCAGGGTTCATACCCCAGGTCTCTCCCAGGGCCCACACCCCAGGTCTCTCCTAGGGCTCATACCCCAGGTCTCTCCCAGGGCTCATACCCCAGGTCTCTCCTAGGGCCCATACCCCAGGTCTCTCCCAGGGCCCACACCCCAGGTCTCTCCCAGGGCCCACACCCCAGGTCTCTCCCAGGGCCCACACCCCAGGTCTCTCCCAGGGCTCACACCCCAGGTCTCTCCCAGGGCCCACACCCCAGGTCTCTCCCAGGGCCCACACCCCAGGTCTCTCCCAGGGCCCACACCCCAGGTCTCTCCCAGGGCCCACACCCCAGGTCTCTCCCAGGGCTCACACCCCAGGTCTCGCCCTGGGCCCACACCCCAGGTCTCTCCTAGGGCCCACACCCCAGGTCTCTCCCAGGGCCCACACCCCAGGTCTCTCCCAGGGCCCACACCCCAGGTCTCTCCCAGGGCCCACACCCCAGGTCTCTCCCAGGGCTCATACCCCAGGTCTCTCCCAGGGCTCATACCCCAGGTCTCTCCTAGGGCCCACACCCCAGGTCTCTTCCAGGGCCCACACCCCAGGTCTCTTCCAGGGCCCACACCCCAGGCCTCTCCCAGGGCCCACAGGGCTCGGGAGAGTTGTCATGACGACGATAACTCAGTCGGTGGCTGGCAGACTCCGGTTAGCAGATGCTGCGAGAGATGCACATTCCCTCTAGACCATCATGTAATTCCCTCTAGACCATCATGTAATTCCCTCTAGACCATCATGCAATTCCCTCTAGACCATCATGTAATTCCTTCTAGACCGTCATGTAATTCCCTCTAGACCATCATGTAATTCCCTCTAGACCATCATGTAATTCCCTCTAGACTATCATGTAAATCCCTCTAGACCATCATGTAATTCCCTCTAGACCATCATGTAATTCCCTCTTGACCATCATGTAATTCCCTCTAGACCATTATGTAATCCCCTCTAGACCATCATGTAATCCCCTCTAGACCATCATGTAATTCCTCTAGACCATCATGTAATTCCCTCTAGACCATCATGTAATTCCCTCTAGACCATCATGTAATTCCCTCTAGACCATCATGTAATTCCCTCTAGACCATCATGTAATTCCCTCTAGACCATCATGTAACTCCCTCTAGACCACCATGTAATTCCCTCTAGACCATCATATAAGAGGATCATGTACGAAGATCCCTCTAGAGGATCTTACTGTAAGCCAGTTACCGTCGCTTACAAAGACAAATGTATTATAACATTGAATTCAAAAGCAAATTTTCGGATGCCACCTTCATTCTCTCTCAAGGTTCTGTATATATTATTCTCTCAATTAAAATAATAAATTTGGGTTTTAATACACTTACATATAAATTGGGTCTTTCATTCACCTTCAGTGAAAATTATGATGTACACAACATGTATTTTGGCTGATCGGAAGTTGAGGTAAATGGACCCATACACCTGGGGTTTAGAGACAAGTCAGCCCGCAGGTGTGACGGGTAGTTGACGGCCTGCCTGTTCGTCCCACACACCTGTCAAAGCCGTAACGGAGACATGTGTGTGTGTATATATATCAGGAGGCTAGTAACCCAGACGCACACCTGGGACATCTCGATGTCACTTTCTGAACTCACATCAATGAACACGTACACACACACACACACACACACACACACACACACACACACACACACACACACACACACACACACACACACACCTGTGTGTGTGTGTGTGTGTGTGTGTGCCTGGTAGCTTGGTGGATAGCGCGCAGGACTCGAAATTCTGTGGCGTGGGTTCGATTCCGCAACAGGCAGAAACAAATGGGTAAAGTTTCTTTCACCCTGAATGCCCTTGTTACCTAGCAGTAAATAGGTACCTGGGAGTTAGTCAGCTGTCATGGGCTGCTTCCTGGGGTGTGTGTGTGTGTGTGTTGGTGTGGAGAAAAAACAAGTAGTTAGTAAACAGTTGATTGACAGTTGAGAGGCGGGCCGAAAGAGTAAAGCTCAACCCCCCAAGCACAACTAGGTGAATACAACTAGGTGAATAGACACACACACACAGAGATACATTGATTCCAACAGGCAACACAGACGAGGAGCCAGCTGGGACATCCGGGTGGGCGGGAAACAAGAGATGCCGGTGAGGGGGAGTGGGAGGGTGTTTGGGGGTGTGTGGGGGGGGGGGGGTGAGGGGGGGGGTCTTGTTTGTTCAAGTGAGCGGGAGACATTTGTATGCAAACTGGCAACCTCCATTGTTTACATTTACCTAAATGCCTTTTTTTCTGTTAAACTATTTTTGATTTCTTGCTCAAAGACTATATGTGCCTGTCCATTATTTATTTTTTCCTCCTTGATTAATGGAAGTTTTTGTCCTTTTTTCAGGTAAGTGTGACTGAAACTTGGTCCGGCGTTTGTGAGTAGAACGAAATCCGCATTTCGGGGCAACCTGCTTTTCCATGATAAGTTTTAACGCTATTGACCACCTAACGTAAATATTGCGGTGGTTTAGTGAGATTTAAACCACCATAATACTGTCGCTTTCTCTGACTAATGAGCATCTGTAGATAAGGGAAGGATAGGCGGGGGGGGGGGGGGGCTAGATTCTTAGGCTACAGGTTTAGGCAAAATTATTTCAAATGTGAAGCTTGACAAATCGTTTGAGCGGACTGGTCCTCTCGTCTGAGTCGCGGTGCCGGGAACAGGTAAACATACGACCCTAGTACGTCACATACGACCCTCGTATGTCACATACGACCCTCGTATGGCACATACGACCCTCGAATGTTACATACGACCCTCGAATGTTACATACGACCCTCGAATGTTACATACGACCCTCGTATGTCACATACGACCCTCGTATGTCACATACGACCCTCGTATGTCACATACGACCCCCGTATGTCACATGCGACCCTCGTATGTCACATGCGACCCTCGTATGTCACATACGACCCTCGTATGTCACATGCGACCCTCGTGTGTCACATACGACCCTCGTATGTCACATACGACCCTCGTATGTCACATACGACCCTCATATGTCACATACGACCCACCTTGTGACTCACGTCTGTGGCTATCGTGCCAAGATCTACATCATGACTCAGGGGAAAATACAAGTTTTCCCTCATGAATCAAAGAGTCACCTGACCTCAAATTATTAGGTGGTAATATGTCTAGGGTAGAGTGAAGGTCTAAGTAAACTCCACCAGTTTACTGCGGCGAACTTATCTACATAACACCGCTTCTTATATGCACAAATCTCTCTATGCATCCTCACAACCCAATGACAATGAAGTAAATTAACACGAAGCACAAGTGCAGGCGATGAGTCACAATAACGTGGCTGACGTATGTTGACCAGACCACACACTAGAAGGTGAAGGGACGACGACGTTTCGGTCCGTCCTGGACACAATCGACTTGAGAATGGTCCAGGACGGACCAAAACGTCGTCGTCGTCCCTTTACCTTCTAGTATGTGGTCTGGTCAACAAAGCACATATCATAGCAGCTAGATGTTTACTAGGCACAAATAACTCAAATAACTAATCCATTCAAGATTGGCTGGCAGGCTGTGACATGGTGGGTAGTGACGTAACATAACCAGAGTCGGGGGTATAATTACACACAGAAATCACAATAGCGTGATGCATCAAATGAACAAATCCACAAGGGCCGTGACGAGGGTTCGAACCTACGTCTGAGAGCATCCCAGACACTGCCTTAATCGACTGAGCTACGACATGAAAATAATTGTCCTTGTGGCTTTGTTCATTTGATGCATCACGCTATTGTCATTTCTGTTGTAATATAAGCTTAGTTATTTTCTTCAACTAGTTAGCAAACTTAGTTCATTATCTGTTAGATGTTTCTAGTTCCTCGGTCCTAAGTGTGAACCCGGAAGTCGGTTTTTCGATAAATCAAGCCCTTCGCAACCGGGACCTGCATTAATGTTTTAGATTCATCGCGATGCCATGGCGGGTACAAGGGCGTAAGGCTGGGTTGGGAGTACTTACTTAGATATACTGAGCTAGTTGTGCTTGCGGAGGTTACGCTTCGGTTCTTTGGACACGCCTCTGAACATTCACTCAACTGGTGTACAGATTCCTGAGCCTACTGGACTCTTTATCATATCTACATTTGAAACTGTGTATGGAGTCTGCCTAAAAGTGTGTGTGTGTGTGTGTGTGTGGCTTCAGCAACCGCTATAGCCGCTTATTACTCTACACTTAAACACTCGCTTATCAAACATTACTTAATTTACGTAGGTGATCCTCCTGCTTCCTCTCACTTAGCTAATCAAACCTTCACTTTTGTAAGTGCCAGCACTGGAGAGTGAGAGGGACCATATACTCACGCTAGTGAGTGTGTATAACTCACGCTAGTTATAAGAGTGTATAACTCACGTTAGTTATAAGAGTGTTATATGAGATTATCTTATTAAGATTAAAACAACTGAAGTATTTGTTGTATTCTATAACAGTGAGATCAAAGACATTAAATAAGCTCCAAGGGTAGTTTGTAACACTTTTTACTGAATGAAGGGAATCTTATTTTCCTTTATTTAATAAAAAAGATCAGGAATTTAACGGAGGCTCCTAGTGCATGAGACTAACTTAGTATATATTCTTAATCTGTATAAACTCCTCAGAGTATTCATAATCTTTCTCTGTAAACTCTCCAGAAAAGTTATAATCTTGCTCTGTAAACTTTTCAAGAAAAGTTATTATCTTGCTCTGTAATCTCTTCATAAAATTTCTTTCCATACTTCGGGGCAGGAAACTCTACTGCATCATCCCGCAGTATATTACGGTGAAGCTTAACAAAGTAACTATGCTTATCCTGAGGACGAGTAGGGGCCAGAGGAGGAACCAGAGATGACATTAGATGATTACTGCAACTATTATTAGGCTCTGGAGTCTGTAGAGGCGACACTAGACCCACAACTTCATAGTCTCCTGAGACTGATGGATGCCTACTACCAATAGGGCTTTCTAGATACGAAATTCCAGAACACTTTTTTTTTGGCCTTATTTCGAAATTTATCTTTTGTTTTTTTGGTTTTAGAATCGTGTTATTCATGAGACTCGGAGCCTTTTCATTCAGATTTACCTCCTGCCGATTTTGTGAGTTCTTCTCCCACAAGCCTAGTCCCTGTGGCCAGCTCCTCTTGCTGGACTGTTAGGCTTTGTCTTCGTAATCCAAAAGTGATTTTGAGGCCTTGGCCAGTCCTGTATAGGATTAGATAAATATCGTGAGGTTGACAATTGTTTTGTCGTCACTCCCTGGCCTCATTAATGGCCTATTGTGTTAGTTTTGTCTACCAAACGCTGGCAGTTTTATTTTGCGTAGGCTACTCATAAAATTTTAACACAACATTGAAACAGATAGAGATGAAGCACTTCAAAGCGAATGGTTTTATATTAACGTCAGCTGACACATAATATGACGTTAGTATCCAGCACAGAAGCCCTCAAAGTTTCTGGTGGAAAGTTGTAAACTTTTGATTTGGCGGAGTTGCCAGATCTACCTTAGTGGTGTTCCGCTCTGTCTGTCTGTTTGTCTGTCTGTCTGTCTGTCTGTCTGTCTGTCTGTCTGTCTGTCTGTCTGTCTGTCTGTCTGTCTGTCTGTCTGTCTGTCTGTCTGTCCTCCAGAAATGGGGAGGTAAATGTAACAGCACAATAAGTGCAATTATGTACTATTCATAACGGTCAGGAATTGCACTTATTTTCACATAGTATTAAACCGTACTGTCAAATATATTGTGAATATTTGAGTTTACCTGAAAAGCTGAATAGAAAACACAACCTAACCTAACCTTCTTAGTGTTTGAAGATATGCATTTTATTGCTTCATAATTACAATTAGTACTTAACTTATAACTATATTGATATTGAAATTGAAATAAGTTTATTGAGGTAAAATACACACAAAGAGATGAGGTAGCTCAAGCTATTCTCACCCCGTTACCTATTAGTTTTATAAAACTAATAAAAAACAAACTAAAATATATCAATAAATTGTAAAGTAACTCAGAATATTTTCAAATTTCGTATAAAATCTCTATTGTTTAATAAAACTGAAAAAGAAATTCCTGATATTTAACACTTGTGTATAGCGAATTCAAAAATTACGAGCGTCTTAACAGAAAACGATGAGAATAAACGGAGAGGTCAATGTAACAGCCCCATAAGTGCAATTATGTACTGTGTATGACAGTAAGGAAATGTACTTATTGCACTTAGTATTAAACCATACTGTCAATTCGGAGGATGGGTTGGTCTCTCTCTCTCTCTCTCTCTCTCTCTCTCTCTCTCTCTCTCTCTCTCTCTCTCTCTCTCTCTCTCTCTCTCTCTCTCTCTCTCTCTCTCTCTCTCGCTCTCTCTCTCTCTCTCTCTCTCTCTCTCTCTCTCTCTCTCTCTCTCTCTCTCTCTCTCTCTCTCTCTCTCTCTCTCTCTCTCTCTCTCTCTCTCTAAAAGCTTTGAGACTCAGATGTGTCACAGAGAGTTAGAAAGTTTTCCTTTAGCGTAAGGGGTAGTGAGTAAATGGGATGACCTAAAGGGGGAGCTTGTAAAGACAAACTCCATTCATAGTTATATATCATATTGATAGCTTCACAACAAAAATAATAGCTTTAAAAACAGGTATGATAGGGATATAGGCCATTGGTCATTACTTTAGACAATCAACGGCTAGAAAAGCTGGGTCCAAGAGCTAGAGCTCGAGCTTGCAGGCACAAATAGGTGAAGACTCTCTCTCTCTCTCTCTCACACACACACACACACACACACACACACACACACACACACACACACACACACACACACACACACACAAGAGGAGGACGGCAATACATTACAAGATGAACCAGACAATCTTCAAAGATGGCTTGAGAAATGGCCATTAAAGATTAACCCTGACAAATGCAAGGTTATGAGATGACTATGACAATGACTCCTACTGAGCGCTGTGTACTTCCTTTGCTGCTCCAGCATGAAACTCCTCACTAAAGAAGCACAAAACACAAGTATAAAATATCCAAAAATGTGCAACAACTCTCGTTCCTGACCTAAAGAGACCGAGCTATGAAGAAAGACTGAGGGAACTGGATTCCGGAACTAATAATGGTCCAAAGGCGGGGCTTAAGAGCAGAAGCTTGAGCCACCAATCACAACTAGGTGAGTGCACACGCAAGCGCGTACGCGCGCGCGAAAATGATTAAACAGTGTTTCTTTCACCTGAGCAGGTAACCAAACTAAATAAAAGTGGTGGTGGACCCAGACAGACAATACAATAGATTACAAAAATAAAATACAATAAAATACAATTCACCAGACAATTGAATGACCAAACTCATTCTTGATGAATTTTGATGATGGTATTGTCCAACAGCGGTCATGTAGCGCAGTGGGCTGCGTCCTCCCCTCACAACCAAGCTCTCCAGATACGATCACCGGGAAGAACAGGGACGGTTAGTCACATTTCCCCTCGCCTGATGCCCCTGTTCACCTAGTAAAATAGGTACTCGGGAGTTAGACAATTGTTGTGGGTTTTTGTCTCTGACTGTGGGAACCAGATGGCTACTAAAGTTTCACCAAGGTAAGTGCAAGGTCATGAGGATGTGATCTTGCATTTAGAAGTATTGAATTTGAAGACTTGTCCAAAATTTTGAAGACGTGAGCTACGGGGACAAATTATATTTTTATTTTATTTTATTTATATACAAGAAGGTACATTGGGATTGTGAGGATACATAGCATAGTAATTTGCAGTCTCCGTGGTGTAGTGGTAAGACACTCGCCTGGCGTTCCGCGAGCGCTATGTCATGGGTTCGTATCCTGGCCGGGGAGGATTTACTGGGCGCAATTCCTTAACTGTAGCCTCTGTTTAACGCAACAGTAAAATGTGTACTTGGATGAAAAAACGATTCTTCGCGGCAGGGGATCGTATTCCAGGCACCGTAGGATTAAGGACTTGCCCGAAACGCTACGCGTACTAGTGGCTGTACAAGAATGTAACAACTCTTGTATATATCAAAAAAAAAAAAAAAAAAAAAAAAAAAAAAAAAAAAAATTACATTCTTGTAAAGCTACTAGTACGCTGCGTTTCGGGCTGAAACGCTGGCAAATTATAGGAGCTGAATCTACCGGCACATGAAGAAAGGACAAATAGAGCGGACATGATCCAGGTGTTCAAAACACTCAGACATGTCATGAAACAGATAGCAGGATGATATGACTGAGCAGTAACATAATGAAAGAATATGCAAGGAAGCTTAGTGCTATTACCCACTCGTTATCCATAGTTAGATTAGGTCAAGGCTAGGGTTTTCTTATGTTTGGTTATGTTAATAATTTATATTATTCCCAAACATATGAAATATAAAACTAAGGAACTATTTGAGTATATACTAGAATTTTATTTACAATTCTTCACACCGTTTCAAAGAAAACGAGTTAAGCTTAGACTTTCTATATTTTAAATCAACAATTTATAATACAAAAAAGTTGTTACGTGAGAATATTATATGTTTAGATATAAAAGCCACCTAGATAACTATCCAGGTGGTTTGATGTCACATTTTAATCACTTTACCCTGAGAATAGGCTCATTAAAGTACCGATAGTTGGAAAGACGGAGCCCAGAAGCTCAAGCTCTGTCTTGTAAAAAGGAAATTGAAAGAAATATTTTAATTTTAAAGTTTTATTCTTAATCAACTATTTATAATACAATAAAGTTATAACATGAAAATATATGTTTAGGACAAAGGTTTCCCATAAACTATTTTATGCAATAATTCACGTATATGTGATATTAACTAGTAATAAGTAAATCATGATTTAAGTCTGCGTTAGATAGTTGGTCTGTATATAGACACTAATGTGCAGCGGACATTTTCCTAGCGCGCTGCCTATCATGTCTACATGGAATAAAAGTTGCAAGTAGCACGGGCTATGGTGAGCCCATAGTGGACTTACCTGGCATAGGAGCGGGGCTATAACTGCAGGATACACCATTGAAATTGAAATTGAAATAAGTTTATTGAGGTAAAATACACACAAAGGGATGAGGTAGCTCAAGCTATTCTCACCCCGTTCAGTACATCGTGTTAATATATACATACATAGACACACATCACAAACAATAAACATATTACCTAACATTCTGAGAGATAAACATATACATTTCCTCCTTTACACAAGTAGGATACACCATTGTTTTTGTTGCTTTTAGATTCAGCTATTCAAAACAAAAGTTACAAGTAGCAGTATGGTGAGCCCTGCCACTAAGGTAAGTGGTTGAGGCTCGGAGGACGGGCTGGTGGTGTGAGGGTCACCACTGACCCCCAGGATATTGATCCAACTTGCCACACTGACTAAATAACTAACTTAGCCGCGCTGAACCTCGTCTTCTATTTGAATACTGGCCAGTGTGTAGTAAATAATGTGTCACCCTAGTACTAATGCATCTTTTGTACGGTGACACCTGTGTTTAGTAGTATGCTCGGTTTTTGTGCGGAATTAAAAGCAGTGAAATAAAATTGTCACGTAGACTGGCTTATATTAGGTTAGGTTTTGTACCTAAGCCTATAAGTGGCTTAGCTAGGCTGTTTATTCCAGTTACAGCCCCGCTCCTGTACCAGGCAAGTCCATTACGGGCTCACCATAGCCCGTGCTACTTGCAACTTTTTGTTCCGAGGAGCTGAATCTAAAACAACTGTTCCTTCGAGACTAGGCTACCTGCTGGTAAAGTACGCTAGTGATAATTAGATAGCTTAAAATTCTTATAAATTTGATATTATCAGAAAATGGAGTCTGTTGACTTTATTCGACAATATGTAGTTTGGAATAGAATTTTTTGTTTGTATAAATTAATGGCATTCATGATAATATCTTTTTGTAATTACTGCAGTCCTTAGCTGTGTGTGTGAATGTGTGTGTGTGTGTGTGTGTGTGTGTGTGTGTGTGTGTGTGTGTGTGTGTATACTCACCTATTTGTGCTTGCGGTGGTTGAGCTTTGGCTCTTTGGTCCCGCCTCTCAACTGGTGTACAGATTCCTGAGCCTACTGGGCTCTGTCATATCAACATTTCTGTGTGTGTGTGTGTATATATATATATAGGCTTGTTCGCATTTGTGTTCCTCACGTGTACCCCAAAGAATGAGGTGATTTGATAAAATACCATGCCCAAGATTACCAACCGAGTGCCGGCGGGGGATGGAAATAGCCTCGGCTACCATCCTCTTTTGTCCGGTCGTGTTGGTCGAGTGGTGAAGGGATCCTGTCAACCCGTCCTCGACTCAAGCCCATTACATCCAGCGGTCGACCCAACTGACGCATTCATAAATTTTTACATGCTGTTCATTCAAAACGGGATTTTTCTCAAATGTAAATTAATATTATAATATATTAGCATATTGTGCATGTATAGACATAGGATAGGTGGTAATTAGGTTCTGTTGGCGATTATTTGTATTTGTAGTCCGTGGGTGAAGCATTTACAGCGTTGTGGTTCGAACAAAAGTCGTCAGTAAAGCACTTGTTCCGGAAGTATTCGAAGTATACTCAACGAAGTCAGTTGAGTCTTGTGTAAACAGTTTTTCATTCATAAACAAGGGGTTTGACGGGTGGATGGAATCGATTTGGGGTCTTTGTTTGGAGGACGGGCTGCGGGGCTGCAACCCAGCTGGCACAGTGGGGCTCGAAGTCTCATTCTCTACGACACTAGACGCTGACACAAAGCCCTCCAGCCTCAGCCCGTCCTCCAAACAAAGACCCAAAGGTGATTCCATCCACCCGCCAAACCCGCTGTTTATGAATGAAAAGCGGTTTACACACGACTCACAACTGATGACGTCCGAACACTTCCGGAACAAGTGCTTCGCTCACGTCCTCTGTTCGAACCACAACGCTATAAATGCTTCACCCACGTACTTCAAATACAAATAATTACCAACAGAACCTAAACACTTAACCTACGCCAAACTATACATACAAATGTTTTGTATAAGAATATCAATTTATATATTAGAACAAACTAATTTTTAATACACAGTATGTTAAAATTGATGAATGCTTCTGGGGAGGACGGCCGCTGCTTTAACCAGCCTAGTGTGAGGACGGCCGCTGCTTTAACCAGCCTAGTGTGAGGACGGCCGCTGCTTTAACCAGCCTAGTGTGAGGACGGCCGCTGCTTTAAACAGCCTGGTGTGAGGACGGCCGCTGCTTTAACCAGCCTAGTGTGAGGACGGCCGCTGCTTTAAACAGCCTGGTGTGAGGACGGCCGCTGCTTTAACCAGCCTAGTGTGAGGACGGCCGCTGCTTTAACTAGCCTAGTGTGAGGACGGCCGCTGCTTTAACCAGCCTAGTGTGAGAACGGCCGCTGCTTTAAACAGCCTGGTGTGAGAACGGGTTATCTGAGGTTATCTTGAGATGATTTCGGGGCTTTAGTGTCCACGCGGCCCGGTCCTCGACCAGGCCTCCACCCCCAGGAAGCAGCCCGTGACAGCTGACTAACACCTAGGTACCTATTTTACTGCTAGGTAACAGGGCATAGGGTGAAAGGAACTCTGCCAATTGTTTCTCGCCGGCGCCCGGGATCGAACCCGGGACCACAGGATCACAAGTCCAGTGTGCTGTCCGCTCGGCTCCCTAGGCATTATTAGGGGTTGACATTAGGGGTTGCTAAATGCTTCACCCACGTACTACAAATACAAATAATCGCCAACAGAACTTAAACACCTAACCTAACCTATGCCTATATATGCACAATATGCTAATATATTATAATATTAATTTATATTTGAGAAAATTCCCGTTTTGTATGAACAGCATGTAAAAAATTATGAACGCGTCTGTGGGTCGACCGCTGGATGTAATGGACTTCGGCCAGATTCACGAAAGCACTTACGCAAGAACTTACGAACTTGTACATGTTTCCTCAATCTTTGACGGCTTTGATTACATTTATTAAACAGTTTACAAGCATGAAAACTTCCCACTGTACTGTTGTTATTGTTATAAACAGCCTCCTGGTGCTTCGGAGCTCATTAACTGTTTAATAATTGGAAACAAAGCCGCCAAAGATTGAGAAAAGATGTATAGGTTCGTAAGTGCTTGCGTAACTGCTTTCGTGAATCTGGCCCCTTGAGTCGAGGACAGGGTTGAGTCAACATCCCGAACACTAAACGTGATCCTCTCTTTAACATAGTTAGAAGACTATCAGAGGGGAAATTTAACGTGGAGCGCCAGAGATTAACTCAATCATGCAAACCAAGTTAGGGAATTAAGTTACCTTCCTCTATGACGAATTAATTAATTACGCTTGAAGGGGGGCGGGTGACGCTTCACTCTTACTCATTTGTTGGGAGAAAAAATGTACAAATATTTAAAGTATAT
>NC_091212.1:11712668-11742668 GCF_040958095.1 Procambarus clarkii | reverse complement strand
GGCCCCCTTTCTACAATTTCCATCCTCATGTTTGTTCCTCCGCCAAGTGAGAGCCCGAGATGCGCTTGTCTCATTGGTTGTCTAGTGAGGAGGAAAGTGAGGCGCTGGTACTCATTACGGGTCTCCAGTGAGGTGCGATTACAACCTGGCGTGTGGCCCCTTCAATTTCAGCGTGAGTTAAGGAGTCAAGGATTCTTTGGTAGTGTTGTTTGCTCTCCACTGACTGGTCTTTGCTGATAACCCGGTCACTGAAGAACAGTGTCGCAGTACCAGCTGTGGCTGAGAATGAAAGGGTTGCCGCGGCGAAGTGGGAGCGAATTGTTGTAGAGCGTCTGCTTTAAATACTCGACAGTCTAGTGGGGTCTTTCCTCCCCTCCCCCCCCCTCCCCCCACTCCCGGAGGGGAGGGGGGGAGCACGGGGAGGGGAGAAGGGGGTGGGGGGGACGGGCGTGCTCTCAACTCTTCCTGCTCTCAGCACAAATTTGATTCCAGCAGGAAGGAGCTGCTGGTGGAGTTTCCACGCGGCGTGCCCTGCTTCCTCTTTAGGGTGGAGTCGAAGTCCACACGCCTCGTAGCCATCCCTCGCACCACTATATATCCCTCCTTTGCTCTTGCAGGTCGGCGAATCACCTTCCTGTTGGTCTCTGCGCCTCGGATATTGTTCTTGTTACAAGCGTACACAGCGAAGACAAATGATATTTGAAGAATTCTTTGTATGTCAACTCCGGGGCGTGGGAGGACAGCTTTAAAGTTCTTGATGGTGCCTGACTGTGTGACGGTGATCTACATTCACCGCTGTGGAGCCCGGTGTTCTAGTTTACTGCTGTAAAAGTCTTTACGCGCCGGTGTCACGGTAACCTAGAGCTGGACACAGCTGGTGGGGGGTGTGTGTTGGACACAGCTTGTGATGGGTGTGTTGGACACAGCTGGTGGGGGGTGTGTTGGACACAGCTGGTGATGGGTGTGTTGGACAAAGCTGGAGGTGTGTGCTGGACACAGCTGGTGGGGGGGGGGGGGTGCTGGACAGCAAGGCTGTATTATTGTGACCGTAGAGGTTCACTATCCTGCCAGAGTGTAATCCAATATATTACAGTCCGAGAAACCTGTAGAGCGAGATTGGTTCCCTCCCTGTATTCATTTGTGATGTTATGCCTCGTATCTCAACGCTGACGTATGTGTTTCTACCTTGCATTGAACGGCTCCCAACACCTGTGTCTGCCCAACAACCTGTGTCTCCCAACACCTGTGTCTGCTCAACATCTGCGTCTGCCAGAACCTTGTCTCTGTTGAACCAAGAAAGAAGTCTGTGTTTTGTGCCTAATACAATCAGAGATCAACAACGTCATACCTTAGTAACCTCTGCTTATAAGATGGTCCCGGGGGCACGACACGGCCCCGGGGGCACGACACGGCCCTGGGGGCACGACACGGCCCCGGGGGCACGACACGGCCCTGGGGGCACGACACGGCCCCGGGGGCACGACACGGCCCTGGGGGCACGACACGGCCCCGGGGGCACGACACGGTCCCGGGGGCACGACACGGCCCCGGGGGCACGACACGGCCCTGGGGGCACGACACGGCCCTGGGGGCACGACACGGCCCCGGGGGCACGACACGGCCCTGGGGGCACGACACCACGACACGGCCTTGGGCCCCGGGGCACGACAGACACAACGGGTCTTGTGATGCCCCAATTCGGGGCATTACAGCTATCATCTTCCACAAACTGGGGTCATCTCTTCCTTGTTTTCCATACAAACTTGAATTAAGCTTTGCTAATTTGGGTAAGTTTGGATGCAAAGTGTGGATTGTGGCAGGTAATGAGGTCAGTGTAATCAAGTTTAATAGGTAATTAAGTGGTGCATGTGTTGAGGACGGAGGATATGAGGGGGAGAGATGTGAGGGAAGGGAGAGAGAGGGGGGCGGTGTGAGGGGATGGAAGGGCGGTGTGTGAGGGGTTGTGGAGGTCGGTTTAACAACGAGACATAAACGAGGTCCGTTAAATTAAAGAAACCTGTCCTCTGTGACGTGCTGTGACTGCTTGCGTTGTGAATTATAATGGTTTTTAACTCGTCAGTTGCGAGGGTCACACAGACACAAATTCTGACCTGGAGAAGGGCGAAGAACCTGCGCGTTGACCTGGGGGTGGGGGCGACCTTCCCTACGACCCGCTGTAAGGGCGAAGGATCTTGTAGCCCCAGAGCCGACAGGAAGGTTAAACCGAAGGGGTTGGTGCAGCTCCACCTTCTCCGACGTGCACTGAATGTCAAAGTGAAGAAATTCAAAGAAGCGCGGGTAAACGGCGGGGGTTGTTTATATTAGCTCGCTCTCACGTCGTGCTGCGATCATTCTGTCGTACATAAGACTGTTTCTAGCGCCCCCGACATCCACCTGCCCTTGTGCCGCGCCCTTCTCTTGATCTGTCCGGTCGCCGGATATTTCTGCTGTTCCTCCGTCACTCTGCTGGCCTCACTCACAGCTGCTGCACTCTGCTGGCCTTACTCACAGCGCTGCACGCTGCTGGCCTCACTCACAGCTCCTGCACTCTGCTGGCGTCACTCGCAGCTGCAGCATCTCAGGTATCTTGATCACGGTGAGAGAAGCGCCCAGCTGCGTCTGGTTATGACTCCCTTGAAGACTGTTGTCGTCCCTCTGGGCGGTCTTATCTGCCAGCCTCGCTCTCTCCTCCTTGGCTTGCTGGCCACCGCACGCCGCCCACTCTGACACACGCCGCCCATTCTGACACACGCCGCCCTCTCTGACACACGCCGCCCTCTCTGACACACGCCGCCCTCTCTGACACACGCCGCCCTCTCTGTCCGGTAATTCTATCAGATAAAATGCCTCAGAGTTGACTGTGGTTGAGAGCTGAGAGTTAGACCAACTCTTGACTGTTATCTGGGAGCGCCCACAGTCAGGGAACACAAGACACACGCACCATACACTGAGAGGTCAGAGGTCACTCACCAGAGGGTAAAACAATAATTGTGCCGTAGACACAATTATCTATTAATAAAGTGGGAACTGCGCAGTTAGTCAGTAATAATGGTGAAACTGCCCTTCGTCTGCCAGATCTTGAGTGTTCAGCTTGTACCTGAAGTTTGAAGCCTGTGACTTAAGTAAAGTGACTTGGGGCGTACCCATACATACTGAACATTGTCCACTCTACAGTTTTTTTCTTACCTACATTCTTGTCAAAGTTAATAAGTTCTGCTTGTTGTAAACACTGTAGGATATCTACACTGTAGGATATCTACACTGTAGGATATCTACACTGTAGGATATCTACACTGTAGGATATCTACACTGTAGGATATCTACACTGTAGGATATCTACACTGTAGGATATCTACACTGTAGGATATCTACACTGTAGGATATCTACACTGTAGGATATCTACACTGTAGGATATCTACACTGTAGGATATCTACACTGTAGGATATCTACACTGTAGGATATCTACACTGTAGGATATCTACACTGTAGGATATCTACACTGTAGGATATCTACACTGTAGGATATCTACACTGTAGGATATCTACACTGTAGGATATCTACACTGTTCAGTGATATTACTCTGAGGTTTTCAAGCAATACTGCTCATAATACTGTCATATTATATCTTTCTTATTTTCCGCTGCTTCAGCAGATAAATACGTGTTCATAAGAGGATTCCTATCATATATAGTTTTCCATAATGTTTCAAATTTTCGGATATACCGGAAATCGACTTGAGAATGGTCCAGGACGGACCGAAACGTCGTCGTCCCTTCATTTTTTAGTGTGTGGATTGGTCAACAACTTCCGGATACACCGTTAACAGCTGTTTTGGAGTTCATAGTTGTCGTCAACATATATGAGCGTGAGTTTGGCGCCAGGTGTGGGATGGGTGTAAGCACAGGTGTGTGTGGACAGGTATAATAATACCCCTCACAACGACATCACTCAAAAACTCACTCCTGCTAATTAGTGTTTCCCCGCTACAAAACTCAGCAATTACCTTGATAATTAGACTTGTAAACGCCTCTAATGAAGGAAATATTTGCTCGAATCAATTAATTTTGTCTCTTAAATGAGTCCGTGTAATTGTTAGTTGTTATCAAGACTTCGAGTGAACAAGTCATTACAATCTTTCACAGGGATGAGGTAAGTGCCCCGCCCCCCCCCCCCTACATCATCACGCGGTGAATGAGGCGTGAGTGAGGCCACAGTTATCACTGCTCGACTGTCACTGACTACGATAGTGAAGTATAGGTCTTCTCCGACTGAAAAATGCTGAATCTAGCTCACGGTCCCGGCTAATGCAGTAATATAAGAACTTAGCAACAATGGTAACTGCAGAAGGCCTATTGCCCCATAGATTGATTGATTGATAAAGATTAAGCCACCCAAGAGGTGGCACGGACATGAATAGCCCATAATTGGCCCATACGTTATTGCTGTTTTAGATTCAGCTACTCGGAACAAAAAGTTCCAAGTAGCACGGGCTATGGTGAGCCCGTAGTGTTCCCTTGTCTAGAAGGCTATGAGAACAATTGGCCAAGTAACCACCAGTCACCTACAGTACTTTACCACAAGAGCCGCTCTCTTGATATAGGCCAGTCAGTTACAACAAGTCATAAGTATCGCTCGTCACTACAACTGAAACTGTCCATTCAGGTGCAACATAACTTATTCTCTCAAGACCCAAGTAATTATATAGCCGTAACCTCCTGTTCTTGGGTCCCGCCTCGTCTCTGATGATCCTTCACAATATCTCCACAGACTAACTGGCGTCTCCTCTGGTCTTAGGATTCTGGTAGGATCCTTTATCCTTCTCGTACTCCCTTAAGTCCACACAGGATTTCGATTTAGTGCTAATATCCACACTTGGTCCATGGTTATGTTAGGTTAAGGTTTGGTTAGGTTAGGCTTCATTGCATTAATATGGTGTATTATTGATAATGTGAAATATTGTATTCGTAAACTATTTCGGTGTGCCCTAGAATTCCGTTTACAGAAAACTACATTTTTTAAAGAAAACGTTTTTAACATGCACTTTATATTTTAAACCAAAGATTTATAATAGAATAACGTTATAAATTGATAATAATTTCTGTTTACGACGTAGGTTCATTTGCCAGTTGACGTAAAATGCTTTCAGATCATCACAAATATCTAGATAACTATCCAGCTGGTTTGAAGAGGAGGAAGAGGGAGGGGGGGGGGGGAAGGTTCTCGTGGTAATGGATTTGCTGTGAGGACGGGCTCAAGGAACAGTCATCAGCACTCCTCAAGGAACGGAAGACATAGGATTTCTGCGCAAGGAGCCGTCATAAGCCTGCGCAAGGAACAAGTCACTGCAAGTGATTGTAATGGTCATTAGAAGTGTCCCCGTGTGTGTGTGTGTGTGTGTGTGTGTGTGTGTGTGTGTGTGTGTGTGTGTGTGTGTGTGTGTGTGTGTGTGTGTGTGTGTGTGTGTGAGAGTGTGTGTGTGCGTGTGTGTGTGTGTGTGTGTGTGTGTGTGATCGTTGACAAGATGTAGTTGAAGCCGCCTTGGTTCATGACCATGACAGGCATCATTATCATCATGACACGTGTCTGTAGCACTAGTTCTTGTTGCTGATGTCGTCTGTGTCTCACTGTGACCTCTCACGTCCCTTATCTCCTGCCCTCCCGTGTGTACTGACCTCTCTGGTCTCTCCTGCCCTCCCGTGTGTACTGACCTCTCTGGTCTCTCCTGCCCTCCCGTGTGTACTGACCTCTCTGGTCTCCTGCCCTCCCGTGTGTGGTGACCTCTGGTCTCCTGCCCTCCCGTGTGTACTGACCTCTCTGGTCTCTCCTGCCCTCCTGTGTGTACTGACCTCTCTGGTCTCCTGCCCTCCTGTGTGTACTGACCTCTCTGGTCTCTCCTGCCCTCCCGTGTGTACTGACCTCTCTGGTCTCTCCTGCCCTCCCGTGTGTACTGACCTCTCTGGTCTCCTGCCCTCCCGTGTGTGGTGACCTCTGGTCTCCTGCCCTCCCGTGTGTACTGACCTCTCTGGTCTCTCCTGCCCTCCTGTGTGTACTGACCTCTCTGGTCTCCTGCCCTCCTGTGTGTACTGACCTCTCTGGTCTCCTGCCCTTCCGTGTGTACTGACCTCTCTGGTCTCCTGCCCTCCCGTGTGTGGTGACCTCTGGTCTCCTGCCCTCCCGTGTGTACTGACCTCTCTGGTCTCTCCTGCCCTCCTGTGTGTACTGACCTCTCTGGTCTCCTGCCCTCCTGTGTGTACTGACCTCTCTGGTCTCTCCTGCCCTCCTGTGTGTACTGACCTCTCTGGTCTCCTGCCCTCCCGTGTGTGGTGACCTCTGGTCTCTCCTGCCCTCCCGTGTGTACTGACCTCTCTGGTCTCTCCTGCCCTCCTGTGTGTAATGACCTCTCTGGTCTCCTGCCCTCCTGTGTGTACTGACCTCTCTGGTCTCTCCTGCCCTCCTGTGTGTACTGACCTCTCTGGTCTCCTGCCCTCCCGTGTGTGGTGACCTCTGGTCTCTCCTGCCCTCCTGTGTGTACTGACCTCTCTGGTCTCCTTGTCTCTCCTCACCTTACGGAAGTCGTGGTCCTTGAGGGGGCCTGTGTAGCCTCTTGCGCTGGCCGGGAGTGTCTTGGATGCTGGGAAGCTCACCCGGCGCCGGCCACCCCCCGCCCCGCCCTCACACTCAACAATACGGCCAATAACATCTTTACACCCTCGGCTAAATACCTCTGTGGTTGAAGCTATCGTATCAGTAATTCGGTAGAAAGCACAATAGGCGTTTTTGTAATACTGTCTTTTGGTTGGTTGCCATGGTTACCTCTTCTCCGTCCCGCGAGCTGCCTATTGATCGAGGCGGTACATCCTGCCCCCGCACGGACCGGGCTCTCTGATTGGCTGACTCAGCTGGGGGAGGGTGGGGGGGGGGGCTCTCAAGTAACGGATTGCTGATTGGCAGGGTAGACTAGGTCATATTCTTCTACTCTCTCTCTCTCGTTACCAAAACATAGTTACAACAATACTAACTGAATGATATTGCTTTGAGTTAGATAGTTTTTCCTCTTTGACGAAAGTGCGTTATTTTGTTTGTAACAGAACGCAACTCTTCTGAAATAAAGAGGAGAGGGGAAAATAGGAGCTGAATAGAGATTAAAAGGAAAAAGTATCGTAAACACACACACACACACACACACACACACACACACACACACACACACACACACACACACACACACACACACACATACACACACACACATATATATATATATATATATATATATATATATATATATATATATATATATATATATATATATATATTTATATATTTATAATCACGTGTTTATTTTCGTGATATACATATATATATATATATATATATATATATATATATATATATATATATATATATATATATATAATATTGTTTTTTGAGAGAGAGAGAAGCTAGGATAGTGGGGGTGGGCCGTCTAGCATCACCAAAGCCACGCCCTCACACCTACAACTCCTTCCCTTACTGTAAGGTCAACAAGGAGCAACACAAGTGGTGGTAGAGGCGCCGAACCTTCACTTGGGAGAGAGAGACCTGAGGGGCAGAGGAAGTGTGTGTGTGCTCAGGTGAGGGAGGAGCCTGAGCACACAGCCTGTTGCGTGCCGAGTGTGACCTCCTCATGCTAATCTCACCCGTCACCTTAATGCTTAGTGTGTAGGAGCACACTTTTTCTGTGGTGGAGGGTAGAGTGTATAGGTGCTCTGTTGTCAAGAGTTGGAGAGCAGTGTGAAGTGTGGTTCCCCCTCAGTGTCTATTGTAGTGTTGTGTATGTGTGTGTGGGGGGGGGGGATAGTGGCTACCCTTCAGTGTATATGTTCACGTGAAGGGGCGCTACCCTTCAGGGGTATATGGTGCAGTGTGTCTGGAGGCTGGGTGTGCCTGGGTCGATGCCTGCCCCCTGCACTCCTGCTAGGCATCCTCTCCACCTTAACGCACCCACACACCCACACACACACACACACACACACACACACACACACACACACACACACACACACACACACACACACACACACACACACACACAACTTGAGAAGCAGGCTGGTGTATCGAGAAGAGTTTTAGGGTGTGGTCAGAGAGTACCTTCCTCTCAGGAAGGAAGCAAAGGGTTACAGTGAGAGCAGAGACATCAGAGTGGAGAGAGAGGTTACGAATGGAGTGCCACTAGAGTCGGTTCTAGAGCCCGTACTGTTTCTGATATATATCAACGAACTGACAGGAAATTGCCTCCTTCATATCAGTGTTTGCATATGATTCAAAACTGATGAGAAGAGTCAGGACAGAGATAGATTGTGAGGCATTACAAACGGATTTCGACACACTGAAGAAGTGGTCTGCAAAATGGCTGCTAGAGTTTAACCCAGCCAAATGCAAAGTTATGAGGATTGGAGCAGCAGTGCGAAGGCCCGTGCAGCAGTATAGGATGAAGGGAAGACAGATTCTTCAGTCAGAAAAGGAGAAAACCTGGGAGTGGACATAACCCCTCAGAAATCTGGAGAAAGGGGCTTTCCTGGTCCTATATACAGCGAAGGTGAGACCCACACTTGAATATGCATCCCCAGCATGGTACCCTTACATGGAAAAGGAAAAGAAGCTAGAAAGTAATTTACAACTGCCGCATATTCCCTTGCTTCATATAATATTTTCCTGTATACGAAGTCATACCTTCCATGTCATGTAGTTCTGATAGCATACCGGCTTACGTTTACTGAGATGTTTGTGGTACATGCGGTATACACAGCCGACAGGGGCGAGGGCTTGCGTTAAGCTGAGACAAGCGGCGTCTTCTCTCTCTTGCCCTCAACGCTACAACACCTCTCCCCTATGTAGGCTACACTCCGCACGCTAGGCTACGGCACTCAAGTCACGCTCACAAATATTCACACGCAACGATAAACTCTGCTAGGAGCCACAGGCACTCTTAGCTTGCTAACAAACCACCACGTTCTCAATATTTGACAAGGTGAAGCACCTTCCTCATACCGAAAGCCTAGGTACTGAGAGACACATCCTATCGTGGCTGAGGCTCCGTATTCCGCAAACGCGTGACATTCTTGATGCTTTAATTCCACTAAGCCACTTAAACGCTGGTGTGCGTAGCGTCCAAATTGAGATCACACATCAGTTGTAAGGAGAGGTTGTTCTAGGCACGTGGTCCATGGCGTGAACAAACAAACAACCGCTTGTACAAACACACAAGCGCAAATTTTTTGTTGTTGACATGGCCCGCTCGGCGGAAGTTATCGCGTCCGCTTTTACGTATGAAAGAATCCTCTTTTTAGTATTTCTAGTAACAGATCATTTTCCTTTTCATTGCTTATTTATTATTTAAGCCTCTACTAGGCTTCCGCAAATTTCTGGGGCACTGGTGTTGGGGGCGCCACGAGCGGGGTGTGTGGCCCAGCGCCCTCTAGAATAAATATATCTTTTTGTCTTTTTATAAATAAACTAGTTCCTTCCTCCTCGCTATTACTGTCAACATTTTCCTCGCTGAAAACTATGTTTCTCTCCAGCGCACAAGTTTTATAAAATCTTAATTCATGCTCATGTTAGTCTTTTTCTTATCCTAGTCTTATTATTATTAATTTATTATTATTATTATTAGTTTTGGGGATAGGGATTTATTTTTTTTCTTTATTAAATAATATTCAATATAAAGATTATATTTACATCAATTTACAAGGGAAAATACTACATTTATATATAGTTTATATAATTCTCAGTAAACCAATTTTTCATAGCATCACTGAGCATGAGCCGTAAACCATGAGCCGTAATATGAATCCAAAGTTGACACGCTAATTGTAAGTGACTCCTTGTCATCTTTGACTGCCCTCAGCTCCCCAAGGCATAACTGTGACGTGCTTATCTTTGAAGCCAGACACAGATATGATGAAATAATCAATGATGGAGTCAGAGTCTGTCTCCTGTGGATTCCTTCCCATATTGGTCTCCGAATGCATGATAGAACTGATGAGTTGGTCAAGACTTTTGCTCGTAAAGAGGGAATTGATTACCAACTTGGACTGCCTTTGAGCAGTCTGAGGGCAGTAATATTCCGGGAACATCAACTAAATTTCGGACACTTAAGGCAAAGTGAAATTCACACCAGTTACTCCATCTATCATCGTTCTATTATGCAGGAAGTACCGCACGTCTATGGATCATCCAATAAGGTTAGCAGACTTTTAGATGTTACCACTGCTAGGCTTAGGCTCCGCTACAAGTACCTCTGGGAATTTGTAACATCTGCTGATGTAGATTTGACTAAATGTAAACTCTGTCAGCAGAACTATTCGCGTACTTTGCGTCATTATATAATGGAATGTGAAAAAAATCGCGGAATTTAGAGATAACACCATCAATAGTGTCCAAGAAATGTGTAAGTACTTCATTCATAATGGTGTACTGCCCGAAATCTTAGCGAAGTATCCAAAATTTGCTTACTGTAGGTAATGCATGCACATGACTGTAAAGCAGCCGCCCAGTTGGGTCGGTGTGGAGCACATGACTGTAAAGCTGCCGCCCAGTTGGGTGGGTGTGGAGCACATGACTGTAAAGCTGCCGCCCAGTTGGGTGGGTGTGGAGCACATGACTGTAAAGCTGCCGCCCAGTTGGGTGGGTGTGGAGCAAGGCTAGTAACTGTGCGACTCACCATAGATGTAAAGTGCCTTGTATAGTGACTGTTGTGAGCCTCTTGTTGAATCACTTGTGACACAAAAGATTATTGTTGTGTATATTTGTGTGGGTGATTAAATATGTATGTGTATGTATATATGTATACGTATATATATATATATATATATATATATATATATATATATATATATATATATATATATATATATATATATATATATATATATATATGTCGTACCTAGTAGCCAGAACGCACTTCTCAGCCTACTATGCAAGGCCGAATTTGCCTAATAAGCCAAGTTTTCCTGAATTAATATATTTTCTCTAATTTTTTTCTTATGAAATAATAAAGCTACCCATTTCATTATGTATGAGGTCAATTTTTTTTTATTGGAGTTAAAATTAACGCAGATATATGACCAAACGTAACCAACCCTACCTAACCTAACCTAACCTATCTTTAAAGGTTAGGTTCGGTTAGGTAGCCGAAAAAGGTAGGTTAGGTTAGGTTAGGTAGGTTAGGTAGACGAAAAACAATTAATTCATGAAAACTTGGCTTATTAGGCAAATTCGGCCTTGCATAGTAGGCTGAGAAGTGCGTTCTGGCTACTAGGTACGACATATATATATATATATATATATATATATATATATATATATATATATATATATATATATATATATATATATATATATATATATATATATATATATATATATATATATATATATATATATATATATGTACATGTATGTATGAGTATGTTTACATGTATATATAACATTAATAATTTTGTAACTAGCATCAAAAGATTGTTATTTGCTTAACTAAACGAACTAGAGGGTTCAGTTCCTGAACCGATTATGTGCCTCTGTAATCCTTTACACCACCGCCCACGGGATGGGTATGGGGTGCATAATAAAGAAAGAAATTGAATTTGTGGTGTTGGAGAGCAGTGGCAGGTCTGTGTTGTGGTCCACGAGTGTACAGGGTCGTTCCTTTCATTCGGTATATTACTTTGTGGTGAGCGATTTACATGGATTCAACCTGTCCTAGAACTGGCCGGATACCGCGATCCTGACAAGTGAATCCGGTGGAGTGCCTTAACTGTACATAGTTGTACCGTCTCGTCTTCTGTAATGATGTTGAATTTATTTACGTTTATATGAAAAATACAGTGTGTTATTCACATGACTTAGTTATGCATATATTCCAGTCATTTTTAGATAGACTGAAAATGATAGCTGGTATAAGAAAATGACGCTAGGCCCCACTACGCGCGCAATAGGCTTTTCGTTATAGGTTTTCCGATATCTGCGTTATGTTGGTAAGGTGTTTTATTAAATGGTTTATTGGTTTCTCATACGTGCAGTCTCCTCCTCCTCATCTCATATAAACTCACATACTAAGTTTTATTTTCTTATTGTTATATAAATACAATAAGTTATAATCTGTGCAGCCATTTTTATGTCACTTCTGATTACAAATTCAGATATTGTTCAATTTTTTTAGAAGAAACAAATTCACGATTGTTCATTGCAGGAATCAAGTTTCTCTCTCTCTCTCTCTCTCTCTCTCTCTCTCTCTCTCTCTCTCTCTCTCTCTCTCTCTCTCTCTCTCTCTCTCTGTCTCTGTCTCTGTCTCTGTCTCTGTCTCTCTCTGTCTCTCTCTCTGTCTCTCTCTCTCTGTCTCTCTCTCTGTCTGTCTGTCTCTCTCTCTCTCTCTCTCTCTCTCTCTCTCTCTCTCTCTCTCTCTCTCTCTCTCTCTCTCTCTCTCTCTCTTTACCTCCCCTCTATATCACTGTGTCGTTTCCCCTCTCATCTTACGCTAGCCTCCTTAACCTCCTGATTTAATTTAGTCAGATAATTCACATTGCAGTATCAACCTTGCCAACCCACCCTCCTGCTACGAGGGTACTTTTTGTAACTATGTGGACGATCATACATATTTCGACGTGATGAACAAATAGAAATCGGAAATTGGTACCATTCATATTTTATTGTCATGAGATGATATATATATATATATATATATATATATATATATATATATATATATATATATATATATATATATATATATATATATATATATATATATATATATATATATAATGTACTATATTAGGCCTCAAATAGCGTGTATTAGGCCTAGGATAGTTAGGTTAGGATTCATTAGCAACATAAATATAAAACCTTTTCCGGTTTGTCGAAAGTCAGTAATTCAAGTCTTATTTCTATCGGTCCATCACGTCCACATTTGAACGATCGCCCAAGTCGTTACTATAAGTACTTTCATTTAGGAGGATGGGCTGGATTTGCAGTATTTTTACTCACCGATAAGTTTGTTCAAAGTTGGTCACTAGAGTTCAGAAACTCGTCACAAGGGTTCAGAAACTACTTCACAAGGGTACTCTTTATTGGCAAAAATACTAAACGTTTTATCATGTTAAGATAACATCACCCAATGAAAAGGTGAGAGTGTTGTAGCCATAGTGCTCACTGTAGTGGTACTGACCACGCAGGAAATTCTCCTAAAGTTTCAAAACGTTTCCTCTCCTAACCTTACCGAGTAAGCCAGAGGACTCAAACAGAAAACGGGACAGCACATCACTTTCGTGAGCCAATTTCATTTCATATTACGTTCATTTTTGGCCATAGTGCGCATACCAACGTAAAGCGACGTTATTTTTAAGAGGACAGGTTGCTCTCCTCGTTATCAACGAGGCTGTAACACAATAAGTTCGCCCCTTAGATACTAGAGATACTATGATCACTGACACGTGACACTGAAGCTTGCATTAAGGGTCCCTCGCCGCACACCAAGCACGCGCTTTTCAAACTAACAACAGCCAACTCTCACTCATCTTACCATCACCAGGAGCAAGACAGAATATCCAGGTCACAACTCACCAGCTTCATCAGCCAGCTGTGTAACGTGCCTTGCACTTTGCCTCATTCCGCGTGGTTACATATACTGTAACGACAGCTAATTAGTGTCCATGCCACACACAGCCCCGCTCCTGTGTCAGGTAACTCCACTACGGGCTCACCATAGCCCGTGCTACTTGGAACTTTTTGTTCCGAGTAGCTGAATTTAAAACATAAACACTTTGTGTCTTATTTTCCTCTTTCTGTGAAAGAAAGAAAGCCAATATAATTGTCAAATGAGCGTTGGCGAATTAATATCTCAACTTAGTTCCAATGTGAATCGTTAGAATCAGGGAAAAAGGATTCGCGCTAGAATCATGACACTGATCCTTTCTGTCATATTCAATAACATAGACGCATCAATATAATATTTATGAGAGTATTATTGAACAGATGGCCGATTCATGATTACTTTTCTTGTATTTTTCGTTATTTTCTTCGACAGAAGACATTGAACTAGTAATGTATACATGTAGCGGACCTCTTGACTATGTGCTCCCTCTGGTCATCATTGTGCTGCCTCATCTCTCATGTGAGATAATGTATTCCTCGTGGAAGGACAAATTTGAGGAAATAAGCACCAGCCGGTAACGTAATCACCCAATTTGAAGGATTTGGAATTCAATCGATCCTGCAGCGTCATTGCCAGACCTCCTTCCAACCCCAGGGGATCCTCCTCCTTCCCTGCTCCTCTTCCAGACCCATGTGGCCTCTCCCGTTTCCTCCCCAAGCTTATCCACGACACTCTCCTACTCCTCTTCCTTTCCCCTCTCCCACCTCGTGGAACCCCTCACTTGCTGCCCTCTCCAGCCTCTGTTACCTCGAGTTTATTGTCCGCCACGAATAATGGGGACATCAATTAGCCCATTAAAGGGATTTCTCAGGGGAAGTTTAGGATAACACGTTTAATGACCATATACGTGTTCCCAGCAGCGAGGGGACACTAAAGTTTGTGTTTGATACCAGGGTAAGTGACACTCCTGGGCCCTTGTGTGGCCCGCCGCACGCACGCGCGCGCGCACACACACACACAGACACGACACATATATCTATCTTGCTTCTGTCCTGTGTTGATTTCATCCTTTCTTACTTCATTCATGTCTTCCGCATTGAGTTGCTTGGGTCATGCCTCGCCCAGCCGACCAGTGAGAGGGAAGGACCAGCTTATGGGGTCGTGCGAGAGATTAATTACCTATGTCTGGCCATCACGTCTATGTGAATTATGCTCTACTGTATATTGCTGTGTTTTTGTCCCTTATATTCACTGTCCTTCTGCCTCTCAGAATGCTAAGTTTTTTTCTTGTGCGTGTCAGGCTTATTAAGAGTGCAAAATTAACTTTAAAAATTCATGTTTAAACTTCCGGAATGAAGACCTAAGAAATATAGAGGAGATTCACACATAAATTTTGCGAGAAAGGTTTTGCGTAATGGCTTTTTTTTATCTTTATTTAAGAAAATACAATATAAATCATTTATACATAAATTTACAAGGCAATACTACATTATAATTCTCATTGAACAAGTGTTTCATAATCACCTGAATGTTATACTTATTTTTCTTTAAATGATTTACAAAAAATGGAGATTATATGTACATTACATTTATATATATTTTATATAATTCTCAGTAAACAAATTTTCCATATCATCACGAATTTGTTGTGTAACTCCTGTTCCCACAAATGTATATCACTCCTATGTTCTTTGTACACACATTCTTTTGAATACAAAATTAATTTAACGTTATTTAATGTAAAATGAAGTTTAGTAGTGTATTACATTGACCTAAATAAGTCCAGGAAATTGTTGTATTTAAATAAATCATTCCTCGACCGAGTTGTATAAAGCAACGTAATGAAATTCCTTTTTGGAACAGTGGATAGAAACGGAATTTAATTATGTGGGATACATGTTAGGATTCTTGCGGACGTGAAGTATATTAGGCTCCTGTTGACTGTTTGGTTCTTATGTTCTCCGGCTCTGAGCCTCTTATACTGATAATCGCCTACTTATTAGTTATTCATAACAATAATAATAATATTATCGCATTAAAATACTGTATAAACAGTGTTAAAGGATTGGCTATAATGTTTATGTATTTTTTTTTATAAATTCATTTATACCGTAGCGTTTCTGGCATTTATAGGTATGTATTTGTGGTGTATTTACGCTATTGTATATGTTTTGTTCATTATAAGTGGAATGTGTTTAATGAGGGAGGAAATGTTAAATGCATTTTGGCTGGGATATGTGTTGGAGGAGCGGGCAGCACATTTAGTATTTTAAAGGCACTACAATCACCTTCTGTCGTTGATTGTTCAATACATCACTGAACTATGTGTTTAACAGATCTCTAACCCTGTCCATGGAGGACAGGAGAAAAAGTATATATGCTGGTTAGCATTGTAAATGTGTGGCTACATCTGTGGTGGTAAAAAAACAAAAAAAAAACTTTCCTGCTCCTATACCACCACCACCACCACCACTACTACCACCACCACCCTCACCACCACTACCACCACCACCACCACCACCACCACCACCACCACCACCACCACCACCACCACCACCACCACCACCACTACTACCACCGCCGCCACCACCACCACCACCACCACCACCACCACTACTACCACCATCACCATCACTACCACCACCACCGCACCGCCACCACTACCACCACCACCACTAAACCACCACCACCACCACTACCACCGCCGCCACCACCACCACCACCACCACCACCACTACTACCACCATCACCGCCACCACCACTAAACCACCACCACCACCACCACGGACCCAACACTTTCCATCTCCATTTTAAAGTTTTCTCCGCCACTCCCTCCTTGTATACTCCTCTGATTTGATTTGTTTTCCTTTTGTTACCAACTACCTTTTATCATTTTCTCCTCGAGTCCTTGCCCTTCACTGTCTCGTATCTTCTCGTGTTGCTTCTACCATTCCTTCTCACCCCCACTATTCCCCCTTTGTTTCTTAAGTCAATGGCGTTCTCTTGTGTAGTGAAATAGTTACACCTCCATTTCTGGTGCCAGGAACTAAAGTGGTCTGCACCAGCTGCACTTTTACTCCCCCCTTACAGCGAGATTACGCCTCTCCTGGGGAACCATCTGGCTGGCTTACAGGGAGTGGTATAACCACTGATATCACCACTTATAACAATCCGTTAATCACCCCCTATTTATATTCTCAGACCGGAGCCCACCTGTGGGATACTTGTACTCACCTAGTTGTACTCACCTAGTTGTGTTTGCGGGGGTTGAGCTCTGGCTCTTTGGTCCCGCCTCTCAACCGTCAATCAACAGGTGTACAGATTCCTGAGCCTATCGGGCTCTGTCATATCTACACTTGAAACTGTGTATGGAGTGAGCCTCCACCACATCACCCCCTAATGCATTCCATTTGTCAACCACTCTGACACTAAAAAAGTTCTTTCTAATATCTCTGTGGCTCATTTGGGCACTCAGTTTCCACCTGTGTCCCCTTGTGCGTGTTCCCCTTGTGTTAAATAGACTGTCTTTATCTACCCTATCAATCCCCTTCAGAATCTTGAATGTGGTGATCATGTCCCCCCTAACTCTTCTGTCTTCCAGCGAAGTGAGGTTTAATTCCCGTAGTCTCTCCTCGTAGCTCATACCTCTCAGCTCGGGTACTAGTCTGGTGGCAAACCTTTGAACCTTTTCCAGTTTAGTCTTATCCTTGACTAGATATGGACTCCATGCTGGGGCTGCATACTCCAGGATTGGCCTGACATATGTGGTATACAAAGTTCTGAATGATTCTTTACACAAGTTTCTGAATGCCGTTCGTATGTTGGCCAGCCTGGCATATGCCGCTGATGTTATCCGCTTGATATGTGCTGCAGGAGACAGGTCTGGCGTGATATCAACCCCCAAGTCTTTTTCCTTCTCTGACTCCTGAAGAATTGTGTCTCCACGTCTGTGCCGCGATGTTCCTAGTCTGCCTGTACTTTATGGTCTTATTACTGCCACCACCTCTATAATTGTTTTGTTTATCTGCGTGTACCTATGGAAGAAACACTGGGGGTTAATGATGTTATCACTAGCTCGCCTTGTTTGGTTATCATATTTACACCAATATATATAAATTGTTGTTTTAGATGTAGCTACTCGTAAGTAAAATTTTCATGTAGCATAGGCTATGGCGAGCCCGTAATATACTTATTACTGAGAAAAAAAACATTTGTTGTTCTGGAGAGTCAAGTGAGTGAGGTGAAGACTTAAACACCAACAACTGTAGCTTTGTAAACACTGTAGCAGCAGTAAACAGCAGCTCCAGCAGTGAACAGCAGCTCCCGCAGCAGTGACCAAAAGTACTTACCCCGACCACTATAGCCTGGTGACTCAACTAAACTCTACTCTCACGTTCAAGTGATGACAAAAAATATTCCCTGGACAGATTTTAATTAGTACTTTCATCGCGGAGGAGAAGAAGAAGGTCGTAAGTAATCATATCAGCGACGGTAATTAGTTTGAAGTCAATATTTAATTAGAAAAAGAGACAAAAGCGCTCCTGCGAGATATCCACATCCCGCGTCGCTAATTACATCGTTGGTATGCACTATCTCATAGGAATAATCACCATCATCATCATTATACTTTACTGTGTCATTATATTACCATGTCATCATCATCATGAATATGTAATAACATGCATTATGTAATATTAATATATATATCAGGGAATATAGCCAATATGCTTCTTGAAATCTGACTTTATAATTCTTGCTTTGTAACTTGAATAATTTATATTTAGAAAAGAGAATGTCTGAAGTTGGAGGCCAGACAGTTGCAGGATGCCTCCAGCAACTTTTTCATGGTGAATTGTGATTGGTGAATATCATAGGATGGTTGGAGGTCAGCACTGATGCCCCTTGTTAAGTTAAAGTGGCTCCTATTGCGACAACCTTCGACTACTGTGAAGTCTGAAATGTGGGCTTATATATATATATATATATATATATATATATATATATATATATATATATATATATATATATATATATATATATATATATATATATATATGTTGTTGAATATGACCGAAAAGGTAAGATTAAATTAATAATTCTAACACGAATCTTTATTCAATATTTCTTATGTTTTTCTTCACTGTCGGTGGTAATAAAAATAACAATTAACATAGAATTGTTATTTTTATTACCACCGACAGTGAAGAAAAACATAAGAAATATTGAATAAAGATTCGTGTTAGAATTATTAATCTTACCTTTTCGGTCATATTCAACATCATATGTTTACAAGAAAACTGCTACCAAAATATATATATATATATATATATATATATATATATATATATATATATATATATATATATATATATATATATATATATATATATATATATATATATATATATATATATATATATATATATATGCAAACAAGCCTGAATGGTCCCCAGGACTATATACAACTGAAAACTCACACCCCAGAAGTGACTCGAACCCATACTCCCACAACTGGTATGTACAGGGACGCCTTAATCCGCTTGACCATCACGACCGGACATTAGGAAGTGATAGCCGAGGCTATATGAACCACTTCCCCGCCGGCACTCGGATGGTAATCTTGGGCATAGCATTTTATCAAATCACCTCATTCTTTGGGGTACACGTGAGGAACACAAATGCAAACAAGCCTGAATGGTCCCCAGGACTATATACAACTGAAAACTCACACCCCAGAAGTGACTCGAACCCATACTCCCACAACTGGTATGTACAGGGACGCCTTAATCCGCTTGACCATCACGACCGGACATAAGGAAGTGATAGCCGAGGCTATATGAACCACTTCCCCGCCGGCACTCGGATGGTAATCTTGGGCATAGCATTTTATCAAATCACCTCATTCTTTGGGGTACACGTGAGGAACACAAATGCAAACAAGCCTGAATGGTCCCCAGGACTATATACAACTGAAAACTCACACCCCAGAAGTGACTCGAACCCATACTCCCACAACTGGTATGTACAGGGACGCCTTAATCCGCTTGACCATCACGACCGGACATAAGGAAGTGATAGCCGAGGCTATATGAACCACTTCCCCGCCGGCACTCGGATGGTAATCTTGGGCATAGCATTTTATCAAATCACCTCATTCTTTGGGGTACACGTGAGGAACACAAATGCAAACAAGCCTGAATGGTCCCCAGGACTATATACAACTGAAAACTCACACCCCAGAATGATTTGATAGCATATCATAGCATTTTTGATAAAATGCTATGCCCAAGATTACCATCCGAGTGCCGGCGGGGAAGTGGTTCATATAGCCTCGGCTATCACTTCCTTATGTCCGGTCGTGATGGTCAAGCGGATTAAGGCGTCCCTGTACATACCAGTTGTGGGAGTATGGGTTCGAGTCACTTCTGGGGTGTGAGTTTTCAGTTGTATATAGTCCTGGGGACCATTCAGGCTTGTTTGCATTTGTGTTCCTCACGTGTACCCCAAAGAATGAGGTGATTTGATAAAATGCTATGCCCAAGATTACCATCCGAGTGCCGGCGGGGAAGTGGTTCATATAGCCTCGGCTATCACTTCCTTATGTCCGGTCGTGATGGTCAAGCGGATTAAGGCGTCCCTGTACATACCAGTTGTGGGAGTATGGGTTCGAGTCACTTCTGGGGTGTGAGTTTTCAGTTGTATATAGTCCTGGGGACCATTCAGGCTTGTTTGCATTTGTGTTCCTCACGTGTACCCCAAAGAATGAGGTGATTTGATAAAATGCTATGCCCAAGATTACCATCCGAGTGCCGGCGGGGAAGTGGTTCATATAGCCTCGGCTATCACTTCCTTATGTCCGGTCGTGATGGTCAAGCGGATTAAGGCGTCCCTGTACATACCAGTTGTGGGAGTATGGGTTCGAGTCACTTCTGGGGTGTGAGTTTTCAGTTGTATATAGTCCTGGGGACCATTCAGGCTTGTTTGCATTTGTGTTCCTCACGTGTACCCCAAAGAATGAGGTGATTTGATAAAATGCTATGCCCAAGATTACCATCCGAGTGCCGGCGGGGAAGTGGTTCATATAGCCTCGGCTATCACTTCCTTATGTCCGGTCGTGATGGTCAAGCGGATTAAGGCGTCCCTGTACATACCAGTTGTGGGAGTATGGGTTCGAGTCACTTCTGGGGTGTGAGTTTTCAGTTGTATATAGTCCTGGGGACCATTCAGGCTTGTTTGCATTTGTGTCCCTCACGTGTACCCCAAAGAATGAGGTGATTTGATAAAATGCTATGCCCAAGATTACCATCCGAGTGCCGGCGGGGAAGTGGTTCATATAGCCTCGGCTATCACTTCCTTATGTCCGGTCATGATGGTCAAGCGGATTAAGGCGTCCCTGTACATACCAGTTGTGGGAGTATGGGTTCGAGTCACTTCTGGGGTGTGAGTTTTCAGTTATATATATATATATATATATATATATATATATATATATATATATATATATATATATATATATATATATATATATATATATATAATATATATACATAATTCTAACACGAATTTTTTCAATATTTTTATGTTTCTTTTCACTGTTGATGGTAATTGAAAAATCAATTCTCCAAAATTCATTTTTATTCTAGTCTGATGGGACGCCTGAACGCGTTTCGTAATAACTTATTGCATTTTCAAAGACTTTAGTTTACACACACACACAATTGTAACCTGTAAACACTCATACTTATATTCGCTTTTGGGTGAGGTGATATGGTACAACAGTTTTGGGTGAGGTGAACAAACTTGTGACAAACACAAGACAAAACACGAAACTATGGGTATTAATTGGATATGAGAACATAAGAATGGAAGTAACTTCAGATGGCCCATACTTCCTCTTGATGCTTCTATATTGGTTCGGAGTCTTGAAGTTGGTAGAATATAGTTGTGTATTAATTGGCTGTTGATTGTTGGTGTTGACTTTTTGATGTGTAGTGCCTCGCAGATGTCGAGCCTCCTGCTATCGCTGTATCTGTCGATTATTTCTGTGTTGTTTGTTAAGATGTCTCTGGTGATGGTCTGGTTGCGAGAGGAGATTATATGTTCCTTTATGGAGCCTTGTTGTTTATGCATTGTTAATCGCCTGGAAAGAGACATTGTTGTCTTGCCTATATACTGAGTTCTTTGGGGCTTACAGTCCCCAAGTGGGCATTTGAAGACATAGACGACGTTGGTTTCCTTCAAGGTGTTCTGCTTTGTGTCTTTAGAGTTTTTCATGAGTAGGTTGGCCGTTTTTTTGGTTTTATAGTAAATCGTCAATTGTATTTTCTGATTTTTGTCTGTAGGGATAACGTTCCTATTAACAATATCTTTCAGGACCCTTTCTTCCGTTTTATGAGCTGTGGAAAAGAAGTTCCTGTAAAATAGCCTAATAGGGGGAACATGTGTTGTGTTAGTTGACTCTTCAGAGGTTGCATGACATTTTACCTTTCTTTTTATGGTGTCTTCAACAAAACCATTAGAGAAGCCATTGTTGAATAGGACCTGCCTTACCCTACAGAGTTCTTCATCGACTTGCTTCCATTCTGAGCTGTGGCTGAGAGCACGGTCGATGTAAACATTGACAACACTCCTCTTGTACCTGTCTAGGCAGTCACTATTGGCATTGAGGCACATTCCTATGTTTGTTTCCTTAGTGTAGACTGCAGTGTGGAATCCTCCGCTCCTTTCCGTGACTGTTACATCTAGAAAGGGCAGCTTCCCATCCTTCTCCATCTCGTAAGTGAAACTCGACACAGAATTCTGCTCAAATGCCTCCTTCAGCTCCTGCAGACGTGTGACATCAGGTACCTGTGTAAAAATGTTATCAACATACCTTCAGTATATGGCAGGTTTCAAGTCCATGTCAACTAAGACCTTCTGCTCGATGGTACCTATGTAGAAGTTCGCAAATAGGACACCTAGGGGAGAACCCATGGCGACCCCATCTACTTGATATACATGTGCCCATCCAGGCTCAAGAAGGGTGCCTCTTTAGTACAAGCTTGTAGTTTCCTTTGAATGTTTTCTGGTGTGTCAAGCTTGTACTTCTACTACATCAAGATGGCAGGTACGCACTTGTATCCACTACACCATACTCAGAGCTCTATAGAAGTGGGAATTCCGGGGTATTTAACTCCCAGATATCCTCACCTCTCCAGACAACGAGACAGTGAGGGATCACTCACGTTTTCCATACAGCTTTGTTATATGGGAGAACACGGTGTCCATGCTTAATGCACTGACTTGCCATCTTGATGGCCAGGGTTCGAGTCTCCTGGTGGGTGTGGTTGTCTAAAGTTCTATACTTCAAAACTTGTGGTTTAAAGCAAGTCAGTCCATTACATAATTACACACACACACACACACACACACACACACACACACACACACACACACACACACACACACACACACACACACACACACACATATATATATATATATATTAGTATATTTTGGTAGCAGTCTTTCCTGTAGACATATATTATTAAATATGTTTACTAGTAAACAACACAGAAATCATCGATAGATACAGCGATAGCAGGCGGCTTGACGTTTGCGAGGCACTACACATCAAGAAATCAACACCAGCAATCAACAGCCAATTATTGCACAACTATATTCTACCCACCTCAAGACTCCGCTCCAATATAGAAGCATCAAGAAATATGGACCAATAGGCTTTCTACAAACACTTCTATTCAATACCCATTGTTTGTGTTCTGTCTTGTGTTGATACTTTTAATACCCTATTAATATCCCCTCTTGTTCTGTCTTGTGTTAATGCCACATCACCCCTCCCACCTCACTCAAATGTAGATATAAAATCAGAGATACGTAAGTTCTAATCAGTTGTGTATTTGTGAACTAAAGTCTTTGAAAATGTAATAAGTTTTACGAAACGCGCCCGTGTCGCGTCAGACTAGAAATAAAAATGAATTTTGGAGAATTGATTTTTGATTTACCTCCAACAGTGAAGCGTAATGTACGAAAGATTGAGAAAATTCGTGTTAGAATTATTAATCTTACTTTTTCGGTCATATTTAATAATAATATATATATATATATATATATATATATATATATATATATATATATATATATATATATATATAAACTGAAAACTCACATCCCAGAAGTGACTCGAACCCATACTGCCAGGAGCACTCTACTGGCATACAGGATCCCTTAACTGCTCGACCAACATGACCGGACACAAGAGGATGGTAGCCGAGGCTATTTCCATCCCCCCGCCGGCACTCGGTTGGTAATCTTGGGCATGGTATTTTATCAAATCACCTCATTCTTTGGGGCACACATGAGGAACACAAATGCGAACAAGCCTGAATGGTCCCCAGGACTATATGCAACTGAAAACTCACACCCCAGATATAATGAGGTGATTTGATAAAATACCATGCCCAAGATTACCAACCGAGTGCCGGCGGGGAGGGTGGAGGGTGGAAATAGCCTCGGCTACCATCCTCTTTTGTCCAGTCGTGTTGGTCGAGCGGTTAAGGGATCCTGTATGCCAGTAGAGTGCTCCTGGCAATATGGGTTCGAATCACTTCTGGGGTGTGAGTTTTCAGTTCCATTCAGGCTTGTTCGCATATATATATATATATATATATATATATATATATATATATATATATATATATATATATATATATATGCAGAATAATGAAAAAAACGCAATTCATTTATGATTAGTTATCAAATATGAAAATGAAACGAAAGCCCAGAACGTTTCAATTTCATGATAATTTCAATGAAATTCCTAAATTACTAAAATAATTTAATATCAATGTAGCATTTAGGCATCTTGATATCATAAAATACACTCTCATTAAAAATTCCCCTGGTAGTTACAATGGATGTGTGTTTAAAATGCCATGTAAAAATTTTAATAAGTTCTTTGTCGGCCAATATATGTGTGTGTGTGTGTGTGTGTGTGTGTAATTACCTAAGTGTAGTTACAGGATGAGAGCTACGCTCGTGGTGTCCCGTCTTCCCAGCACTCTTTGTCATATAACGCTTTGAAACTACTGACGGTCTTGGCCTCCACCACCTTCTCACTTAACTTGTTCCAACCGTCTACCACTCTATTTGCGAAGGTGAATTTTCTTATATTTCTTCGGCATCTGTGTTTAGCTAGTTTAAATCTATGACCTCTTGTTCTTGAAGTGCCAGGTCTCAGGAAATCTTCCCTGTCGATTTTATCAATTCCTGTTACTATTTTGTATGTAGTGATCATATCACCTCTTTTTCTTCTGTCTTCTAGTTTTGGCATGTTTAATGCTTCCAACCTCTCCTCATAGCTCTTGCCCTTCAGTTCTGGGAGCCACTTCGTAGCATGTCTTTGCACCTTTTCCAGTTTGTTGATGTGCTTCTTAAGATATGGGCACCACACAACAACTGCATATTCTAGCTTTGGCCTAACAAAAGTCATGAACAATTTCTTTAGTATATCGCCATCCATGTATTTAAATGCAATTCTGAAGTTAGAAAGCATCGCATAGGCTCCTTGCACAATATTCTTTATGTGGTCCTCAGGTGATAGTTTTCTATCTAGAACCACCCCTAGATCTCTTTCTTTATCAGAATTCTTTAAAGATTTCTCACATAATATATAGGTTGTATGGGGTCTATGTTCTCCTATTCCACATTCCATAACATGACATTTATTAACATTAAATTTCATTTGCCAGGTGTGCTCCATATACTTATTTTGTCCAGGTCTTCTTGAAGGGCATGACAATCATCTAAATTTCTTATCCTTCCTATTATCTTAGCATCATCAGCAAACATGTTCATATAATTCTGTATACCAACTGGTAGATCATTTATGTACACAATAAACATCACTGGTGCAAGAACTGAACCCTGTGGTACTCCACTTGTGACGTTTCTCCATTCCGATACATTGCCTCTGATTACTGCCCTCATTTTTCTATCAGTCAGAAAATTTTTCATCCATGATAGAAGCTTACTTGTCACCCCTCCAATATTTTCCAGTTTCCAGAACAACCTCTTATGTGGAACTCTGTCGAAAGCCTTTTTTAGGTCCAGATAGATGCAGTCAACACAACCATCTCTTTCCTGTAATATCTCTGTGGCTCGATCATAGAAACTGAGTAAATTCGATACACAGGATCTTCCAGATCGAAAACCATACTGTCTGTCTGATATTATATAATTTCTCTCCAGGTGTTCTACCCATTTAGTATTGATTAGCTTTTCCAATACTTTCACTATTACACTTGTCAATGATACAGGTCTATAATTGAGGGGGTCTTCCCTGCTGCCACTTTTGTAGATTGGAACTATGTTAGCCTGTTTCCACACGTCTGCTACGATTACTGTACACAGGGATGCCTGAAAGATCAGGTGAAGTGGAATGCTGAGCTCAGATGCACATTCTCTCAGAACCCATGGTGAAACGCCATCTGGGCCAGCTGCTTTGTTCTTCCCGAGCTCCTTTAGCATATTTTCCACTTCATCTCTAGACACCTCTATCCGCTCTATGTTGTTCTCTGGAATTCTTATTGTGTCTGGTTCTCTGAAGATTTCATTTTGTACAAACACACTTTGGAACTTTTCATTTAATGTTTCACACATTTCCTTTTCATTTTCCGTGAATCTGTTTCCCATTTTCAACCTCTGGATATTATCCTTTACCTGCAATTTGTTGTTTATGAATTTGAAGAATAGGCCCGGTTCTGTTTTACATTTATCTGCTATCCCTTTTTCAAAATTTCTTTCTGCCTCTCTCCTTACTGCTGTATAGTTGTTTCTCGCATCTTTGTATCGCTGGTATGTTTGGGGGTTTGGCCTCTTCCTGTATTGATTCCATTTTTGTGTGTGTGTGTGTGTTTACTAGTTGTGTTTTTACGGGGGTTGAGCTTTGCTCTTTCGGCCCGCTTCTCAACTGTTTACAAACTACTTTTTTTTTTTTTCCACACCACACACACACCCCAGGAAGCAGCCCGTGACAGCTGACTAACTCCCAGGTACCTATTTTCTGCTAGGTAACAGGGGCTCTTAGGGTGAAAGAAACTTTGCCCATTTGTTTCTGCCTCGTGCGGGAATCGAACCCGCGCCACAGAATTACGAGTCCTGCGCGCTATCCACCAGGCTACGAGGCCCCTCGTAGGTGTGTAGGTGGCTACGTAGCCTCGTAGGCTACGAGGTGTGTGTGTAATTACCTAAGTGTAGTTACAGGATGAGAGCTACGCTCGTGGTGTCCCGTCTTCCCAGCACTCTTTGTCATATAACGCTTTGAAACTACTGACGGTCTTGGCCTCCACCACCTTCTCACTTAACTTGTTCCAACCGTCTACCACTCTATTTGCGAAGGTGAATTTTCTTATATTTCTTCGGCATCTGTGTTTAGCTAGTTTAAATCTATGACCTCTTGTTCTTGAAATTCCAGGTCTCAGGAAGTCTTCCCTGTCGATTTTATCAATTCCTGTAACTATTTTGTATGTAGTGATCATATCACCTCTTTTTCTTCTGTCTTCTAGTTTTGGCATATTTAATGCTTCTAACCTCTCCTCGTAGCTCTTGCCCTTCAGTTCTGGGAGCCACTTAGTAGCATGTCTTTGCACCTTTTCCAGTTTGTTGATGTGCTTCTTAAGATATGGGCACCACACAACAGCTGCATATTCTAGCTTTGGCCTAACAAAAGTCATGAACAATTTCTTTAGTATATCGCCATCCATGTATTTCAATGCAATTCTGAAGTTAGAAAGCATAGCATAGGCTCCTTGCACAATATTCTTTATGTGGTCCTCAGGTGATAGTTTTCTATCTAGAACCACTCCTAGATCTCTTTCTTTATCAGAATTCTTTAAAGATTTCTCACATAATATATAGGTTGTGTTGGGTCTATGTTCTCCTATTCCACATTCCATAACATGACATTTATTAACATTAAATTCCATTTGCCAAGTGGTGCTCCATATACTTATTTTGTCCAGGTCTTCTTGAAGGGCATGACAGTCATCTAAATTTCTTATCCTTCCTATTATCTTAGCATCATCAGCAAACATGTTCATATAATTCTGTATACTAACTGGTAGATCATTTATGTACACAATAAACATCACTGGTGCAAGAACTGAACCCTGTGGTACTCCACTTGTGACATTTCTCCATTCTGATACATTGCCTCTGATTACTGCCCTCATTTTTCTATCAGTCAGAAAATTTTTCATCCATGATAGAAGCTTACCTGTCACCCCTCCAATATTTTCCAGTTTCCAGAACAACCTCTTATGTGGAACTCTGTCGAAAGCCTTTTTTAGGTCCAGATAGATGCAGTCAACCCAACCATCTCTTTCCTGTAATATCTCTGTGGCTCGATCATAGAAACTGAGTAAATTCGATACACAGGATCTTCCAGATCGAAAACCATACTGTCTGTCTGATATTATATCATTTCTCTCTAGGTGTTCTACCCATTTAGTTTTGATTAGTTTTTCCAATACTTTCACTATTACACTTGTCAATGATACAGGTCTATAATTGAGGGGGTCTTCCCTGCTGCCACTTTTGTAGATTGGAACTATGTTAGCCTGTTTCCACCCGTCTGCTACGATTCCTGTACACAGGGATGCCTGAAAGATCAGGTGAAGTGGAATGCTGAGCTCAGATGCACATTCTCTCAGAACCCATGGTGAAACGCCATCTGGGCCAGCTGCTTTGTTCTTACCGAGCTCCTTGAGCATTTTTTCCACTTCGTCTCTAGACACCTCTATGTGTTCTATGTTGTTCTCTGGAATTCTTATTGTATCTGGTTCCCTAAAGATTTCATTTTGTACAAACACACTTTGGAACTTTTCGTTTAGTGTTTCATGTGTGTGTGTGTGTGTGTGTGTGTGTGTGTGTGTGTGTGTGTGTGTGTGTGTGTGTGTGTGTGTGTGTGTGTTTGTGTGTGTGTGTGTGTGTGTGTGTGTGTGTGTGTGTGTGTGTGTGTGCAGAAACCGGGGAAAAAAAACATTTTGTGGTTGGTGGACTTTGGTAACATAGCATATCAAGTTAAAAGACTCTGCGCCGGTTCTCTTATCCGGAAACATTGTACCGAAGTTTATACACGGAATCTTACCCACTTCCACTCCAAGTTTTCAACAACTGCACTTTTATTTGTTCTAGTTTTGTTTACTTTTATCAGTTGTAACATCTTTATATGATGTTGTTAATTGCTACACACACACTGGAGGGGCTGGCTTGCTTGCGCGCGCTCACCAAGGCTAGCAGTCGGGGGGTTAAGGAACTAACTAGACCTCGGTTCCCCGTATGCACTGGTATGCAAGTACCACACCACTACAGTTAGTTGACAACACATGTTAGATTAGGGTCTAAGGCCTATTGACTGCCAAGATAATTAAGGTCACAATTTACTTGTTACTAACATTCGAGTATTATGTAATCAATAATAATTACTCAGTAAAAATGTTTGACTAACATATGATAACCCCTGGTCCCAGGTCTGCCTTAAGGAGTAAAAGCACTCTGGGAACCCTCCACAGGCATGAGGAATGTATACGCTACAGAAATTGAAATTCAAATAAGTTTATTGAGGTAAAATACACACAAAGGGATGAGGTAGCTCAAGCTATTCTACATATATGCCTACTGACACGTCGTAATGAAGTGTTGGCAGACGCTGACATATCGGTGACGTCGCGAGCGTCAATTGCTGTATCGGCAATATGGCGTCCAGATGTAGAGATATCCAAACTTTGCTTCCAAAGCGTAGAAGTTTTCTGCTGGCTGCTGCCGTTTTCTTCCTCACTTCCACTCACGCCAAGCGTATTCCAGGTATTTATAATCGGTAACAACAAAAGTTGATACAAACTGATAAACTGCGGTGAGCTAATTAATTATTACGTGACTGTGAAAGAATTTGTTGGAGAAATATTTTTTTTTTTTAGGAAATCACCGTCAAGTCTCCCGTGAACCCCCCATGGACTGGAGACATGGAGTTCAAGGGACACAGCCTACTGTTTATCAGGCTCTGGTAAACAGTAGGCTTGAAGCCTTCTGTTTACTACAGCATGGACAGGATTCGTCGGAAGATTACGTGTCTAATTACGAAACCTGTACATCTTCCCTCGATCACGGAGGTTTAGTCTGCCAGGTCGTTCTTGGCCCAAGGTTAACATTGTCATAGACAATGTTAACCCACTGGGTTGTGCCCACTGGGTACAACCTCCCCTGTGGGCACAGTATCCAAAAGTGGCGTTATTTCCACTTAGCATTAACATTATTAACATTAATTGATCGTAAAATCATCGTTAATTTAGATATTGTGGCCTCTAGAT
>NC_091212.1:11597668-11702668 GCF_040958095.1 Procambarus clarkii | reverse complement strand
GGTCAGGACAGAGAGACGCTTTCATGAGGCGCAGCTAGCGTGTTCCTCCAGGCCGGTGACAGCTGTGAGGGCAGGTGACACCTGTGAGTGACAACTGTGAAGCAGGTGACAAGTGTGAGTGACAACTGAGGGGGCCGGTGTGTGATGTGAAACATCTGCGGTTTCCGTAATTCTTTTGTTTATGTTACAAGGAGTCATCACTGCTACTCTCTGGTAGGCTACAGGAAGCCGCCATTGGTATTGTTCAGTCGTCTAGCATGTAACTAGCATGTATTCTTGGGTCAGTCTTCATGTAGCTAACATGTATTCTTGAGTTATTCTTGACATAACCAATACAGGTATTCTTGAGTCACCCTTAGCGTTGTCAACACAGATATTCTTAGGACGTCCCAATGTCAATATGATTCTTGAACCGCCTCGAAACAGTTGACATAGATCGTCATGTAGAGTAAGTAACCTTGGAGCAACAGCAGCAGCAGAAGGGGGGGGGGGAGTGGTATAGTCAGGTCGTACCTCTGGCCAAACAGCCAGTTTCGTGGGGTCCTTGTTGATAAAAACAGGACATTGCATGTTTAGCGGTCCGCAGTTAAATGCTAAATCAATCTGTTCCGTGTGCCAGAGTAATCTCCCGGCGCAGCCGCACACGACTTGGGAGTCAAACCTGGTTGATACCTGGTTGATGGGGTTCTGGGAGTTCTTCTACTCGCCAAGCCCGGCCCGAGGCCAGGCTTGACTTGTGAGAGTTTGGTCCACCAGGCTGTTGCTTGGGGCAGCCCGCAGGCCCACATACCCACCACAGCCCGGTTGGTCCGGAACGTCTTTTAAAAAACAGTCTAGTTTTCTCTTGAAAATGTCCACGGTTGTTCCGGCAATATTTCTTATAGTCCCATTTCTTATAGTAGTCAATGAGGGAACATAACTACACGATGGAAGGTTAAAGCTAATGTATAATGGAGCTACTTGTACCTTGGGTGAAGACTAGTTGGCTGTGTGTCGTTCTCCCACACCCACCCTCTCACACAGACTAGTACCCGAACTGAGGGGCATGAACTGTGAGGAGAGACTACGGAAATTAAACCTCACGTCGCTGGGAGACAGGAGAGTTAGGGGAACATGACCACCACATACAAGATTCTCAAAGGAATTGATAGGGTAGACAAATACAGACTATTTAACACAAGGGGCACACGCACTAGGGGACACAGGTGGAAATTGAGTGCCCAAATGAGCCACAGAGACATTAGAACAAACTTTTTTAGGGTCAGAGTGGTTGACAAATGGAATACATTAGGCAGTGATGTGGTGGAGGCTGACTCCATACACAGTTTCAAGTGTAGATATGATAGAGCCCAGTAGGCTCAGGACCCTGTACATTAATTGATTGATGGTTGAGAGGCGGGACCAAAGAGCCAGAGCTCAACACGCGCCAGCACACACACACATCCTCCACCCAACATTCGTTATAACACAGGGAAACAAGAGTGTGCTACTGGTGAGTTGTAGTGTTGACCTTCGCAGTGCCACATGTCATCTTCACTAAGGCCACACCACTCCACTTTACGAATGAAAGTGACGCCATTTCGGTTCATGAACACTTATCACCACCTCACTTTCCATTGCATATGCTTGAGTTGGGTTATTTATAAACATATTAATCTCAATATATACACATCTCAATACAGTACACTAACTGGAACAAATGTTCACTAAACTTATACCACCAGGAATATTCTCAAGGTACTTGTAGTAGGAACCCCAAGGGCCGTGACGAGGATTCGAACCTGCGTCCGAGAGCATCCCAGACGCTGCCTACTACTTGTAGTAGGGTCAGTTGGATATGATATTGGCTCACACTGAAGACAGCCGTAATACAGAAGTTTAGGGGACATGATCACCACATACAAGATTCTCAAAGGAATTGAGAATTATGACAGGGTGCCCATAACTCGGATTCAATGTTGAACAAAAATATACATCTTTATGCTTTAATTATTTTTAAAAGTGTAATTATACGATTGTGTCCGATGGCTGCTATGTTTGCTGGTCACAACAACTGGTGAGTATGTGGAGCGGGTTAATATATGAGGTGGCTGTGGGGGTGGTCAATATATGAGGTGGCTGTGGGGGTGGTCAATATATGAGGTGGCTGTGGGGGTGGTCAATATATGAGGGTGGCTGTGGGACTGGTCAATATATGAGGTGGCTGTGGGGCTGGTCAATATATGAGGTCGATATAATGATTTCCATATAAGATATAATGATCTCCAACAGAGTATATGGTACTCTCTCAGAATTGCACGATGCAAAATCATTCATTCCTTGTCTGTCGCATGAATTAAAATCAACAACAAATGACTGTTGCAATAAATACCATATATAATTCCACCGTACTGGTTGATAAGAATGTTAAAACACCCGGTAATACAATTCATCAGTGGATGTATTACTAAGAATGTTGAATAATACAACAGATATACATTAGGCTAGCGTGATAAATAGCCTTAAGATATCACTGGGTTCGCCAGAATAAATTGAACACAGAATTACTGGGAATCAAAACTTGAAATTCCTGAAATATTGAAATCTTGGAATTCAACGAACCCTGGAATTACTGGACTCATTGGAATCGCTGGAATCCCACTGTTGCCAGTGGCAGGACTTTGCGGTAAGACCTCTGATAATTCCCAATTCCCGTTCCTGGAAGCCTACCCTCGGCTAAATTTCGTTAAATTAAGAAAATATACGTAAGTGCTTCGGTAACAGTTTAGTCACAGTCGTTTAAGTGTTGGCAAAGTTGTTAAACACAACTTGTTAAAGTTGTGGAACAGTACTGAACAGCGGGTTGTAAGGGTGTGGTGATCTATGAGGGCGGGTTGTGAGGGTGTGGTGATCTATGAGGGCGGGTTGTGAGGGTGTGGTGATCTATGAGGGCGGGTTGTGAGGGTGTGGTGATCTATGAGGGCGGGTTGTGAGGGTGTGGTGATCTATGAGGGCGGGTTGTGAGGGTGTGGTGATCTATGAGGGCGGGTTGTGAGGGTGTGGTGATCTATGAGGGCGGGTTGTGAGGGTGTGGTGATCTATGAGGGCGGGTTGTGAGGGTGTGGTGATCTATGAGGGCGGGTTGTGAGGGTGTGGTGATCTATGAGGGCGGGTTGTGAGGGTGTGGTGATCTATGAGGGCGGGTTGTGAGGGTGTGGTGATCTATGAGGGCGGGTTGTGAGGGTGTGGTGATCTATAAGGGCGGGTTGTGAGGGTGTGGTGATCTATGAGGGCGGGTTGTGAGGGTGTGGTGATCTATGAGGGCGGGTTGTGAGGGTGTGGTGATCTATGAGGGCGGGTTGTGAGGGTGTGGTGATCTATGAGGGCGGGTTGTGAGGGTGTGGTGATCTATGAGGGCGGGTTGTGAGGGTGTGGTGATCTATGAGGGCGGGTTGTGAGGGTGTGGTGATCTATGAGGGCGGGTTGTGAGGGTGTGGTGATCTATGAGGGCGGGTTGTGAGGGTGTGGTGATCTATGAGGGCGGGTTGTGAGGGTGTGGTGAGCTATGAGGGCGGGTTGTGAGGGTGTGGTGATCTATGAGGGCGGGTTGTGAGGGTGTGGTGATCTATGAGGGCGGGTTGTGAGGGTGTGGTGATCTATGAGGGCGGGTTGTGAGGGTGTGGTGATCTATGAGGGCGGGTTGTGAGGGTGTGGTGATCTATGAGGGCGGGTTGTGAGGGTGTGGTGATCTATGAGGGCGGGTTGTGAGGGTGTGGTTAGCTATGAGGACGGGTTGTGAGGGTGTGGTGATCTATGAGGGCGGGTTGTGAGGGTGTGGTGATTTATGAGGGCGGGTTGTGAGGGTGTGGTGAGCTATGAGGGCGGGTTGTGAGGGTGTGGTGATCTATGAGGGCGGGTTGTGAGGGTGTGGTGATCTATGAGGGCGGGTTGTGAGGGTGTGGTGAGCTATGAGAGCGGGTTGTGAGGGTGTGGTGAGCTATGAGGGCGGGTTGTGAGGGTGTGGTGATCTATGAGGGCGGGCTGTGAGGGTGTGGTGAGCTATGAGGGCGGGTTGTGAGGGTGTGGTGATCTATGAGGGCGGGTTGTGAGTGTCGAGCCATGAGGGCGGGCTGTGAGGGTGTGTCGAGCCATGAGGGCGGGCTGTGAGGGTGTGTCGAGCCATGAGGGCGGGCTGTGAGGGTGTGTCGAGCCATGAGGGCGGGCTGTGAGGGTGTGTCGAGCCATGAGGGCGGGTTGTGAGGGTGTGTCGAGCCATGAGGGCGGGCTGTGAGGGTGTGGTGATCTATGAGGGCGGGTTGTGAGGGTGTGGTGAGCTATGAGAGCGGGTTGTGAGGGTGTGGTGAGCTATGAGGGCGGGCTGTGAGGGTGTAGTGACCCATGAGGGCGGGCTGTGAGGGTGTGTCGAGCCATGAGGGCGGGCTGTGAGGGTGTGTCGAGCCATGAGGGCGGGCTGTGAGGGTGTGTCGAGCCATGAGCGCGGGCTGTGAGGGTGTGTCGAGCCATGAGGGCGGGCTGTGAGGGTGTGTCTAGCCATGAGGGCGGGCTGTGAGGGTGTGTCGAGCCATGAGGGCGGGCTGTGAGGGTGTGTCGAGCCATGAGGGCGGGCTGTGAGGGTGTCTAGCCATGAGGGCGGGCTGTGAGTGTATAGTGACCCATGAGGGCGTGGTGAGGGCAGGGAGCGTGAGGAACAGCACTGTGAATGCGTGCCGGGACCACCGGGTCTCAACGCTGTAACAAAACAAAAGACGAACGACACGTCGTCATTAACTCAAAATGGCCGTCTCAAACGACTCCTCAAAGACACAACCTCTTTATTGCTCCTTTTTAGGTGTTTTTTCTTTCCTTTTCTCAGTACGAGGCAGGGTGATATATTAGATTTTGTTGACGGGGTATTGTATGATGTATATAATTGCGTATAATTTCAGTGGTATTGCATGTTGTTGGCTGCTCAAATACCGCAGTAACTAGCGTATATTTTGTGATAAATAGGAGTGTTTTTAGCGCATTTAAATCCACTTAACTTCATAATAGTATAATCAATGTGTCTAAGTTGCTTTGTTAGTTGCTAAGTTGATTACCCCTGGCAAGGTGATCATGCAACCGTGGTGGTTATGGTGGGTTGTGTCACGTGGCCAGATTCACGAAGCAGTTACACAAATACTTACGAATCTGTCCATCTTTTCTCAATCTTTGGCGGCTTTGTTTACAATTATTAAACAGTTAATGAGCTCCGAAGCACCAGGAGGCTGTTTATAACAACAACAACAGTTGATTGACAAGTTTTCACGCTTGTAAACTGTTTAATAAATGTAACCAAAGCCGTCAAAGATTCAGGAAAGATATATACGTTCGTAAGCACTCGCGTAGCTGCTTCGTGAATCTGGTCCCAGGCTTGCTATTGACCCCTTCTTGGGTTATAATGAGTCCATGGTTCGAACCACAACGGCCGAGTACCGCCTCTACACTGTCTCCAGTCAACCCGTTCTCGCATACAAAGATCCAAGCTCGTTAATCCAGCCGCCAACCCCCCCCCCCCTGTTGATGAATGAAAAAGCGGTTTACACACGACTCACAACTGATGACGTCCGAACACTTCCGGAACAAGTGCTTCGCTCACGTCCTCTGTTCGAACCACAACGCTACAAATGCTTCACCCACGTACTTCAAATACAAATAATTACCAACAGAACCTAAACACTTAACCTACGCCAAACTATACATACAAATGTTTTGTATAAGAATATTAATTTATATATTAGAACAAACTAATTTTTAATACACAGTATGTTAAAATTGATGAATGCTTCTGTGGAGGACGGCCGCTGCTTTAACCAGCCTAGTGTGAGGACGGCCGCTGCTTTAACCAGCCTAGTGTGAGGACGGCCGCTGCTTTAACTAGCCTAGTGTGAGGACGGCCGCTGCTTTAACCAGCCTAGTGTGAGGACGGCCGTTGCTTTAACCAGCCTAGTGTGAGGACGGCCGTTGCTTTAACCAGCCTAGTGTGAGGACGGCCGTTGCTTTAACCAGCCTAGTGTGAGGACGGCCGTTGCTTTAACCAGCCTAGTGTGAGGACGGGTTGCTGCAGTATGATTCACCACTAAGATTCCTGTATGAGCAGGTCATCAACAACGCCTCGAGTATGCCAACAGCAGTATAATTACATGACATGAATGACATGTCCTTGTGTTATACATGACATGAATAACATGTCCTTGTGTTATACATGACATGAATAACATGTCCTCGTGTTATACATGGCATGAATGACATGTCCTTGTGTTATACATGACATGAATGACATGTCCTTGTGTTATACATGGCATGAATGACTGTAATGTCGTCTGTGTCATTACATGTGCTCTCCCTGATTACATTTCCTGTTACCTGTGTAATGCATTTTCCGACAATTGTATTTTAAATGACAAAGGCGTTGACAACGTAATTGCGTGGTATAATAACGAGATGACAGACAGTTACACATGTCCCAGTGGGAACATTGTAGAAGAGTAACGTTGTTTCAACGCTAGTAACGTTGTTTCAACGCTAGTAACGTTGTTTCAACGCTAGTAACATTGTTTCAACGTGGAACCAACGCCGCGCTGAATATTTTACCAACTGGGACTTGAACAACTGATCATAACACAAGTTCATGTCTAACAGTCATTTCACAACTGGAAGGCCCCGGGTTCGACTCCCGGACATGAGAGGTTGCGTTTGGGTACGTTCCCTTTCATCAAACTAAGTGGTTCGTAGTTGGTTGAATTCTTGTACCAACCCGCAGATCCTGATGTTGCAACTGCTGTGTTGTGGTCACTGTACATCTTTTGCATTGCTCTGTTTCTAATTACTTTCTTAATCTGTGATAGACTCTGTGGTATGTAAATGTCTACATTTTTTCTCTTAGTTGCAAGTTTTGCAGCTTCGTCTGCAATGTCATTTCCTATTATTCCCACATGACTTGGCACCCAGTTGATAAGTACCCGTCGGCCTTGTCGTTTGAGTGTTTGCATTAGCACGTCGCATTTTGACGTATACTCTACCCAAGGCCCAAAATTCGTCGTACTAGAAAATGATAGCGGCAAGCGAAATTGACGTACTGTCCCGTTTTCTGTTTTGGGTCCTCTGGTAGGATAGGATTAAGGGTACTACTTTAATACGACAGTTTCTTGACGTTGGGAAGCTTAACATCAGAAGCTATGCTAAAGTACTTTTTCGTTCAAAAAATATTTATTTTTCTCCTTTCCTATACAAAAAAAGTGTATTAAAATACATAAATAATTTCTGTTGGAGCTTCATTTAGCTACTGGAATATTAAAACTTTACATGTTACAATTCGGTTCAAACAGTGCGGCCTTATGAAGTCTTTGCTAAGTAAACATGGCTTCGTATGACGAAAAGGTCCCTGCCCCTGGCCTAGGGGCGCCTGGCGTAGGGGCACCTGGCGTAGGGGCACCTGGCCTAGGGGCGCCTGGCCTAGGGGCACCTGGCCTAGGGGCACCTGACCTAGGGGCACCTGGCCTAGGTGCACCTGGCCTAGGGGCACCTGATCTAGAGGCACCTGGCCTAGGGGCACCTGACCTAGGGGCACCTGGCCTAGGGGCACCTGACCTAGGGGCACCTGACCTAGGGGCACCTGGCCCAGAGGCACCTGGCCCAGAGGCACCTGGCCCAGAGGCCCCTGACCTAGGGGCACCTGCAAAAACCTAACCCGTTCCTTCTACCAATCAGTGGGCCACTGAACCCAACTCTAGTACACATCACAGCCACTTATACTGATCCTGGCCTCAGACACTAACATACAACCAAACTCAGAAATGAATCTCGTGTTAAAATCCAAAACATTCTTTATCTTTTGGTGATAAATTCTACTGGATATGAGTAACGTTAAGATAATGTGTACCAGCGAATTATAGAGACTTGTTTTTGTTCATGGGGAAACATGGAAGTGGGAAATAACTGTTTCAATATGTTAGAACAAGTTACTGAGGGAGTTAGTAAATAAAGGACAGCGACTGATGGCTTCCTGGCGACGGAACAATTGGGATAAAACTCTTCTGAGGAAATGATGAGCCGAGGCGAAGGCAGCCAGTTTCTCCAGTGTTGTGGGGCACGCCATGAGGGCATGTAATACTGTTTTGGGATACCCACCCACCACTGCGCAGGAGTCGGGGGCAGTACCCACCCACCACTGCACAGGAGCCAGGGGCAGTACCCACCCACCACTGCGCAGGAGTCGGGGGCAGTACCCACCCACCACTGCGCAGGAGTCGGGGGCAGTACCCACCCACCACTGCACAGGAGCCAGGGGCAGTACCCACCCACCACTGCGCAGGAGCCAGGGGCAGTACCCACCCACCACTGCGCAGGAGTCGGGGGCAGTACCCACCCACCACTGCGCAGGAGTCGGGGGCAGTACCCACCCACCACTGCGCAGGAGTCGGGGGCAGTACCCACCCACCACTGCACAGGAGCCAGGGGCAGTACCCACCCACCACTGCGCAGGAGCCAGGGGCAGTACCCACCAACCACTGCACAGGAGGTGGGTTAATCAGACAGCCTATACCAGGAGACCTGATCTTAAAACTTTCTTCACAAACTCAATAGTGTTCGCTAACTTCCCCAGCTGAAGCGACGGCTGGCGCTAGCCTTCGCCTCCTGGAATAGCTCCACAGTAGAAATCCACCAATATCCACGCGGCTCCAAGGTAATGCCGAACATATATCCACGCGGCTCCCAATAACACAACGAATCAAATTAACATATTCATGATTTCTTTAGGCGCCCTGGTAACAATGCCACATATGTGACTGCCTCAGGTAACACATGTTATACGTTACTTCTTCAGGTAAGCACTTCGTTATATCTGAGTGCCTCAGGTGTGACAGTGGCTTAATGCCTCCCATACGATGATCACGTAACGATGGTGTCATCTCTAACTACCTTGACGCTGGCAATATTTGATAGAACAACATTGTGTATTTACTTAACCGATGGGGAAGATATTTTTTGTCAAGTAGGCTTTTTTTTGGCTGCAGCCTCAACTTTTGAAATATTTGATTGGCGGCAGTTTCGCCATTGTTCGTTGCCTGCTGTGTTTAGTCACAATATATACTTACTTACATATACGGCAACCCGGCCTGGAATTATGGAATTATTCTTAACGATAATTATTGTGACCTTGATTTAATCATTCATATATATATATATATATATATATATATATATATATATATATATATATATATCCTGATTTTAATTTAATCATATATATGATTCTCTCTCTCTCTCTCTCTCTCTCTCTCTCTCTCTCTCTCTCTCTCTCTCTCTCTCTCTCTCTCTCTCTCTCTCTCTCTCTCTCTCTCTCTCTCTCTCTCTCTCTTTCTCTCTCTCACTCTCTCACTCTCTCTCTCTCTCTCTCTCTCTCTCTCTCTCTCTCTCTCTCTCTCTCTCTCTCTCTCTCTCTCTCTCTCTCTCTCTCTCTCTCTCTCTCTCTCTCTCACGCTCCATAAATCATCACCGTCCTCCAATTCCTTGGCAGTGTGGCTCCAATTTTTTCTACGTGTCTTTGTTTTTCCCAAGTGGCGGAGAGGCGAGGGAGGTGGAGCATGCGCAGTGGCAGGGTTATGTTGCCCCCCCCCCCCACACACACACACCCAGGGGGAGCCTCGTAGGGGTCCCCTACGTGGGGCCCTGGTAGCCTGGTGGATAGCGCGCAGGACTCGTAATTCTGTGGCGCGGGTTCGATTCCCGCACGAGGCAGAAACAAATGGGCAAAGTTTCTTTCACCCTATGCCCCTGTTACCTAGCAGTAAATAGGTACCTGGGAGTTAGTCAGCTGTCACGGGCTGCTTCCTGGTGTGTGGTGTGGAGAAAAAAAAAGTAGTTAGTAAACAGTTGATTGACAGTTGGGAGGCGGGACCAAAGAGCCAGAGCTCAATCCCCGCAAGTACAAATAGTTGAGTACACACACACACGAGACAGACAAAATTCTCAGAAATATTTCGGAGAAATTATCAGAAATAATTTCTTCAGTGTGTTTTAAGTTGTAAATAAGTTTAATGTAAAAAAAAAAACAATATGAATCTAACTAGATGCTTAAGAGATATAAGGAACTCCTTCCTGGAGCGTCGTGATGACCAAGGCGGCCCTTCACAGTCAATACTTGCCGGCGTCTTAGACAAGGGTCAATACTCTCCACCCAACACTCCTAATTGGTTTACACAAGAGGTTTACAACACTCGGGTCCACTGGAGTACACAGTGGCCCATCAGGTGTAAAAAAGGGGAGAATATTCCAGTAAATATATTCGATATTGAGTGAGTGTATCGGTGGAGTAATTCATGAGTGTGTCGCTATACACTTAGCGACACTTAGTAACCTCTCCCGGGGCTCCTAGAGTACATTCAAGTTTGTCTCACAAGATGGCGCTAGTGTCGCTATTTCTCCCGTGTGTAAAACACTCTCATCTGTTTTATTATTATTATTATTATTATTATTATTATTATTATTATTATTATTATTATTATTATTATTATTATTATTATTATTATTATTATTGTTTGAATTATTATTGTGTTTGTTTATTATTGAAGGCGTACTCTTGCTACCTTTCTTAAATATATTGATAGAGATTTTTAATTATGGAAGAGGGTGTGTTTACAGGTGTGGAGTAACAGGGTGTTGTTTACATGCGTGGAGTAACAGGGTGTGTTTACAGGTGTGGAGTAACTGGGTGTGTTTACAGGTGTGGAGTAACTGGGTGTGTTTACACGTGTGTAACTGGGTGTGTTTACATGTGTGGAGTAAAAGGGTGTGTTTACATGTGTGGATTAAGAGGTTTGTTTACACGTGTGGAGTAACAGGTGTGTTTACACGTGTGGAGTAACAGGGTGTGTTGTTTACATGTGTGGAGTAACAGATGTGTTTACAGTTGTGGATTAAGAGAGTTGTTTACAGGTGTGGAGTAACAGGTGTGGTGTTTACAGGTGTGGAGTAACAGGGTGTGTTTACATGTGTGGAGTAACTGGGTGTGTTTACATGTGTGGAGTAACAGGGTGTGTTTACATGTGTGGAGTAACTGGGTGTTGTTTACACGTGTGGAGTAACATGTGTTAACAGGCGTGAATTAAGAGGGTGTTGTTTACAGGAGTGGAGTAACATATGTGTTAACAGGCGTGGATTAAGAGGGTGTTGTTTACAGGTGTGGAGTAACAGATGTGTTTACATGGGTGGAGTAACAGGTGGAGTAACACCTGTTTACAGATGTGGTGTTTACAGGTGTGGAGTAACAGGTGTGTTGTGTATCCACAGGTGGTGTTGGTGTTCATCCTCAGTATTGCCTCTCTCGTCATCTACTTCATTGACGCATCAAAGTAAGTGTTCTACAGTGTTGTTCATCACTCATCCTGGTCACTCATCACCTCTGATGAGTAACTACCCTCCCAGTCTACTCATTACTTCACCCTAGTTTGTCAGTTACTCATCACCTCTGATGAGTAACTACCCTCCCAGTCTACTCATTACTTCACCCTGGTTTGTTAGTTACTCATCAACTCTGATGAGTAACTACCCTCCCAGTCTACTCATTACTTCACCCTAGTTTGTCAGTTACTCATCACCTCTGATGAGTAACTACCCTCCCAGTCTACTCATTACTTCACCCTAGTTTGTCAGTTATTCATCACCTCTGATGAGTAACTACCCTCCCAGTCTACTCATTACTTCACCCTAGTTTGTCAGTTACTCATCACCTCTGATGAGTAACTACCCTCCCAGTCTACTCATTACTTCACCCTAGTTTGTCAGTTATTCATCACCTCTGATGAGTAACTACCCTCCCAGTCTACTCATTACTTCACCCTAGTTTGTCAGTTACTCATCACCTCTGATGAGTAACTACCCTCCCAGTCTACTCATTACTTCACCCTGGTTTGTTAGTTACTCATCAACTCTGATGAGTAACTACCCTCCCAGTCTACTCATTACTTCACCCTAGTTTGTCAGTTACTCATCACCTCTGATGAGTAACTACCCTCCCAGTCTACTCATTACTTCACCCTAGTTTGTCAGTTATTTATCACCTCTGATGAGTAACTACCCTCCCAGTCTACTCGTTACTTCACCCTAGTTTGTCAGTTACTCATCACCTCTGATGAGTAACTACCCTCCCAGTCTACTCATTACTTCACCCTGGTTTGTTAGTTACTATCACCTCTGATGAGTAACTACCTTCCCAGTCTACTCATTACTTCACCCTAGTTTGTCAGTTACTCATCACCTCTGATGAGTAACTACCCTCCCAGTCTACTCATTACTTCACCCTAGTTTGTCAGTTATTTATCACCTCTGATGAGTAACTACCCTCCCAGTCTACTCGTTACTTCACCCTAGTTTGTCAGTTACTCATCACCTCTGATGAGTAACTACCCTCCCAGTCTACTCATTACTTCACCCTGGTTTGTTAGTTACTATCACCTCTGATGAGTAACTACCTTCCCAGTCTGCTCATTACTTCACCCTGGTTTGTTAGTTACTCATCACCTCTGATGAGTAACTACCCTCCCAGTCTGCTCATTACTTCACCCTGGTTTGTTAGTTACACATCACTTGTTTGTCAGTTACTCATCACTTGTTTGCCAGTTACTCATCACTTGTTTGTCAGTTACTCATCACTTGTTTGCCAGTTACTCATCACTTGTTTGATCTATGCTGTATAATATATATGTGTCCTCACCCTTTTCTCCTTCATATCACTCATCCTAATGAGTATTTTCTTGCATGTTACTCATTACTCATCCTGATGAATATATTATACATTTTTCATGTCCATTGTGTTGTACTTGTCGCTTGATGTTGTGAAATAGTGTATCAATCACCCTCTTTATTATAAATTTATTATAGATTTGTTAGTAGGGATTTATTATAAATCCCTAGTAATATCTTTATCCCCTTGACCTTAACCCTTGACAGGTCTTGGCCTTAACCCTTGACGGGTCTTGACCTAAACCCTTGACGGGTCTTGACCTTAACCCTTGACGGATCTTAACCTTAACCCTTGACGGGTCTTGACCTTAACCCTTGACGGGTCTTGACCTTAACCCTTGACGGATCTTAACCTTAACCCTTGATGGGTTTTGATCTTAACCCTTGACGGGTCTTGACCTTAACCCTTGACGGGTCTTGACCTTAACCCTTGACGGGTCTTGATCTTAACCCTTGACGGGTCTTGACCTTAACCCTTGACGGGTCTTGACCTTAACCCTTGACGGGTCTTGACCTAAACCCTTGACGGGTCTTGACCTTAACCCTTGACGGATCTTAACCTTAACCCTTGACGGGTCTTGACCTTAACCCTTGACGGGTCTTGACCTTAACCCTTGACGGGTCTTGACCTTAACCCTTGACGGGTCTTGACTTTAACCCTTGACGGGTCTTGACCTTAACCCTTGACGGGTCTTGACCTTAACCCTTGACGGGTCTTGACTTTAACCCTTGACGGGTCTTGACCTCGACCCTTGTCAGGTTAAGGGTTAAGACAGCTTCTGGTGTAGGGCTGCACCAAGTAAACAAGAGACCAGTAGCACAGTAAACAAGAGACCAGAAGCACAGTAAACAAGAGACCAGTAGCACAGTAAACAAGAGACCAGTAGCACAGTAAACAAGAGACCAGAAGCACAGTCAACAAGAGACCACAGTAAACAAGAGACCAGGAGCACAGTACACAAGAGACCAGAACCACAATAAACAAGAGACCAGGAGCACAGTAAACAAGAGAGCAGTAGCACAGTAAACAAGAGACCAGAAGCACAGTAAACAAGAGACCAGTAGCACAGTAAACAAGAGACCAGTAGCACAGTAAACAAGAGACCAGTAGCACAGTAAACAAGAGACCAGAAGCACAGTCAACAAGAGACCACAGTAAACAAGAGACCAGGAGCACAGTACACAAGAGACCAGAACCACAATAAACAAGAGACCAGGAGCACAGTAAACAAGAGAGCAGTAGCACAGTAAACAAGAGACCAGAAGCACAGTAAACAAGAGACCAGAAGCACAGTAAACAAGAGAGCAGTAGCACAGTAAACAAGAGACCAGGAGCACAGTAAACAAGAGAGCAGTAGCACAGTAAACAAGAGCAGTAGCACAGTAAACAAGAGACCAGTAGCACAGTAAACAAGAGACCAGAAGCACAGTAAACAAGAGACCAGGAGCACAGTAAACAAGAGACCAGAAGCACAGTAAACAAGAGACCAGAAGCACAGTAAACAAGAGAGCAGTAGCACAGTAAACAAGAGAGCAGTTGCACAGTAAACAAGAGACCAGTAGCACAGTAAACAAGAGACCAGTAGCACAGTAAACAAGAGCAGTAGCACAGTAAACAAGAGACCAGGAGCACAGTAAACAAGAGACCAGGAGCACAGTAAACAAGAGACCAGTAGCACAGTAAACAAGAGCAGTAGCACAGTAAACAAGAGACCAGAAGCACAGTAAACAAGAGACCAGAAGCACAGTAAACAAGAGACCAGTAGCACAGTAAACAAGAGACCAGTAGCACAGTAAACAAGAGACCAGAAGCACAGTAAACAAGAGAGCAGTAGCACAGTAAACAAGAGACCAGAAGCACAGTAAACAAGAGACCAGGAGCACAGTCAACAAGAGACCAGTAGCACAGTAAACAAGAGACCAGTAGCACAGTAAACAAGAGACCAGTAGCACAGTAAACAAGAGACCACAGTAAACAAGAGACCAGGAGCACAGTAAACAAGAGACCACAGTAAACAAGAGACCAGGAGCACAGTAAACAAGAGACCAGTAGCACAGTAAACAAGAGACCAGAAGCACAGTAAACAAGAGACCAGGAGCACAGTAAACAAGAGACCAGTAGCACAGTAAACAAGAGACCAGTAGCACAGTAAACAAGAGACCAGTAGCACAGTAAACAAGAGACCAGTAGCACAGTAAACAAGAGACCAGAAGCACAGTAAACAAGAGAGCAGTAGCACAGTAAACAAGAGACCAGAAGCACAGTAAACAAGAGACCAGTAGCACAGTAAACAAGAGACCAGGAGCACAGTCAACAAGAGACCAGTAGCACAGTAAACAAGAGACCAGTAGCACAGTAAACAAGAGACCACAGTAAACAAGAGACCAGTAGCACAGTAAACAAGAGACCAGTAGCACAGTAAACAAGAGACCAGTAGCACAGTAAACAAGAGACCAGTAGCACAGTAAACAAGAGACCAGGAGCACAGTAAACAAGAGACCAGAAGCACAGTAAACAAGAGACCAGTAGCACAGTAAACAAGAGACCACAGTAAACAAGAGACCAGTAGCACAGTAAACAAGAGACCAGTAGCACAGTAAACAAGAGACCAGTAGCACAGTAAACAAGAGACCACAGTAAACAAGAGACCAGTAGCACAGTAAACAAGAGACCAGTAGCACAGTAAACAAGAGACCAGTAGCACAGTAAACAAGAGACCACAGTAAACAAGAGACCAGGAGCACAGTAAACAAGAGACCACAGTAAACAAGAGACCAGGAGCACAGTAAACAAGAGACCAGTAGCACAGTAAACAAGAGACCAGGAGCACAGTAAACAAGAGACCAGGAGCACAGTAAACAAGAGACCAGTAGCACAGTAAACAAGAGACCAGAAGCACAGTAAACAAGAGACCAGGAGCACAGTAAACAAGAGACTAGTAGCACAGTAAACAAGAGACCAGGAGCACAGTAAACAAGAGACCAGAAGCACAGTAAACAAGAGACCACAGTAAACAAGAGACCAGTAGCACAGTAAACAAGAGACCAGGAGCACAGTAAACAAGAGACCAGGAGCACAGTAAACAAGAGACCAGTAGCACAGTAAACAAGAGACCAGTAGCACAGTAAACAAGGTGCCGGGGGTAGACAATAATCACTCGGGAGACAATAGGGAACACTTGACACAACACCACAGCAACAATACACTCCCTCTCCCCCCCCCCCCCCCCCCCACGGATGGCAACACAATACCTCACCATCACCCCTGAAGGCTCGGGCGCCCGGGCGCTCGGCGCAGTGTCTGGCCCTTGGTGCTTCCGGGCGATATGAAGCGTGAATAGTGGAGAATGGCAGCAGGCATCTGGTCTGGGGGCTGGAAGCCCTGGAGAATGGCAGCAAGCATCTGGTCTGGGGGCTGGAAGCCTGGAGAATGGCAGCAGGCATCTGGTCTGGGGGCTGGAAGCCCTGGTGAATGGCAGCAGGCATCTGGTCTGGGGGCTGGAAGCCCTGGAGAATGGCAGCAGGCATCTGGTCTGGGGGCTGGAAGCCCTGGAGAATGGCAGCAGGCATCTGGTCTGGGGGCTGGAAGCCTGGAGAATGGCAGCAGGCATCTGGTCTGGGGGCTGGAAGCCCTGGAGAATGGCAGCAGGCATCTGGTCTGGGGGCTGGAAGCCCTGGAGAATGGCAGCAGGCATCTGGTCTGGGGGCTGGAAGCCCTGGAGAATGGCAGCAGGCATCTGGTCTGGGGGCTGGAAGCCCTGGAGAATGGCAGCAGGCATCTGGTCTGGGGGCTGGAAGCCCTGGAGAATGGCAGCAGGCATCTGGTCTGGGGGCTGGAAGCCCTGGAGAATGGCAGCAGGCATCTGGTCTGGGGGCTGGAAGCCCTGGAGAATGGCAGCAGGCATCTGGTCTGGGGGCTGGAAGCCCTGGAGAATGGCAGCAGGCATCTGGTCTGGGGGCTGGAAGCCTGGATAATGGCAGCAGGCATCTGGTCTGGGGGCTGGAAGCCCTGGAGAATGGCAGCAGGCATCTGGTCTGGGGGCTGGAAGCCCTGGAGAATGGCAGCAGGCATCTGGTCTGGGGGCTGGAAGCCCTGGAGAATGGCAGCAGGCATCTGGTCTGGGGGCTGGAAGCCCTGGAGAATGCCAGCAGGCATCTGGTCTGGGGGCTGGAAGCCCTGGAGAATGCCAGCAGGCATCTGGTCTTTGGGCTGGAAGCCTGGAGAATGGCAGCAGGCATCTGGTCTGGGGGCTGGAAGCCCTGTTTCCAGAAGAGACGAAGAGTTATCCCAGTGTGTCTGCCAGTGGGGAACACCCGAGGCTTCTTTGGCCTTTAGTTTTATTATTATTAAGTATATGTTGCCAGACCTGTCTCTCATCCTGACCACTCCAGGAGGCTGTTACGTCTGGTATATGGTGTACTGAGACGCTCACCTGCTCCTCCCTTTACCCAGCCTCGTTTGTTCTAAAGGTCTGTCAAAAATTTAGTGTCCAAGAGATAATATGATTACCAACGGTTCAACGCACCTCTGCAGTCCAAGTATCATTCTTGGTGGCTATTGTGTCATTCTTGGTGGTCATTGTATCATTCTTGGTGGCCATTGTGTCATTCTTGGTGGCTATTGAATCATTCTTGGTGGCTATTGTATCATTCTTGATGGCCATTGTGTCATTCTTGGTGGCTATTGAATCATTCTTGGTGGCTATTGTATCATTCTTGGTGGCCATTGTGTCATTCTTGGTGGCTATTGTATCATTCTTGGTGGCCATTGTGTCATTCTTGGTGGCTATTGAATCATTCTTGGTGGCTATTGTATCATTCTTGGTGGCCATTGTGTCATTCTTGGTGGCTATTGTATCATTCTTGGTGGCTATTGTATCATTCTTGGTGGCCATTGTATAATAAGACGGAAGGGTTGACCATGGACTCTCCGGCAATGGACAGCAGACACAACCATGACAGCAGACACAACCATGACAACAGACACAACCATGACAACAGACACAATCATGACAGCAGACACAATCATGACAGCAGACACAATCATGACAACAGACACAATCTTGACAACAGACACAATCATGACAGCAGACACAATCATGACAGCAGATACAATCATGACAACAGACACAATCTTGACAACAGACACAATCATGACAGCAGACACAATCATGACAGCAGACACAATCATGACAGCAGACACAACCATGACAGCAGACACAACCATGGACAGCAGACACAATCATGACAGCAGACACAACCATGACAGCAGACACAACCATCTACAGCAGACACAACCATGACAACACACAACCATGGACAGCAGACACAATCATGACAGCAGACACAACCATGACAGCAGACACAACCATCTACAGCAGACACAACCATAACAGCAGACACAACCATGACAGCAGACACAGCCATCTTCAGCAGACACAACCATCTACAGCAGACACAACCATAACAGCAGACACAACCATGGCAGTAGACATAACCATGACAGCAGACACAGCCATGGACAGCAGACACAACCATGGCAGCAAACACAACCATGGACAGCAGACACGACCATGGTAGCAGACACAACCATCTACAGCAGACACAACCATAACAGCAGATACAACCATGGACAGCAGACACAACCATGGCAGCAGACACAACCATGGACAGCAGACACAACCATGGCAGCAGACACAACCATGACAGCAGACACAACCATGGACAGCAGACACAATCATGACAGCAGACACAACCATGACAGCAGACACAATCATGACAGCAGACACAACCATGACAGCAGACACAACCATGGACAGCAGACACAATCATGACAGCAGACACAACCATGACAGCAGACACAATCATGACAGCAGACACAACCATGACAGCAGACACAACCATCTACAGCAGACACAACCATAACAGCAGACACAACCATGGACAGCAGACACAATCATGACAGCAGACACAACCATGACAGCAGACACAACCATCTACAGCAGACACAACCATAACAGCAGACACAACCATGACAGCAGACACAACCATGGTCACCAGTAACGCCGGAAACATCATTGAAGTCCTGAACAACACTAGACTGTCACTCTAACAGCCAGGCCAGGCTGCACACAATCAGGAATGGTCTCAGACGCACCTAACTGGTCCTCAACTGACACTTTTAAACATCCCTTGAAGTATAACTATGTTGCTACCAGATAAACCATATATATATATATATATATATATATATATATATATATATATATATATATATATATATATATATATATATATATATATATATATATATATATATATATATATATATACTATGTACTATGTACTATATAACAACATATATACTATGTTGCTACCAGATAAACCATATATATATATATATATATATATATATATATATATATATATATATATATATATATATATATATATTTATATATATACATATATATATATATATATATATATATATATATATATATATATATATATATATATATATATATATATATATATATATAAAGACTTTGAAAAATAATACTTTGAAAAATTGTGTACTTCATAAAATACCTTATGCGTTAGGCTTTGTGTTGGCCAGCGGGTCCCTGGTGGCATTAGTTTATTATTAAACTGTTGACTCTTCACTGTTGGTTCTTCACTGTTGACTCTTCACTGTTGACTCTCCACTGTTGACTTCACTGTTGACTCTTCACTGTTGACTCTTCACTGTTGACTCTCCACTGTTGACTCTCCACTGTTGACTCTTCACTGTTGACTCTCCACTGTTGACTCTTCACTGTTGATTCTTCACTGTTGACTATCCACTGTTGACTCTCCACTGTTGACTCTTCACTGTTGACTCTTCACTGTTGACTCTTCACTGTTGACTCTCCACTGTTGGTTCTTCACTGTTAACTCTCCACTGTTGGTTCTTCACTGTTAACTCTCCACTGTTGGTTCTTCACTGTTGACTCTTCACTGTTGACTCTCCACTGTTGGTTCTTCACTGTTGACTCTCCACTGTTGGTTCTTCACTGTTAACTCTCCACTGTTGGTTCTTCACTGTTGACTCTTCACTGTTGACTTCACTGTTGACTCTTCACTGTTGACTCTTCACTGTTGACTCTCCACTGTTGACTTCACTGTTGACTCTTCACTGTTGACTCTTCACTGTTGACTCTCCACTGTTGACTCTCCACTGTTGACTCTTCACTGTTGACTCTCCACTGTTGACTCTTCACTGTTGATTCTTCACTGTTGACTATCCACTGTTGACTCTCCACTGTTGACTCTTCACTGTTGACTCTCCACTGTTGACTCTCCACTGTTGACGCTTCACTGTTGACTCTTCACTGTTGACTCTTCACTGTTGACTCTTCACTGTTGACTCTTCACTGTTGACTCTTCACTGTTGACGCTTCACTGTTGACTCTTCACTGTTGACTCTTCACTGTTGACGCTTCACTGTTGACTCTTCACTGTTGACTCTTCACTGTTGATTCTTCACTGTTGACTCTTCGCTGTTGACTCTTCACTGTTGACGCTTCACTGTTGACTCTCCACTGTTGACTCTCCACTGTTGACGCTTCACTGTTGACTCTTCACTGTTGACTCTCCACTGTTGACGCTTCACTGTTGACTCTCCACTGTTGACGCTTCACTGTTGACTCTCCACTGTTGACTCTTCACTGTTGATTCTTCACTGTTGACTTTCCACTGTTGACTCTTCACTGTTGACTCTTCACTGTTGACTCTTCACTGTTGACTCTTCACTGTTGACTTTCCACTGTTGACTCTTCACTGTTGACTCTTCACTGTTGACTTCACTGTTGACTCTTCACTGTTGACTCTTCACTGTTGACTTCACTGTTGACTCTTCACTGTTGACTCTCCATTGTTGACTCTTATTTATGTGGAAGCATCGAAGTGTGTATATATGAATGCTACACAGTATTCATCTATAGACATCCACATATGGTGAAACACATGTGAAGAACCTCTCACACACTCACAGCTCCCTGACAAGAGGGAGCCAGCTTAGCTTAGCTGCCAACACCCACACATGGTGTCAGCAAGGCGGACAGCCCGCCAGCTCTCATAACTCTCACTGTATTTCCCAACTTCTAAACTTTCCCTTCACCTGTGCCTCTCCTTCCTCTTTACCCCCCCCCCCACCCACGCAAAAAAAGAGGAGGCTACCGTATCATTCCTTGTTAGCTTAACGGTAGTAGTAGAAGAAGTAGAAGTAGTAGTAGAAGTAGAAGTAGTAGTCCAGCTTATTGTGGCTGAATTAACTAGCAGTACGTTACCCCTTCCCTCGGACAGGTAAACAATAGCGTATTGTCTCACCTGCTGCTGTTAGAACGACCAGTTCTTTCCCTTCTTCCTCATTAACAGGAGAACAACTGTTCACTCTACCCCCCCCCTTCCCGTCCCGTCCCAAACCTCCCTCTCAGGAGAACAAGAGCATTATCCCCCACCTTCTCCCCCCCCCCAACCCCTGGCAGGGTGGGGGAGTGTGTGGGGGGGGCGTCATGGCCGCCACTCCCACAGTTCAGGTCTCCCACGGTGGTGGCGCCACTGATGACATCCTTCCATGTGTTGCTCCTCAATATCTCTCATTCTATTATGTGTTATTGATGTGTTTGTGTTTATTTAATATATATATATATAATTGATTTTGAAATATTTGATATGCATATCCCTTCTTTCATTTGATGTTATAGCCATGTACCTTATTATATACCTATATGTTCTCTTTTCTCCTTGCAGTATGTAAGTTTGCCGCCACGTTCTTAAGGTCAGTTAGTCTGTAATGTTCCCTGTGGTAGAGTGGTAGTCGTAGTGTGTGTGTGTGTCCTCCTCAGCCAGTCTGTTGGGGGGCGTCAGCCGGACTCAACCTGGTCAACCGGACTGAACCTGTGGCTGGCATGGACTCCCTTGCACCTTGGCGCTCTACACGCGCTGGTAAAGTAGCGGTAACAGCTATATTGGGGTCATGTGTGGCACTACGGCCTGCTGGTGCTGCTGGTGTGTGTGTGTGTAGTCTGCATCATCAACAGCAGGTGTGGCATCCGACACACTACACACACACTCTCTACACAAACACACACACACACTTGTAATAATTAAGGAAGGGGGTTGGTACATGTGTGGGAAAGATGGCAAAGCTTCTCATTCCAGCTGACACACACGTGAAATTCTTTGCATGCGTGACAATCTTGACACACACACACACACACACACACACACACACACACACACACACACACACACACACACACACACACACACACACACACGTCACGTAAACACCTGTTGACCGCTTGACACCTGTTCTTGGCAGCACTTGGCGGGAAACCCGCACAAAAGTTAAAGCATATATTATGTGTGTAAATCATGAAAATTAACACGTGATGAAAAATGTGACAGTGTCAGACCACGAAGGAAGAACTGAGACAGGAATTTCCTTAAGTACTTTCGTATTTAATAATACATCTTCAGAAGGAGAGTTAGTTAAGGAAATTCCTGTTTCAATTCTTCCTTCGAGGTCTGACACTGTCATCATACATTATGTAATAGAAGGCTTTATCATTTCATAAGAAATAATTTTAGAAAAATAAATAACTCCATGAAAAATTTGGTTTATAATGACTGGTGTAGTGAGTAATAAAGCTGCGTGCCTCACTCACCGCTCTTGACTGGGCCTCTGGGATGGTTGGTCAGCTGACTGTTAACTTCTGGTGCAGCAGTTCCCGCGCCTTGATAATCACCCGAGAAACACTAACTTCTCTACACAAAGTTGCCACTGTCTTGGAGGTCTGGAGGGGCGCTCTCTCCTCCGCCGCCTCCTTCTTCCTAGCCTTCTCTCCGTCGTGAAATCTTGCGGCATATTGAAAGACGAGAAATACCAAGATATAAGAGCTCACTACATACACAGGCGAGGGAATACATGCACCTGGCGGGAAGGTCAACCATCGTTGTTTAAGATTCAGCTACTGGGAACAAAACTTTCCAAGTAGCACGGGCTATGGTGAGCCCGTAGTGGACTTAACTGGCACAGGAGCGGGGCTGTAACTTGAAAAGGTGTCACCACCTGTTACACCTGCTTCACACCTGACCCGCTAGGAGGATAAGCCACCACAAGAGGTGGCACGGGCATGAATAGCCCGTAAGTGGTAGATTTTTTTTGGAGTGAATGTGATCTTTGGTCGTGAAGGGATATACTGTGTGGTGAGCTAGCATTATATCGTCAGTCCCTGCTATGTGGCAGCTATCGCGGGGGAGGAGACTGCATTTATTGTGGCTTGTTGCATTTATTCATTCGTCAGTCCGTTTGCACTGTAACATTTACTATTAATTGTAACATTTATTACTTTCTTAACATGTGTAACACTTAGGATTTACTAGCAGTGTATATATGTAGAGAACCGTACATATTACACCAGAGCCAGCACCCACGGGAGGGCAAGGTTGACGAACCGTGTGGGAATTACTGCCAGAATATTAGGTGGTGGCAGACATCCACCAGTCTCACCAGACTATGGAGGTGCCCTCTGGCTGTCGGTCTGGAGTGGCCTCTCCAGGGGTACAAAACCAGGGTAGGTTGATATGGAGGAGAAGCTGTTACCCATGCAGCAGGTCCCCCCCACCCGCCTCTCCACGGCGCCAGACTGTTATGACAAAGATAATTATATACTAGAACTAATTACCCAATAACAGCTGCCACCACCCTCACATATAGAGCTTTAATAATTACTGAAGTATTGTCCCTCACGAGTCAAGAGTGAAGACCTGAAACACTGAGACTTAGAACGTTCTCTTAATAATTACTGGTGAGACCAATTATGAGATATTAATGTCTACAACTTACTGGATTATTACTACAGGTATTAAATGACTTAGAGACTCACTGATAAATGTCGATAACCAATCACACTCCAGTAGATATATGCTTTACAGTTATTGATAATAGGAATTGCTCTAAAATATCAAATAATAAACCACACATTGTTTGAGTTAGGAAAATACCATTTGTCAAATATAGATGCTGTTATTAAAAGATTTCCAGATTTTGCACCCGCTAGATAGCGTGAGATTTTAATTATTGACAGATGTTAATCTGTTTGATGAGCTGTTCACTTGAGACAGTTAAGCAAGTCCCAGCTGTGTCTGGGTACAAGTGACAGGATGAACAACCCAGCGGGTTTTCTTCCTTTTGGGGAGTGTTGTACATGTTGCTATGGCGGTGTGTCCACTCACAGGATGAGTGACGCTGCCCAATACTGTCACTATGGCGGTGTGTCCACTCACAGGATGAGTGACGCTGCCCAATACTGTCACTATGGCGGTGTGTCCACTCACAGGATGAGTGACGCTGCCCAATACTGTCACTATGGCGGTGTGTCCACTCACAGGATGAGTGACGCTGCCCAATACTGTCACTATGCCGGTGTGTCCACTCACAGGATGAGTGGCGCTGCCCAATACTGTCACTATGGCGGTGTGTCCACTCACAGGATGGGTGGCGCTGCCCAATACTGTCACTATGGCGGTGTGTCCACTCACAGGATGGGTGGCGCTGCCCAATACTGTCACTATGGCGGTGTGTCCACTCACAGGATGAGTGGCGCTGCCCAATACTCTCACTATGGCGGTGTGTCCACTCACAGGATGAGTGGCGCTGCCCAATACTGTCACTATGGCGGTGTGTCCACTCACAGGATGAGTGACGCTGCCCAATGCTGTCACTATGGCGGTGTGTCCACTCACAGGATGAGTGACGCTGCCCAATACTGTCACTATGGCGGTGTGTCCACTCACAGGATGAGTGACGCTGCCCAATACTGTCACTATGGCGGTGTGTCCACTCACAGGATGAGTGACGCTGCCCAATACTGTTATTATGGCGGTGTGTCCACTCACAGGATGAGTGACGCTGCCCAATACTGTCACTATGGCGGTGTGTCCACTCACAAAATGAGTGGCGCTGCCCAATATTGCCACTATGGCGGTGTGTCCACTCACAGGATGAGTGGCGCTGCCCAATATTGTCACTATAGCGGTGTGTCCACTCACAGGATGTGTGACGCTGCCCAATACTGTCACTATGGCGGTGTGTCCACTCACAGGATGAGTGACGCTGCCCAATACTGTCACTATGGCGGTGTGTCCACTCACAGAATGAGTGACGCTGCCCAGTACTGTCACTATGGCGGTGTGTCCACTCACAGGATGAGTGGCGCTGCCCAATACTGTCACTATGGCGGTGTGTCCACTCACAGGATGAGTGGCGCTGCCCAATACTGTCACTATGGCGGTGTGTCCACTCACAGAATGAGTGACGCTGCCCAATACTGTCACTATGGCGGTGTGTCCACTCACAGGATGAGTGGCGCTGCCCAATACTGTCACTATGGCGGTGTGTCCACTCACAGAATGAGTGACGCTGCCCAATACTGTCACTATGGCGGTGTGTCCACTCACAGGATGAGTGGCGCTGCCCAATACTGTCACTATGGCGGTGTGTCCACTCACAGAATGAGTGACGCTGCCCAATACTGTCACTATGGCGGTGTGTCCACTCACAGGATGAGTGGCGCTGCCCAATACTGTCACTATGGCGGTGTGTCCACTCACAGGATGAGTGACGCTGCCCAATACTGTCACTATGGCGGTGTGTCCACTCACAGGATGAGTGACGCTGCCCAATACTGTCACTATGGCGGTGTGTCCACTCACAGGATGAGTGGCGCTGCCCAATACTGTCACTATGGCGGTGTGTCCACTCACAGGATGAGTGACGCTGCCCAATACTGTCACTATGGCAGTGTGTCCACTCACAGGATGAGTGACGCTGCCCAATACTGTCACTATGGCAGTGTGTCCACTCACAGGATGAGTGACGCTGCCCAATACTGTCACTATGGCGGTGTGTCCACTCACAGGATGAGTGACGCTGCCCAATATTGTCACTATGGCGGTGTGTCCACTCACAGGATGAGTGACGCTGCCCAGTACTGTCACTATGGCGGTGTGTCCACTCACAGGATGAGTGACGCTGCCCAATACTGTCACTATGGCGGTGTGTCCACTCACAGGATGAGTGACGCTGCCCAATACTGTCACTATGGCGGTGTGTCCACTCACAGGATGAGTGACGCTGCCCAATACTGTCACTATGGCGATGTGTCCACTCACAGGATGAGTGACGCTGCCCAATACTGTCACTATGGCGGTGTGTCCACTCACAGGATGAGTGACGCTGCCCAATACTGTCACTATGGCAGTGTGTCCACTCACAGGATGGGTGGCGCTGCCCAATACTGTCACTATGGCAGTGTGTCCACTCACAGGATGAGTGACGCTGCCCAATACTGTCACTATGGCGGTGTGTCCACTCACAGGATGAGTGACGCTGCCCAATAAACTCGCCCCTCGGGGCAAAACTTTAAATATCAAATTAAATTTAACATAGAATATAAAATCACTTGAAACCTATTATAAAATACCCTACTGGCAGATGGTATTAAATTACCATTAAGAATATCCCAGGAAGTATTTACCACAACACCCCCAGGGGAGTCACGCCCCCTGGCACCCCCCAGGGGAGTCACGCCCCCTGGCACCCCCAGGGGAGTCACGCCCCCTGGTACCCCCCAGGGGAGTCACGCCCCCTGGTACCCCCCAGGGGAGTCACGCCCCTGGCACCCTCCAGGGGAGTCACGCCCCTGGCACCCCCCAGGGGAGTCACGCCCCCTGGTACCCCCCAGGGGAGTCACGCCCCCTGGTACCCCCCAGGGGAGTCACGCCCCCTGGTACCCCCCAGGGGAGTCACGCCCCCTGGTACCCCCCAGGGGAGTCACGCCCCCTGGCACCCTCCAGGGGAGTCACGCCCCTGGCACCCTCCAGGGGAGTCACGCCCCCTGGCACCCTCCAGGGGAGTCACGCCCCCTGGTACCCCCAGGGGAGTCACGCCCCCTGGCACCCCCAGGGGAGTCACGCCCCTGGCACCCTCCAGGGGAGTCACGCCCCTGGCACCCCCAGGGGAGTCACGCCCCTGGCACCCTCCAGGGGAGTCACGCCCCTGGCACCCCCAGGGGAGTCACGCCGCCTGGCACCCGCCAGGGGAGTCACGCCCCTGGCACCCTCCAGGGGAGTCACGCCCCTGGCACCCCCAGGGGAGTCACGCCGCCTGGCACCCGCCAGGGGAGTCACGCCCCTGGCACCCTCCAGGGGAGTCACGCCCCCTGGCACCCGCCAGGGGAGTCACGCCCCTGTCACCCTCCAGGGGAGTCACGCCCCTGGCACCCTCCAGGGGAGTCACGCCCCTGGCACCCTCCAGGGGAGTCACGCCCCTGGCACCCTCCAGGGGAGTCACGCCCCTGGCACCCTCCAGGGGAGTCACGCCCCTGGCACCCTCCAGGGGAGTCACGCCCCTGGCACCCTCCAGGGGAGTCACGCCCCTGGCACCTTCCAGGGGAGTCACGCCCCTGGCACCCTCCAGGGGAGTCACGCTCCTGGCACCCTCCAGCAGAGTCACGCCCCTGGCACCCTCCAGGGGAGTCACGCTCCTGGCACCCTCCAGGGGAGTCACGCCCCTGGCACCCTCCAGGGGAGTCACGCCCCTTGGCACCCTCCAGGGGAGTCACGCCCCTGGTACCCCCCAGGGGAGTCACGCCCCTGGCACCCTCCAGGGGAGTCATACCCCCTGGCACCCTCCAGGGGAGTCACGCCCCCTGGCACCCTCCAGGGGAGTCACGCCCCCTGGCACCCTCCAGGGGAGTCATACCCCCTGGCACCCTCAAGGGGAGTCACGCCCCTGGCACCCTCCAGGGGAGTCACGCCCCCTGGCACCCTCCAGGGGAGTCACGCCCCCTGGCACCCTCCAGGGGAGTCACGCTCCTGGCACCCTCCAGCAGAGTCACGCCCCTGGCACCCTCCAGGGGAGTCACGCTCCTGGCACCCTCCAGGGGAGTCACGCCCCTGGCACCCTCCAGGGGAGTCACGCCCCTTGGCACCCTCCAGGGGAGTCACGCCCCTGGTACCCCCCAGGGGAGTCACGCCCCTGGCACCCTCCAGGGGAGTCATACCCCCTGGCACCCTCCAGGGGAGTCACGCCCCAAGGCACCCTCCAGGGGAGTCACGCCCCCTGGCACCCTCCAGGGGAGTCATACCCCCTGGCACCCTCCAGGGGAGTCACGCCCCTGGCACCCTCCAGGGGAGTCACGCCCCCTGGCACCCTCCAGGGGAGTCACGCCCCCTGGCACCCTCCAGGGGAGTCACGCCCCCTGGCACCCTCCAGGACAGAAGGCCACACAGTTTCTCACGGGAAAGGGACATCATTTATTACTGAAAGCTGAAGGTCTTAACCAAACAAGTGAAGGGGGGGGGGCTCCAAGGAGGTACCTCTCAGAGAGGCCAAAGGAGGCGAGAGGAAGCCAAGGGAGGCCAAGGAAACACCACTGGAGGCCAAGAAGCACGTGGCTAATGGCCTTCTGGGTCAGGCCAAATGATGGCCATCTCAAATAAGGTGACAACGTGACTCGATCCTCGTCCAACTATATGGCTCTCCATCCTGCCTGTTGTAACAAGAAATATGGGTAAGGGGACCAAGAGGACGAGGAGGAAGAGAAGAGAGAATAAAATAGAGGAGGAGGAATAATAAGAGAGGTAAAACCTTAGCTGTTACAACACCTTGTGGTCGCCTCAGGCCTCCTCACTGGATGATATTCACAAAATATAAAAAATTACGCCTCTTGAAATTAGCATTTTAAGTGATGATGTTAGACATGAACACAGACACGTTGGAACATACATGTAGAGACAAGTGAAGGCGTAGACGGCAGGTGAGTGATGGAGGGAGGGGGCGGTTACTCCCCGGACTGGGTGATATTAACTCGTCGTTAATCATATTCCACAATTGAGTCATAAGTTATTGAGCCCAGAGTTATCTCGTTATCTGTGGCCGCCGCCCTGTGATGTTACCCTTGTGTGTGTGTGTGTGTGTGTGTGTGTGTGTGTGTGTGTGTGTGTGTGTGTGTGTGTGTGTGTGTGTGTGTGTGTGTGTGTGTGTGTGTGTGTGTGTGTGGGTGTGTGTGTGTGTGTGTGTGTGTGTGGGTGTGTGTGTGTGTGTGTGTGTGTGTGGGTGTGTGTGTGTGTGTGTGTGTGTGTGTGTGTGTGTGTGTGTGTGTGTGTGTGTGTGTGTGTGTGTGTGTGTGCGGGTGTGTGTGTGTGTGTGTGTGTGTGGGTGTGTGGGTGTGTGTGTGTGTGTGTGTGTGTGTGTGGGTGTGTGTGTGTGTGTGTGTGTGTGTGTGTGTGGGTGTGTGTGTGTGTGTGTGTGGGTGTGTGTGTGTGTGTGTGTGTGTGTGTGTGTGTGTGTGTGTGTGTGTGGGTGTGTGTGTGTGTGTGTGTGTGTGTGTGTGTGTGTGTGTGTGTGTGTGTGTGTGTGTGTGTGTGTGTGTGTACTCACCTAATTGTACTCACCTAATTGTGCTTGCGGGGGTTGAGCTTTGGCTCTTTGGTCCCGCCTCTCAACCGTCAATCAACTGGTGTACAGGTTCCTGAGCCTACTGGGCTCTATCATATCTACATTTGAAACTGTGTATGGAGTCAGCCTCCACCACATCACTGCCTAATGCATTCCATTTATTAACTACTCTGACACTGAAAAAATTCTTTCTAACGTCTCTGTGGCTCATCTGGGTACTAAGTTTCCACCTGTGTCCCCTTGTTCGTGTCCCACCCGTGCTGAAGAGTTTGTCTTTGTCCACCCTGTCAATTCCCCTGAGAATTTTGTAGGTGGTTATCATGTCTCCCCTTACTCTTCTGTTTTCCAGGGATGTGAGGTTCAGCTCCTTTAGCCTTTCCTCGTAGCTCAATCCTCTCAGTTCCGGGACGAGCCTGGTGGCATACCGCTGAATCTTCTCTAACTTTGTCTTGTGTTTAACTAGGTATGGACTCCAGGCTGGAGCTGCATACTCCAGGATTGGTCTTACATAAGTGGTATACAGGGTTCTGAAAGATTCCTTACACAAGTTTCTGAAGGCAGTTCTTATGTTGGCCAGTCTAGCATATGCCGCTGATGATATTCTTTTGATGTGGGCCTCTGGAGACAGGTTCGGTGTGATATCAACCCCCAGATCCTTCTCTCTATTTGATTCTTGCAGGATTTCCCCTCCCAGATGATACCTTGTGTTCAGCCTCCTGCTCCCTTCGCCTAATTTCATCACCTTACACTTTCCAGAGTTGAACTTCAGCAGCCATTTTCTAGACCATTCCTCCAGTTTATCCAGGTCATCCTGTAGTCTCTGTCTATCTTCATCCGTCTTGATTCTTCTCATAATTTTTGCATCATCAGCAAACATCGAGAGGAATGAGTCTATACCCTCTGGAAGATCGTTCACATATATTAGAAACAGGATGGGTCCAAGTACTGAGCCCTGTGGGACTCCGCTGGTGACATCTCGCCACTCTGATGTCTCCCCCCTCACCGTTACTCGCTGTTTCCTGTTGCTTAAGTACTCCCTTATCCACTGGAGCACCTTCCCTTTTACTCCTGCCTGTTGCTCCAACTTTTTTAACAGCCTTTTATGGGGTACTGTGTCAAAGGCTTTTTGGCAATCCAGGAAATGTGTGTGTGTGTGTGTGTGTGTGTGTGTGTGTGTGTGTGTGTGTGTGTGTGTGTGTGTGTGTGTGTGTGTGTGTGTGTGTGTGTAAGGTACAGCTTCCAGGATCCCTCTTGTACCTGTGTGATCCCATTGTGTGTCTGCAGGAGGAGGAGCATCAGCTCCTGGGCCCCAGCCTTGTAATCGCCAACAAGCTATTACAATAAAAGGTTCCTGACGCCCCAACTTCATATTATCCCAACGCTGGCAACTGTGGAGGTAAGCCTCTTGTGCCTCGCTTGGCTCACTCCACTTACTCGCTACTCTTACATAAAACACGCCCCCTTACACCCCTCTTTATCATATGGGCTTGAAATTTACACCTCAAGCCTTTTCCTCCTCTTCTCATGCAGACTTTTTTTGTGTCAGTCTTTCAGAATCTTGAATCTACATACAACCACTGAGAATCTTGTATGTAGTGATCATGTTGCCTTCCTCCAGCATTATTTGAATAAAGCGTAGTAAGGTATAGCTCTTCCAGTCTTTCCTTGGGTTTAAGGTGGATATCCCACATTGAGTCTATATAAACAAATTCACAAGAGCCGTGATGAGGGTTCGAATCTACGTCCGAGAGGATCCCAGACGCGCCTTAATCGACCCTTGTGGATTTGTTAATTTGATACATATTGTGATTTCTGTGTGTAATGAGTCTATATATTCTATTACTAGAGTAATGTTGTCAAGTCGTGAGAACAGACCGACTATGGTGGTTCTTGTATAGTTTTACCGGTCGTCTGTGATTACTTAATGACTGACTCGTTAGGTATATCTTGAGGTTATCTTGAGATGATTTCGGGGCTTTAGTGTCCCCGCGGCCCGGTCCTCGACCAGGCCTCCACCCCCAGGAAGCAGCCCGTGACAGCTGACTAACACCCAGGTACCTAATTTACTGCTAGGTAACAGGGGCATAGGGTGAAAGAAACTCTGCCCATTGTTTCTCGCCGGCGCCTGGGATCGAACCTAGGACCACAGGATCACAAGTCCCGCGTGCTGTCCGCTCGGCCGACCGGCTCCCCTAAATAAAAATAGTTAATGGAGAACACCCCACCAGCCTTCTCAACAACCTATTAACCCCCAGCCCATCGTCACAACAGGCAGAGGTTGTATAAACATCGTAGTTAAATACTGACAATAAACTCCACCTACGTTTATTGGTCGACTTTATTGTCGTTATTTGACTTATAAGCCTAGTTCAGGCGACCGTATTTGGAGCTGTGCTCCAGACTACCTCATCCACAGCCAACAGCCCGGGCTGTCAACGCTCCCTAAAACAACCCAGCTAAAAGCTAACTTTAACTATATCTAGACTAAGTAGAAACCCACAATACACAATAATATTAATTATTATAAATAATTAATAAAAAATAATAAATATCATTCATTATTAATTAATAATAATTATTATAAATAATGAATAGTTAATTTCTAATAATGTTAAAAAAACGTTTATTACACATTATGTAAGAGATGTTCTATAAATTGGTTGCCAGATGTATAGGTTAAATATTAATATTAAAATGTTCGCATTATTATTTGACTTGCAATCCTGGGGGGGGCTGTGACAGGGAGCACATATGTAACCCTTGGTGGGTTAAACCATTTATAAATGGTACAGAAATGCGAGTAATATATATAAGAAGTAAATTCTCTTAATTTACCGCATTAACCCATCAAACGGGCCTTAGGTCAATATAACACTGATGGTGTTGACCCGACGGAGTCACTAGTGTGTGGTGTTGATGGCGTCACGGTGGTGAAACACTCCAGTTTCAATCTCATCGGTTGGAGGGCCTCAAGAGCATTAAGACAAAACAACAAGGGGTCGAGGATCACTCTCAAGGACGTGATGAGTTCATGATGAGTGGCGCTGCCTAATAAACTCGCCCCTCGGGGCAAAATTTTAAATTTAAATTGATCAGTAAAACGCCTGAGGGTGACGAGGCTACTTCACTCTTATATCACCAACCTTCTCTTTCTCCAGGCCGTTATTTTTGTAAAATTCGTATTAGAATTATTAATCTTACTTTTCCGGTCATATTTAACAACATATGTTTACAAGAAAGACTGCTACCAAAATATACTAATATATATATACCACTTGTGAATGCATTTTATAAATATATATAAAATACATTCCATAACATTTGTGTACATTTGTATACCTAGGTATTGATCCGGGGTTTGAAACTTAAAATTTCCACAAGATATTACAGTATTAAAAAAAATTACCCCTGATCACGTGTATGTAATGAATGGTTATTTCTTATAATTCGAGCAAGATGACAGTGATTAATGCCCGAGTTGTTAAGCTTGGAGGAAGGATTATAATTACTCTAGAGTGCGCTCCTCTATCCAAGCTGTGGATCAGAGGAGCGGCGATGTTGACCGGACTCTGAGGCATCATGATTGATGACCTGGTACTGGTCACCTAGTTGTGCTGGCGGGGGTTGAGCTCTGGCTCTTTGGTCCCTTTGGTGCTTACCTATTGGTGCCTACCTACCTGTGACAATGGAGGGGGGTTAAGCTCTAGCTCTTGATACCCCGCCTCCTGCCTATTTTTGGTGCGCTAATTACCCACTCTAGACGTATAAGTTCCAATCTAATTTCTTCTTTCTTTCATTCCACTTCTTTCAATGCATTCTCCACTTGCCAACCATCTTGTACAGGGTACGAGAGTTTCCTTACATCTCTGAGACTCAATATCCAGCTTACATCAATTTCAATAGTCTGCCCTTTTTCATGGTGTCTTCATCCCTCAGTATTTTGTATGTAGTGATTATATCCTCTCTGCTTCTTCTCTCTTCTAAGGTGTGAGGGGTGAATTCCCTCAAGTTGTCCTCATAGCCGAGTCCTCTTAGTACTAATCTAGTTGTAAACCTTAGAACTGTCTCAAACATATGTTTGTGCTTTACAAGGTATGGGGTTCCATGCTGGTGCCGCGTCGTTCAATAATGGTCTTGTGTAGGCTGTGTATACGGACTGAAATCCTCCTTGTTTAGATTCTTAAAATGCTGTTATCCTGTTATCCTGTTATCCTGTTATCCTGTTCACATGAAATGGGGCACACTGGAGCCTTCGCCAACAAGCAGTATAGGTCACAAAGAAGTAGGTGCCGGTGTGAGGGGACGGTGAGGCCTCATTAATGGGGAGGAGTGTAAGGGTGTGCAGCGGCTTGTCGGTAATGTTAAGCTCAGGTGAGCCGATTACCTTCACCAAAGAGGATTATATAAGGTAAAGGTAGGAGGGAGAGGGTGAACACGGCATGTGTTCTTTCTCACATACACTGTCTGTGTTTTCTCTCTCTCTCTCTCTCTCTCTCTCTCTCTCTCTCTCTCTCTCTCTCTCTCTCTCTCTCTCTCTCTCTCTCTCTCTCTCTCTCTCTCTCTCTCTCTCTCTCTCTCTCTCTCTCTCTCTCTCTCTCTCTCTCTCTCTCTCTCCCTCTCTCTCTCTCTCTCTCTCTCTCTCTCTCTCTCTCTCCCTCTCTCTCTCTCTCTCTCTCTCTCTCTCTCTCCCTCTCTCCCTCTCTCTCTCTCTCTCTCTCTCTCTCTCTCTCTCTCTCTCTCTCTCTCTCTCTCTCTCTCTCTCTCTCTCTCTCTCTCTCTCTCTCTCTCTCTCTCTCTCTCTCTCTCCCTCTCTCTCTCTCTCTCTCTCTCTCTCTCTCTCTCTCTCTCTCTCTCTCTCTCTCTCTCTCTCTCTCTCTCTCTCTCTCTCTCTCTCTCTCTCTCTCTCTCTCTCTCTCTCTCTCTCTCTGTCTCCATCTCTCTCTGTCTCCCTCTCTCTCTCTCTCTCTCTCTCTCTCTCTCTCTCTCTCTCTCTCTCTCTCTCTCTCTCTCTCTCTCTCTCTCTCTCTCTCTCTCTCTCTCTCTCTCTCTCTCTCTCACGTGGTCTGTGTTCTTTCTGACTCTTTCCGACACAGACACGCACTGCTGGTGTGGGATGGAAGGGAATTTTCAGGGGGGAAAAGCCCCAAGTCATTACGACTATATAGCACTGGGAAGGAGTCGGGATAAGGGTTTGGGATGGGACGGTGGGGAGGAATGGTGCCCAACCACTTGTAGACGGTCGGGGATTGAACACCGACCTGCATGAAGCGAGCGTCGCTCTACCGTCCACCCCAAGTGGTTGGACTGCTTGTGTGGGAGAGAGACGGAGATGAGGAGCGGGTATGGGAGGTATGAGGGAGGGGAGAAGCGGGTATGGGAGGTATGAGGGAGGAGAGAAGCGGGTATGGGAGGTATGAGGGTGGGGAGAAGCGGGTATGGGAGGTATGAGGGAGGGAAGAAGCGGGAATGGTTGGTATGAGGGAGGGAAGAAGCGGGTGTGGTTGGTATGAGGGAGGGAAGAAGCGGGTATGGGAGGTATGAGGGAGGGAAGAAGCGGGTATGGGAGGTATGAGGGAGGGAAGAAGCGGGTGTGGTTGGTATGAGGGAGGGAAGAAGCGGGTATGGTTGGTATGAGGGTGGGGAGAAGCGGGTATGGGAGGTATGAGGGAGGGGAGAAGCGGGTATGGGAGGTATGAGGGAGGGAAGAAGCGGGTATGGTTGGTATGAGGGAGGGAGAAGCGGTATGGGAGGTATGAGGGAGAGGAGAAGCGGGTATGGGAGGTATGAGGGAGAGGAGAAGCGGGTATGGGAGGTATGAGGGAGGGGAGAAGCGGGTATGGGAGGTATGAGGGAGGGAAGAAGCGGGTATGGGAGGTATGAGGGAGGTGAGGTGTGGGTCTGCTGTTTATCAACATGCCCAGGTAGGTAACTGGACACCCAGGCAGGTACTGCAGACTACGTGAAGGATCACAGTTGGCCACGAGCTGGAAGGTGTGTGGTACCAAATGTCCTCATCTCAGTATGGTTAGTCATACAGGGGCATGCCTGGAGCATACCTGGGGAGTGTTTCGGGAGTTCTTGTACTCCCCGAGCCCGGCCTAAAGCCAGACTTGACTTGTGATAACTTGCTCCAACAAGGCTGTTGCTTGGAGCGGCCCGCAGGTCCACATATCCACTACAGCCTGGCTGGTCCGGCACTTCTTGCAAGAACCTGTGCAAGTGCTTCTTGAATACCTCCACCTTCGTTCCATTAATATTTCTAATGTTTGCTGGGTGGGTGTTGAACAGCTGTGGACCTCTGATGTTTAGTGTTCTCTGATTGTGCCTATGGCACCTCAACTCCTCACTGGTTCTATTCTGCATTTCCTTCCGTACCTTTCTCTCCAGTATGTTGTTATTCTACTGTGCAAATTTGGGACCTGGCCATCCAGTATCTTCCATGTATATATTATTCGATACCTTTCTCGTCTCCTTTCAAGAGAATATATTTTAAGAGCTTTGAGACGGTCCCAAAAATTTTGAAGTTTTATCGTCTCAATCCGTGCTGTATATGATTTATGTATTCCCTCTAATTCAGAGATCTCTCCAAGTGGTTGGGCACCATTCCTTGCCCCCCGTCCCATCCCAAATCCTTATCCTGACCCCTTCCCAGTGCTATATAGCTGTAATGACTTGCCGCTTTCCCTTGATAATTCCCTCCCGCTCTGAAGGGGGGAAGTGAGTACTGAGCAGTACTCAAGACGGGACAGTACCGGTGACCAGCACCGGGCGGGTGATTAGAGTCTGTACTAAGCAACTTGAACATGTATATGAGTAGGATTGGGTGGTTATAAATAAGTGCTGCCTCATATGGGCCAATATAGACCTTCTGCAGTTACCTTTATTCTTATGTTCTTAACTTGAGGCGCGTTATAGGGATATCCTCAAGAACACGAGTGTGTAAAAGCAATTGCATAGTTGACGGTGCATAATACTGGCAGGTCTAACAGGTCTGATGACTGAACGTTCAATGGTCTAATGTGTCAGGTCTTGACTCATTTCTGGCTTCAGGCTTCAAAATATTAATAAATTCATTCTACGGAAGATTCTATTCACATTTCAATTAGGGACTAAGTTGTCATTTATATACATTATATATATATATATATATATATATATATATATATATATATATATATATATATATATATATATATATATATATATATATATATATATATATATATATATATATATTTATATAAAATATAACTTCAGGAAAGCTCGGCTTATTAGGCGAATCTGGCCTTATTTAAGCATTTAAGCATGTCATCAGAATTTTATTAAATACTTTACTTGGAAAACATTTTATTAAAAAACTCGTGCAATAAGTTTACTTCAGCATCAAATAGTTTTAATAAGTACAAAGATTAAAATCTCCTTTTAATAAAGTTGTAATTGTATTGAATTAAATAGTTTAGAAGTTTGGATAAATAGTTTAGGAAAAACGTAGAAACCTAATCCCGTGAATGTAGATTTATGACAAAAGTAGACTAAAAGTAAATTAAATCATATATATAATGAACTAAAATGCTTTATCATATCAAACGAAAAAAATTTAATATTATTATATAATAGTATATTGTATTTATTTAGGTATAGCTTAGGTTAGGATAGATATTGAGGGACAGACAACACTCCTAGTATATATAACTGAATCTTATTTTTTCTATGTTTATAAATTAGAATGTCTGTCTGTCTGTCCGTTTGAGGTTGCTGGCCAGAGGCTTGCGGCTAGCTTCACCCAACTAGCCGGCAACTAGTAGCCACTTGTCGGCTCCCGTCTGGCTAAGTAACTTTGAAAAAATGTAAATTAAAGTTGTCACGCGCGCGGTCGGTTACAACCGTCTGAGGATTCCAGGCTTCGCCTCGCCCCATTATCTTATAATTAGAGCCTTTAGCATGGAATATTGTGCTATTACTTTAATGGCTTGTCTATCTGCTAGGTAAATACCCCCTCGCTGTCATGAGAGAATGTCTTGGGCCTAATGGTAATAATGGGTACACTCCCAAGGTAAACTTACCGGAATATATGATTGTAGACTAAGATACGTGTCTTTCAAACGGACGGTATAGTGAAAGTTTAGGTGGTAAAAAAAAAAGCAATAACTCAATTGTACAGTGAAAAGATCACATGATTGTACAGTGAACAGAGCACGTGATTGTACAATTCATTGATCGCATAATTGTCAGTTAACGACAGAGTAATGAGAGGTGTCCTGACGCTAGGCTCGCGGGGTCAATGATACCATTAGTGACACGCTACAATACCACCAGTCTTTATGGCCGGGGTTAAAGGTGGTTAATGTATTCCTTGGGTAATTAACCAGCCCGTCTGCCTGTTTAGGCAGTACTTATCGTAACAATGAGGACCACCGGTAATAATATATTGACGTAAAAGGCAATACCAAAGTAGAAATCGGTATTATTGAACGTGGATAAACTAGACAAGTTTTGGTATTGAGTTTGTAAAGAAACCTCGACCTAACCTAACCTTCCTAGAATTGATAGACTCTAACTGAGGCCTAATAAAGTACATATATGTGCCATATATGTAACTTTGAAAAGCCATACCAATATGGTTCTGGCGGTGCAATATGGTTCTGACGGACCAATATGGTTCTTTATAAACCATTTATCATAATATTTGGTAGAGAGAAAAAAGCATCTATTCCAGAGAATTGCTGCCATTCTTGACTCCCATATTGTTTTTATCATGACTACATCTGTAATGCTCCCTCAGATGTAGAAGTAATAGTGATGATTGCAACGGCATGCAGCTGTCCATCGCAAGATCTCACACGGCTACGGAAGTGGCGTTATCTTGGTCATCAGCTGATTGGTTCACTGATAGCATGTTACGATCTATTGGATGATATCCAGGAATATGTACAAGGAAGGGGTGGGGTGGGGGGCAGATGGCGCGGATAAGACATTATAATGGCAGATGCGTGTTTACAAGGTTCGTGGAGCGTTCGTCTAGCCCGCGAGCGCTACACGAACCTGACAATGCGAGTCAAATGTTTTATTTATCTACATTTGAGCTTTCTACTAGGTGGGCATCGATCACCACTGTATTCATGACAGCTGGGAATATGGGTCTTGTAGCACAGTGGCCTACGTCCTCGACTCACGATCGTGGGAGCAGGGTTCAATCCCTGGCATTACAGAAACTGTTGGGCAACTTTCCTTTCACCTGATGCCTGTATTCACCTAGGAGTAAAATAGGAGTAAGGCAGCTATTGTGGATTGCATCCTGGGAGAAGGTTGGTCAGGGGTTGGTCTAAGGAAGGGGAAGGGGGGGGGGGACGATAAGCCTAGGCACAGACTTCCTCTGTCTGAGAACACACTAGTAGGACATATACATGTTCTATATTAGATCAAAATTGTTTTAAGTTTTTGTTTTCGTGCCTTTATCCAAAAATAATAGTACAAAACGTGGATTTTTTTAGAGTCCAACATATATATACTGCTTTTTTGAAAGCTGATCAATCTCACAGTTAGTTACACATCTTCAGAATCCTACATTTTTCCAGCCCATCCTCTGAATAGACAGTAGGTTTTAATACTAAATGTAATAAGTACAATCCTGACTATCGGCATAGTACATAAATACACTTAATCGCCAGCATCGCACCAAAATATTGTGAATATTAGAGTTTCCCTGAAAAGCTGTATAGAAAACCACGACCTAACCTAACCTTTGGGAGTGTAGGAGGACAAGCATGTAAATAGCATTTATTGCTTCTTAATTTCAATTAGTGCTTAACCTATAGCTATATTGATATTACAATTTTATAAAACTAATAAAAAATCGAAAATCTTTAAATAAATTATAAAATAACTCAGGATATTTTCAAGTTTTGTATAAAATCGCTATTGTTTAATAAAACTGAAAAAGAAATTCTTTATATTTAAAACTTGTGTTTATAGGATTAAACGCTAAAACGTCAACGTAAAAATTTTGAGTGTATTAACAAAAAATAGAGAAGAATATGTTGGTAAATGTAACAGCACAATTAATTGTATTTATGCATTATGCAGACGCTCGGGAATGTATTTATTACATTTAATATTAAAACGTACTGTATTCGGAGGAAGGGTTGCATTTTCCTCCAAAAATACACTTTGAGATTACACTGAAAACAGTTGTGGTGACAAGCAGGCATCACACACCAGTTGACGCACCGAAGGCAAGTCTCAGTATATTTGTAACCTTATGTGATCTTTCTTTTTTTTAATACAGTGAAGTAAGATTGCATTATATTGGTATTTATTGCATTTTGATATTGATGTAATAGTAATTAAAACATGTGCATGTGCAGAGCATGTTTGTTGCATGGAGTGGGGAGGAATTTGCTTAATGCCTCTCCTGCTTGCTTGTTATACATCAAAGAATCCCTCTTTGCTTAGTCATGTTGTCTGCGCCTTGTAAGCCACCTGATGTACTAGTGTGTGTGTGTGTGTGTGTGTGTGTGTGTGTGTGTGTGTGTACTCACCTAGTTGTACTCACCTAGTTGTGTTTGCGGGGGTTGAGCTCTGGCTCTTTGGTCCCGCCTCTCAACCGTCAATCAACAGGTGTACAGATTCCTGAGCCTATCGGGCTCTGTCATATCTACACTTGAAACTGTGTATGGAGTCAGCCTCCACCACATCACCCCCTAAACACCCCCTGTGTGTGTGTGTGTGTGTGTGTGTGTGTGTGTGTGTGTGTGTGTGTGTGTGTGTGTGTGTGTGTGTGTGTGTGTGTGTGTGTGTGTGTGTGTGGTACTTAACTGCTTGCCTGTACTGTGTGTGTTTGATCCTGCGACAAGATGTAGTTCACGGCACCATTACCGACCACATCCCCGCTCAACCAAACCTTCCACCTACGTTTTTCTAAATTTGAAATAACACTAAGCTTTCCTAGTGTAAATTTACAGTGCAGTGTAAGACTAACGGATCGTATATATGTTGTTTTGAAGAAGTTTTCTGTTTTGGTATCTGGTACAAGGTAATAGTAGCCTCCTTGGCAGACAGTAGATCAGGAATCTTTGACTGAAGGACATATTTTGCGTCACCCAACGAGCTTCCAATCCAGAATATTGAACATGTTGAGGCTACTGTCTCTCGATTAATTTATATTTTAGGTTATGCCGTGGTTATTTATTATATTGTTTTTATTTACAGATTATTTATTGTGTCTGCACTTTAGCAGGTGTTAGTTGGTGTCAATCATAGGTGTATTAAACTAGTGGCAGTTTTTATTTTGATATTGTTATTTTCCTACCACAGACGTGGCCACACATTTACAATGCTAACGAGCATATATATACATTTTCCCATGTCCTCCATGGCAGTGAACGAAGGTTATTTTACGTTAATGTTGTCTGTCTGGGTGTGAGAGTAAACATGTCTGCACATTCCTTGTTTATGCCCGGGTGTATGTGACCGCAGTTCGACACACTACGGTCCTATGTCTCGTCTGTTTTAATGAACATTCAGAGGTCTTTACGCTGTGTCGTCTTGTGGGTGAGCGCAAGTTTACACATGTTCTCTTATAGTGCCCTTGGGGGGTTGGGCAACCTTTTTAAGTGGGCGTGCCAGTTTGGGCACGTGTGCCAAGGGTTGTCCACCCAGGCTTAGTCTGTTGGTGTGAACGAAAGTAGGTAATCATTTTTGTCTTAGTATTAATGAACGAAAGTGTGACGCTCGCTTGTTTACGTTTGTACGACTTGGTTAAGGTATTATTTACATTTATATTTTGTTTCGATTTTCGCTATCTGTAGCCTTAGATTACATGAATGTTTGCGTTATCCCTGGATTATATACAGTACAGGGAATATGTTTTTCAATTGAGATCAAACTTTACTTTTGTGCATTGTATAAACGCCACTGGAGATATCAAGTGGTGTGTATGTGTGTGTGTGTGTGTGTGTGTGTGTGTGTGTGTGTGTGTGTGTGTGTGTGTGTGTGTGTGTGTGTGTGTGTGTGTGTGTGTAGGGAGATGGGAGGGATGGTGGTTGTACAATGCCTGACAGATGATGAAATTATTTAGAAGCAACGCATATTAATGCTTATATTATGCATACAGTATATATATATATATATATATATATATATATATATATATATATATATATATATATATATATATATATATAATACTAGCAAGTCTTGTGGAGGATGTGAATGTGTAGCTGTGGGGTCCCCCCCCCAGCCCATATAACCCTGTGCGGGGTATTCGTCTTATACTATACATCTCACCTATAGTTATAGGTCTCCATGATTAGGACGGTGAGTCGCAAATTACTAAATAGTGAGACAATATATTTCACTTACTTATTTTTTTCCCTTCCTTGTTTTCTTTTAACTGCTACCTCGCCTTGGTGTGTGGCGGCCATCTCTGGAACACTAGAATGGAGTAAGTATATATAGATAGCGTGAGCCTCCGCGCCGTCAACGCCGCCGTCAGCGGCTCCTGCCCTTCAGTATAGTGTCCGTCACGTCCTCTGGGGTGGCGGGGTGGTACCGGCTAGCTCCATGGTGTCTTCCTGCGCTCACCCACGCCGCCTTCTGCTGCTTCCTTATTTGCTGGTCTTCCCCTGTTAAGCTTCTCTCATTTATCTCATCTGCTTCCCTCTTTCTCCTCATCCTCCTGTCTCTCAGCTTCTCTCCTCATCCACCTGCCTCCCAGCTTCTCTCCTCATCCACCTGCTTCCCAGCTTCTCTCCTCATCCACCTGCTTCCCAGCTTCTCTCCTCATCCAGCTGCTTCCCATCTTCTCCCCTCATCCACCTGCCTCCCAGCTTCTCTCATCCATCTCGCAGTTGCTTACATTAATTTAAAAATGTTCTCATTGTGTTCATTACTGTTTTGTGTTGAAAGTTTTAACTAATCAACTCTTGGTTTGACTTCATTTTATAGAACTGTTTTTTCTTATTTTACTCATTTCCCAGTGTGTGTGTGTGTGTGTGTGTGTGTGTGTGTGTGTGTGTGTGTGTGTGTGTGTGTGTGTGTGTGTGTGTGTGTGTGTGTGCGTGCGTGCTTGCTTATTCATGTTTGTGTGGGGTTAGTCATATGTGTGTGCGTTTAAGTATGTGTTTTTAAGTGTTTTATGTACGTGATTATAAGTTGTTTTCAAGGGTTTATGTGTGTGTTTCTAAATGTTTCATGTGTACTTTTGTGTGTTTGTGTTTCTAGGTGTTCTAGGTGTTTATGTATGCGTTTCAATATGTATATGTATGTTTCTAAGTGTTTCATGCATGCGATTGTTCAGTATGTGTTTACATTCTGTCTTGTTTGTGCATAAATGTGTTCTTGTATTTCTGTATATTGTGTGTGTGTATACTCACCTATTTGTGCCTGCAGGATGGAGCTCTAACTCTTGAACCCATGTGCTTGCGTGCGTGTGTGTGTGTGTGTGTGTAATTACCTAAGTGTAATTACCTAAGTGTAGTTACAGGATGAGAGCTACGCTCGTGGTGTCCCGTCTTCCCAGCACTCTTTGTCATATAACGCTTTGAAACTACTGACGGTCTTGGCCTCCACCACCTTCTCACTTAACTTGTTCCAACCGTCTACCACTCTATTTGCGAAGGTGAATTTTCTTATATTTCTTCGGCATCTGTGTTTAGCTAGTTTAAATCTATGACCTCTTGTTCTTGAAATTCCAGGTCTCAGGCAGTCTTCCCTGTCGATTTTATCAATTCCTGTTACTATTTTGTATGTAGTGATCATATCACCTCTTTTTCTTCTGTCTTCTAGTTTTGGCATATTTAATGCTTCTAACCTCTCCTCGTAGCTCTTGCCCTTCAGTTCTGGGAGCCACTTAGTAGCGTGTCTTTGCACCTTTTCCAGTTTGTTGATGTGCTTCTTAAGATATGGGCACCACACAACAGCTGCATATTCTAGCTTTGGCCTAACAAAAGTCATGAACAATTTCTTTAGTATATCGCCATCCATGTATTTAAATGCAATTCTGAAGTTAGAAAGCATAGCATAGGCTCCTTGCACAATATTCTGTATGTGGTCCTCAGGTGATAGTTTTCTATCTAGAACCACTCCTAGATCTCTTTCTTTATCAGAATTCTTTAAAGATTTCTCACATAATATATAGGTTGTGTGGGGTCTATGTTCTCCTATTCCACATTCCATAACATGACATTTATTAACATTAAATTCCATTTTCCAAGTGGTGCTCCATATACTTATTTTGTCCAGGTCTTCTTGAAGGGCATGACAGTCATCTAAATTTCTTATCCTTCCTATTATCTTAGCATCATCAGCAAACATGTTCATATAATTCTGTATACCAACTGGTAGATCATTTATGTACACAATAAACATCACTGGTGCAAGAACTGAACCCTGTGGTACTCCACTTGTGACATTTCTCCATTCTGATACATTGCCTCTGATTACTGCCCTCATTTTTCTATCAGTCAGAAAATTTTTCATCCATGATAGAAGCTTACCTGTCACCCCTCCAATATTTTCCAGTTTCCAGAACAACCTCTTATGTGGAACTCTGTCGAAAGCCTTTTTTAGGTCCAGATAGATGCAGTCAACCCAACCATCTCTTTCCTGTAATATCTCTGTGGCTCGATCATAGAAACTTAGTAAATTCGATACACAGGATCTTCCAGATCGAAAACCATACTGTCTGTCTGATATTATATCATTTCTCTCTAGGTGTTCTACCCATTTAGTTTTGATTAGTTTTTCCAATACTTTCACTATTACACTTGTCAATGATACAGGTCTATAATTGAGGGGGTCTTCCCTGCTGCCACTTTTGTAGATTGGAACTATGTTAGCCTGTTTCCACCCGTCTGCTACGATTCCTGTACACAGGGATGCCTGAAAGATCAGGTGAAGTGGAATGCTGAGCTCAGATGCACATTCTCTCAGAACCCATGGTGAAACGCCATCTGGGCCAGCTGCTTTGTTCTTACCGAGCTCTTTGAGCATTTTTTCCACTTCGTCTCTAGACACCTCTATGTGTTCTATGTTGTTCTCTGGAATTCTTATTGTATCTGGTTCCCTAAAGATTTCATTTTGTACAAACACACTTTGGAACTTTTCGTTTAGTGTTTCACACATTTCCTTTTCATCTTCCGTGAATCTATTTCCCATTTTCAACCTCTGAATATTATCCTTTACCTGCAATTTGTTGTTTATGAATTTATAGAATAGACCTGGTTCTGTTTTACATTTGTCCGCAATCCCTTTTTCAAAATTTCTTTCTGCCTCTCTCCTCACTGCCGTGTAGTTGTTTCTCGCATCTTTGTATCGCTGGTATGTTTGGGGGTTCGGCCTCTTCCTGTATTGATTCCATTTTTGTGTCTTTCGGTCTCTAGCCCTCTCGCAATTTCTATTGAACCAATCCTGTTTCCTAGTTCTGCATCTCTGTTTTGGTATAAATTTTTTTGTGCCTTTATCATATATTTCACAAAACTTGCCATACATCTCATTCACTTCCTTGCCTAGCATCAAGTCTGTCCAATTATACTCACTAAAAAAATTTCTAAGGTCACCATAATGTCCTCTCCTGAAGTCTGGTTTTTCAACTGCTTCAACCTCCTTATTTTCTTCCAGCTTATAACGCATTGCATACTTTATTCCCAAAAAGACATGGTCACTTTTACCCAAGGGAGGAAGGTACTGAATGTCAAATATCTCTTCCTCCTTCCTGGTAAATATCAAATCTAGCATGGAGGGAACGTCCCCTTCCCTCATCCTCGTAGCTTGTTTAACATGTTGATACAAGAATGTTTCCAGGATGAGGTCTACAAATTTACAGGTCCAAAAATCTTCTGTTTTAGCTTCATATGCTTCCCAGTCTATGGATTTCAAGTTGAAGTCACCGACTATCAACAGTCGTGATCTATCGTTATCCGCTCTCGCTATAATCTCTCTCATTATTGTTATAAGACCTTCACGTTTACTATCTAGCTCCTCCTTTGACCATGTGCTGCTTGGCGGTGGACTATATGCATTTATCATCATTAGTTTATCATCCTCATAGCAGATCTCTAGTGCTATTATGTCAACTTCTTGTGGATTGGCAGTCATTATTTCCTTCACCTTTAGGTGTTCTTTTACCAGCACAGCAACGCCACCGCCTTTCCTAATTTTTCTGTCCCGTCTCAAATTGAGTAGCCCCTTGGGAATATGACCTCATTTAAAATTACATCTTCAAGTTTTGTCTCCGTGAGTGCAACAATGTCTGGTGTCTGCAGCTGTATTACATCACTTAACTCCAGTATCTTCGATCTCGCTCCATCTATGTTGGTGTATGCAATCTTCAGGAACTTGTTCCCCCTCTCCTTATTCTTCACTCCCCCTCTCTCTATTGATTTTGTTGGTTTGCCTTTATGTACCACTTTACTGGTTTGCCTACCCCTATCACTTTGTAGAAAAAAGAATAAATTTGTGTGTGTGTGTGTGTGTGTGTGTGTGTGTGTGTGTGTGTGTGTGTGTGTGTGTGTGTGTGTGGGGGGGGGTTTACCATGTCCACATGGTTGTATGTATACAGTTAATTATACATATGAATGGTTGTATGTGGCATCCTTCTTAATTAATATGTGTCAGCCTTATTTTTTAACCAAGTTTAATATCTAATTTTAATATTTGGTGAGTATTTTTTTTTCCTTTTTTTATACTTTTATTATTTTTATTTACACGTTCTGACATTTTTTCTCACTTAATTTTTATTCTTTATTTGTTTCTCATTTAAATAAATAAATAAATAAAAATAAATAAAAACTTTTATTCTTGAATTGTTTTTCACTTAACTTTTATTCTTGAATTGTTTCATACTTATTTTCATTCTTTATTTGTTTCTCATTTAACTTTTATTCTTTATTTCTCACTTAACTTTTATTCTTTAATTGTTTCTCACTTAACTTTTATTCTTGAATTGTTGCTTCGTGAATACCTGGAGTGGTGTACCTTGGTAATAGATATACCTGGAGTGGTATACCCTGGTAATAGATATACCTGGAGTGGTATACCTTGGTAATAGATATACCTGGAATGGTGTTTGCAATAGACATACCCCCAGCAATTGTGTTTGCTGTGTTTTGGATCTTGCATGTTACTGAGTATCTGCCTCAGGCGGTATAACTTGGAAACGCTTGGACAGAACTGCTTCTAACTTGGGACTCCAGCTTGAAAAGTTAAATGGTGGATCCTAATTAGTCGTGGGCCCCTGTATGTGGCCGCCTGTTGGCTGTCTTGCCAGGTTTACTGTATCTGTCGATGGAAACGGTTCCTTGCTTCCCAGGAATATTTACTATTATCTGGTGTCTGGGAGATGATGCTGGTGTCTTGGAGATGATGCTGGTGTCTTGGAGATGATGCTGGTGTCTTGGAGATGATGCTAGTGTCTTGGAGATGATGCTGGCGTCTTGGAGATGATGCTGGTGTCTTGGAGATGATGCTGGTGTCTTGGAGATGATGCTGGTGTCTTGGAGATGATGCTGGTGTCTGGGAGATGGTGCTGGTGTCTTGGAGATGATGCTGGTGTCTTGGAGATGATGCTGGTGTCTTGGAGATGATGCTGGTGTCTTGGAGATGGTGCTGGTGTCTTGGAGATGATGCTGGTGTCTTGGAGATGGTGCTGGTGTCTTGGAGATGATGCTGGTGTCTTGGAGATGGTGCTGGTGTCTTGGAGATGATGCTGGTGTTTTGGAGATGATGCTGGTGTCTTGGAGAGGATGCTGGTGTCTTGGAGAGGATGCTGGTGTCTTGGAGATGGTGCTGGCGTCTGGGAGATGGTGCTCGAATCATATAGATTATTATGGGGTCTCGGTAGTGCAGTTGGGTTTCTTCTCGACCCCTCACACAGGAATCCCGGGTTCGAATTCTGGGCCAGACAGAAATGGTTGGTCACGTTTCCTTTCACCTAGCAGTAAATAGGTACTTGGAAGTTAGACGGCTGTTACGGGCTGCTTCCTGAGGGGTGTGCTGTAACAAACTAGCTGTTGTAGATATGATCCAGAATGTTCTATGAACCACGGGTAGGGACCTGACCCCAAACACATGGTCGAATCCCCTGGGGGGGGGGGGATTGGCGCTGAAAATAACTGCCGCCTTTGTTCACAATTTCGTATAATGAATTATTCCACATTATTCAGTAATTTAGAGAAATTAATCTTCATTCAAATTGTATAATATTCCTGTTTATAGTATCAAGAGTATCCTGATTGTTAGAATAATGAGTTAAGTCTCCATCAGTGACGTCACGAGCCGGGACTAGACTTTGCGGCGGAGTGACCTGAGGTCACAGGTCATCAGAGTTTCCACGTCCACTATTTCTCAAAGGTCAAATAGCCATTTTGTAATCGGAAATAACCTTTCTCTAAGATGCTTGTGTAATTAACTTCAGTTAAAAGAATTCAACCAATCTGGGTCGTTCGGTACAACAGAGGTTAGTTGTTAAACTTAAGCCTTGCTAGTAACTTAGTAAACTAGGCGGAAGAATACTCTGCTCTGGGTTCTGGGTAGAGGAGCATGTGGGAAGAAAGTGTGGTTCCAGGAGCGGCCCGGGCAGGTGGCCTCAATCATTGGCCCCAAGACCTAACACTAACATCTAGGTGGTCGCCTCAAGGTAGAGTGGCTATAAGAGTTCGGTACAGGGAATTAGTTCAACTCATTGCCGGTTCATGTAGGAAGTGTTAAGCCAGGGAGTGCTTTGATTTTTAGATTTTGTTTAGTTTTGAATAAACCATTTAGCTAGTAAATTGTCTTTGTATTAATTTCCATTTTTATGAAATTTATTTACATTGTCCCATACCACGTGGGTAGCCTAAGAGGCCGAGTTGAGTTGGGCGCCGATTCTAACACCGAATAAGAATTCACTTATCCCGTTTGATTTTAATTAATTCCGCACTTTATGTAAGAGTCAATATATATATTACTAGTGGAGATCAAGCCCCGAGGTTTATTGATTAGCATGATCGATCCTGACTTCGGTCATTGCTCAGTGGTAATGGTCTGGTGGTGGCAGCGCAAGGCGATTCTACAGTTCTGCTAGAAGTCTGTTTCACGTCATAAGGTTGTAGAATCTTAAGTCGGTCAACGGCTTAACTTGCACCTGCTCGCGGAGTTTGTACTTCAAGTAAGCTGTTTTCTATTAAAATCAACCTCCTATTGGCTGAGACATAAAGCCATTTTGACCCACACAATGGCGAAGTAGCCGTGTTCATCTTCAATTACACAGGGTGTGTGTGTGTTCTGAAGGTCGTCCTGACATCTTGCTCACTAGCATACGAGTTGTGAACCACGAGGACTCCACCAGGGAGATGATGGGGGGCAGCAGGTGTGGAAGTAGCCAGGTGTGTAGCCAGGTGTGTAGAGGTGGTGACAGGTAATTAACAAGGGTTCCTCTCTCTCTCTCTCCCCAGGGACGGCGTGGAACACTGCCAGCCATGGAGCGCCAACACAACACAACAAATAGACTTAGCCTTTAATATATTTTTTATGGTCTACTTTTTTATACGTGTAAGTAATTTAAAATTGATTCTTTGCTGTCTTGTTTAAAGCACGTGTTAGTGTTGTAATTTCAGGTAAATTTTCCCATCTATAAAATAAGATATTTAATGAGTTATTTATTATGCACCCCATACCCATCTTGTGGGCGGTAGTGGAAAGGGTTACAGAGGCACATAATGGGCATGAGCAAAGTGAAAACATTTATGAGAAACGAGTAATTTTTATATTTTATTTTTCCATTATATTTAGTTTAGAATAATTTATATTTACTAGGTAAACTCGGGTACCGGTAAATATAAAAAAAATCTAGACAAAATGTGGAATAAAATGTAAAAATTACTTGTTGCTCATAAATGTTGTAGCCTGTCCTTAGGTTATTTCATTAAATAGCTATGTACACTTAGTGCAGTGTACTAATATTTAGATAATGCATTTATGAATTGGGCCTAGTAATTATAATGTGTCCATCCTCCCTGTTTAAACCCTCTAGATACATATCTAGGTTTATTAAGTTTCCAATAAATCTTTTTGTCAACTGGCAAGTGAACCTGTTCTCAACAGATATTATTCTCAAATTATAATAAAATTATTTTATACCCAGGCTTTAAAACTGCAGCTCATCCTCAGGTTAATACTGTACATTAAAGAATTGAGTACAGTACATAATTAGTGCATTTTACTAATATTAATATAACCAAACCTAACCTAACCAAATCGAGCCCAACCAAATCGAGCCCAACCAAATCGAGCCCAACCAAATCGAGCCCAACCAAATCGAGCCCAACCAAATCAAGCCCAACCAAATCGAGCCCAACCAAATCGAGCCCAACCTAACCGAGCTTTGCCTAACTGTGCCCAACCTAACCGAGCCTATCCCAACCCAGCCCATATCAACCTAGCCCAACCCAACCCAACCTAACCTAACCTATAATTTAAAAAAAAATTCATTGTCGGGGGACAGGCTGCCAGTTTAAATGTACAATACATGTTAGGCTTATATTGAGGTCCTCCCTCAGGGTCGAATTACTGACCCTCCCCAGGATGCAGCCCCACAACAAGCTGACTAACTCCTGGGTATCTATTTACTGCTAGGTGGACAGAGGCATTAGGTGATAGGAAATGCACCCAACCGTTTTTGGCCCACTTGGGATTCGAATTCGGAATTCTCGATTGTGAGTTTAGAACAAACCTAACTGTACAGCTAGGACCCTATACATGTTAGTGGCTTTGCAAAAATGTTACACTGAAACCTCAATGTACCTTTTTTTTTTATACATTCAATTTAAAAGCATCGTGGTTTTATCATCGTATATTGTGCAAGTTGGAATATTGTAATCCAACCTGTTCTCAAGGGGGAAATACGCTCATGGGAATGGATTGAGGATGACTACATAATTATTGCTATTATCCACTCTATTCATGGTTAGCTTAGGTTAAGGTTACTTTAGGTTAAGGTTTGATTATGTTGGGTTTCATTTCATTTGGTTACGTTAATAAGGTGTATTATTGACGATAATTTGAAATATGAAATTTGAAAACTATTTCAGTGTACCTGAGAATTCTGTTTACAGTAAACAAAATTCTTCAGAGAAAACAGTTTCATCATACACTTTTTATATTTTAAAGGAACGATTTATAATACAATATAGTAGTTATAACTTGAGAATAATCTCTGTTTAGGACAAAGGTGCACTTGCCAGTTTACATGTAGACTTACTGGAACCATAATATGCTTTCAGACCATCACAAATATCTAGACAACTACTATCCAGGTAGTTTGATTTAGTTTGTCTCTAGGGATAGCAAAGAGATAGTTATTTCTGGTGTGATTATGGGTTCTATTACATCTGTCAAGGAAGCATTTCAGATCAGGATTTACATCTAGGAACAAGGTTTTGTTCATGTAAATAGCACAAGAGAATGTGTGGAGTGAGTTTATGTTCAGCATATTTAGGGATTTAAACGGGGGAAGGGGGGGGGGCTGTGTGTAGCCCTCCAACTTTAGATAGACAGGCAGACAGACAAGACATTCCCCTTAATATATGTATATTGCTTTGTTATTAAATTGTTATTTATACATTTTCTCATTTCATGCACATTATATGGTACAATACTAGCATTTTCTATCATATATCTTGTTTTGCCATTTGCAATAGTTTCTGTATGGTTACAGTACTGTACACTAGAAAGTGAAGGGACGATGACATTTCGGTCTATTCTGGACCATTCTCAAGTCGATTGTGAGAATCGACTTGAGAATGGTCCAGGATGGACCGAAACGTCGTCGTCCCTTCACTTTCTAGTGTGTGGTCTGGTCAACATACTTCAGCCACATTATTGTGACTCATCGCCTACGGTACTGTGTTTCTTTCAGGCCCCATCCAGCCTGTAGCTGAATAAAATGTAATGTTATAAATTTTGCTATCCATGGGAAGATTTAAAGAGTAAAGAGCATTAGGACTACACTATAAAACTAAAAAAAATATTACACACAGAATAAGATAATATTGTTTACTGATGAAACAAAAAACTAGATTAACCAAAAAAACTGTTCCAGAAATTCCTTTTTCAATCATGAGAGAAGAAAGGTAGAAGGGACATGTAATATTATATCACAACACCAGTAATTATTCAACCTGGACAAATGGAAAAAAAACTGTGGCTATACTTCAGATACTTTAACACTTACATAAATTACTTTATGCATTATGAACAATGTATAGGAATTATTACTTTACCTGAAAATTAAGTGAAAAATAATGAATGAATACAGAAGAACCTAGGAGTATCATTAGTTGGGTGTTAAAGTCTTATAATGTGGCTGCCTCCATACCACTGAAGTTTAAACATGGCTGTGAGGCTGATGTAGTCCTCTAGTCCTCAGATTGTCACATATACTTAACCAATAATTACAAACATGTTTTCACTGAAACATAATACTGTATTTTAAGGTTTGCTTGGCAGTCTCCGTGGTGTAGTGGTAAGACACTCGCCTGGCGTTCCGCGAGCGCTATGTCATGGGTTCGTATCCTGGCCGGGGAGGATTTACTGGGCGCAATTCCTTAACTGTAGCCTCTGTTTAACGCAACGGTAAAATGTGTACTTGGATGAAAAAACGATTCTTCGCGGCAGGGGATCGTATTCCAGGGACCATAGGATTAAGGACTTGCCCGAAACGCTACGCGTACTAGTGGCTGTACAAGAATGTAACAACTCTTGTATATATCTCAAAAAAAAAAAAAAAAAGTAACCAAACAATCCCTATGTGAATGAGGATACTTCTACAAACACTTCATTCTTCTAGGGGTCATTATTTAGTTGAGAAAAACACTTTTCCATCATGATTCACTTTTTTTTTATTTTATTTTAAACATCAGGGACATCATCTTCATCTTCATCAAACATCTTCCATTAAGGGAGCGCTGACAACTGTTTTCTTCCCATACTCTGAAGTAACTGATTTAGAGTCTCTCCCAGACAAACACCAACAAAAATAAGCTGCTCTAGTGTTTGGGTTATATTTCTGTGCTCTTATTATTGATATGCTCATTGTTCAATCCCATAAGTAACATTTACATATTAATAACTCTGAACTCTATGGGGCTCATATACAAATTAAAACAACAATCAAACACATTACATTCTCCTAATTGACAGCCTTATTTGCAAGATAAATCTAAATAAGCATAAACCATGATTTGCATTCCATTTCACATTAATTTCTTGAATTCTTGTATGCAAATTACTATAGTTAGGAATTGAAGATGTTGTATAACATTTGCATATGCAAATTGAACAAAATTTAAAGCCTTCTGAATAATCTGCAGACAGTTTATTATCAGTTATTTACTCTGACCAACAAATGCATACTCAAGATGTGAATGTGCCTATGGCATTTCAATTTCAAACTGTCTTTAATTGTTATCCAAGTTCCTAGTATGCAAAATGTATGCAAATTACAAAAATCTATTTCACTTCCATTAAGGCACTCCTAATCCATAACAGAAGTGCACTGTATAAAACACTGCTCGCATTCCTTCTGAATCACTTACCTCTCGTCTACCATCACATTGACATAACTAAGATTCATCTCTGAAGATATACATAGCTAAGTTCCACTGTGAGACCATGTTCTTGGTTTCTCTCCTCTATTGTACTTACCTTGTAGTTGTTTTGCCTTTCATGATAGTTTAATTTACCTTCCATTCTAATTGGTGTTCTCCTGCCTGACAGTTTATAGCGGCGAGTGATAAGCTGTGGTTCATGCTGGAGATGTACTCCTTCGTAGACTACTTCACCATACCCCCATCCTTTGTCAGTATATATCTGGACAGAACATGGATAGGTAAGTAGGTAACATGGCATGAAAGTGCTATGTGCAATATGACAAAACTAGGTTAAAAATAACTACATCCAACTTCAGAGTGCAGAAATTCAACTAGATAAAATCAGTGTTTAAAAGTCAGTATTTATCAAGTATGCAGTGTTATTTTCCTTTTAATGGTAGGAAAAAAATGCAAAATAATACTTTATTTGATATAACAATAATGGTTGTTTTAATAATTATATTTATTGTTTTGGTATGTGAGTGAGATGGAAGGCAAATTAAGTAGGTTCGAGATGTTAAGGCTATTGCACCATTTCTTTTAAGTCAAGGAAAATTTTGAACTTATTGTAAGTGGAGTTAAGGTAAGCAGAACAAGTTATTAATGATTCATAATAAAAAGAACAGGATACAATAAGTAGAGGCGATCATCTTAGGTGTAATTACCCAAGTGTAGTTACAGGGTGAGAGCTACTCTTGTGGTGTTCCAGCTTCCCAGCACTGTCATATAATGCTTTGAAACTACTGATGGTTTTGGCCCCCACTACTGTCTACCAATCTGTCTGCAAAAGAAAGCTTTAATTTTTTTTTTTTTTTTATTTGGGGGGGGGGCACCTTTGATTCCTTAGCTTGAATCTATGACCTGTTCCTGAGGTTGCTGGTTTCAGGAATTCCTCTTGTCAATATGGTTGATTCCTGTTATTTTGTAAGTGGTGATCATATCGCCTCATTTTCTTTTGTCTTCTAGTTTTGGCATATTTAACTCCTCTCTCCTCTCTTCATACCTTTAGTTTTCAGTTCTGGAAGCAATTTAGTTGCATGCATTTTCACTTTTTCCAATTTTCTGATGTGCTTCTTGAGATATGGGCACCATACAATTGCTGCATATTCCAGTTTTGGTCTCATAAACATCATGAACAGGTTCTTTAGTATTTCACCATCCATGTAATTGAAAGCTATTCAGAAGTTGGAAAATGCAGTATATGCTCCTTGCACAATGTCCTCTGTATGTTCCTCTGGTGAGAGTATTCTACCCAGAACCACCCCTAGATCTCTTTCTTTGTTGGAGTTCTTTTAATCCTTTCTACATAATTTGTAGGTTGTGTGTGGTCTATTTTCTCCTATTCCACATTCCATAACATGACATTTATTCACAGTGAATTCCATTCGCCACGTGGTGCTCAAAGTATTTATTTTATCTAGGTCAGTTTCAAGGGACATGACAATTGTCTGTCTCCTATCTTCCTTAGTAGCTTAGCATCATCAGCAAACATATTCATATAATTCTGTACAGTATTCCTTCTGGTAGATCATTTATTTAGACGATGAACATTACTGGCACAAGAACTGAACCCTGTGGTACTCTGCTAGTAATACTCCTCCTGTCAGATACATTGCCTCTAATTACTGCCCTCATCTGTCTGTCAGTTAGACATTTTTTCACCCATTTCAGTATTCTCCCTGTCACCCCTCTAGCATGTTCCAGTTTACAAAACAATGTCTTATGTGGAACTCTGTCAAAAGTCTCTTTTTTTAGGTCCAGGTAGATACAGTTAACCCAACCATCTTTCCTGTAGTATCTCTGTAGCTCTACCATAAAACTAAGTAGATTTGTTATACAGGATATGTAAAAAATCATACTTTCTGTTACTATGTCATTACTCTCCAGGATTTATTTATACCCATTTGGTTTACAATTTTTGTTTAGTGTTTTGACTACCACACTGATTAATGATACGGGCGTTTAATTTAGAGGGGTCTACCTTGCCACTGTACCATTTTTGTAGATTGGAATAATATTTGCCTTTTTCCATATAAATATCTCTTTCCTGTGCACAAAGATGTTTGGAATATCAATTAAAGTGGAATGCTCGGTTCAATTGCACATTTTCTCAGTACCCAAGGTGAAACTCCATCTGGTGCTACTGCTTTTTTCCTCCTAGCCCCTTGAGTAATTTTTACACTTTCTCCTGAGATGTCTCTATGTACAGTACTCTATGGTATTCTCTGGAATTGGCATTGTCTGGTTTTCTAAAAATCTCATTTTGCACAATCACACTTTGGAACTGTTTTTCAAATGTGTTTCTCACATTTCTTTTTAATTTTCTGTGAATCTATTCCCCCCCATTCTTAATCTCTGGATTTGATCCTTTACATACAGCTTGCTTTTAGTGAATTTATAGAAAAGGCCTGGGTCTGTTTTACACTTGTCTGCTACACCTTTCTCAAAATTTATTTCTGCCTCTCTCCTCACTGCTGTGTGTATGTTTATTACTTATTTGTAGTCCAATATGTTTGAGAGTTAGGCCACTTCCTATATTGTACATAATTTCTTGTCTTTTCCTCTCTGGCCCTCTCATAATTTCTGGTGCACCAATCCTGTTTTCCTTTTCTGCATCTCTGTTTTGGTATAAGAAAGTAGACCTGATTATGTCAGGTGTATGCTAGTGAACCAGTAGGTACAGAAGGTTATTTCAGATGTGTACATAATCAATAAATACAGCAAATTGTTTCAGATAAATGTATATAGCCAATGAGTTCAGGTTATTTCAGGTGTATGCACCTAAATAAATAAATGCAGCAGATTACTTCAGGCATGTGTGTGTGAACCAATAGATACATCAGGTTACTTCATATGTGTGTGTGCACATTAACTAATAGGTACAGTAGCTTCCTTTAGGTGTGTATGCAAACCAATAGATACAGAGGTGAATGGGAATCAATAGATACAGCAATGATTTTTGTTTCGACCTTCCCCAGTAAGAGGTGTGTTTTACTTCTCAGGGCTGCGGTTCTTACGAGCCCTCCGCCTCATGTCCGTGCCAGATATCCTGCAGTACCTGAACGTCCTCAAGACATCATCCAGCATCCGGCTGGCACAACTTTGTTCCATCTTCATTGCAGTCTGGCTAACAGGCGCTGGAATCATCCATCTGGTAATGTCAATTATAATAATAATAATAATAATAATAATAATAATAATAAAACAATAATAATATATTCATTCAAAAGCACATTTAATTCAAACATTTGTAGTTATCTTCTTTTGCATTTAGTTTCTGTATGATGTTACAGAAGAGTTACTGAAATGTTAACATTTCAGCTTCGACCTATTGGTAGTCAACTGCTGATGATGTACAGACTAGGCTGTCTCGGGTGTATATCCTACCAAATTTATATAATACTGGATACTGTGCAGTGAAACATGACGCTACTTGTGTTGGGTTACAGAGATTAATATATTCATTGGATACAAATGGAAATGCTAATGGTATCACTGGGCAGATCACTGCAGGTGTTCATTAACTCTCGAGAATTTTTGAAACATGATCAGTATCCCGTTCCCAGGTTTTTAAATTACAATTCATTTTTAGCACTTGATAAAAAAAACAGCGTTGAATGTAATAAAACTCCATTTTCTGGATGAGACCTGGAGGCTCCTTGGAGCTATACCGGGCTGATGTGTATATATATAGTAGTAGTAGTAGGCATCCATCAGTTTCAGGAGACTATATTGACTACAGTATATATATATATATATATATATATATATATATATATATATATATATATATATATATATATATATATATATATAATATTAGATATATATTATATATATATATATATATATATATATATATATATATATATATATATATATATATATATATATATATATATATACTATATATATATATATATATATATATATATATATGTCGTACCTAGTAGCCAGAACTCACTTCTCAGCCTACTATTCAAGGCCCGATTTGCCTAATAAGCCAAGTTTTCCTTAATTAATATATTTACTATAATTTTTTTCTTATGAAATGATAAAGCAACCCTTTTCTCTATGTATGAGGTCAATTTTTTTTTATTGTAGTTAAAATTAACGTAGATATATGACCGAACCTAACCAACCCTACCTAACCTAACCTAACCTATATTTATAGGTAAGGTTAGGTTAGGTAGCCAAAAAAAGCTAGGTTAGGTTAGGTTAGGTAGGTTAGGTAGACGAAAAAACATTAATTCATGAAAACTTGGCTTATTAGGCAAATTGGGCCTTGAATAGTAGGCTGAGAAGTGCGTTCTGGCTATTAGGTACGACATATATATATATATATATATATATATATATATATATATATATATATATATATATATACTATAAATATATATATATATATATATATATATATATATATATATATATATATACTATAAATATATATATATATATATATATATATATATATATATATATACTATAAATATATATATATATATATATATATATATATATATATATATATATATATATATATATATACTATATATATATATATATATATATATATATAATATATATATATATATATATATATATATAATATATATATATATATATATATATATATATATATATATACTATAAATATATATATATATATATATATATATATATATATATATATATATATATATATATATATATATATATACTATATATATATATATATATATATATATATATATATATATATATATATATACTATATATATATATATATATATATATAATATATATATATATATATATATATATAATATATATATATATATATATATATATAATATATATATATATATAATAAATATATATATATATATATATATATATATATATATATATATACTATATATATATATACTATATATACTATATATATATATATATACTATATATACTATATATATATATATATATATATATATATATATATATATATATATATATATATATATATATATATATATATATATATTAGACCGTGGCAACAGTCAGTCGAAGGAGTTCCAAGCCTACCGGAGACCAGAGCCAAAACCTGGCCCCCCCAAGAGAGGCACGAGGAGCAATGGCTTAACAACATCCCCGTGTAATTGGAAACAGTCTTTGTCTGCCATCTACCAGGTCTGGCACCCAGAAAGGTACGAATTTCATAAGTAACTACTGCTGGTCAAAAAATTGCAAACCGAAAGCCAAACTGCCAAACAGAACTCCCCATCAAAAACAAGGAAACAAACATGACGTCGATCACCACAACCGCCACGCATCCGTCTGCATAACCCTCCCCCCCCTCTCCTCGGAGGGGCACGTGGGGGTCCAGACCAATACGCCGGCAACTCTCCTCAGTTCAGAGGCTGAACTGAGGAGAAATAAAAAAACGTGAAAAACCGCCGACCGGAGGGAGAGATGCCGGGGAGCCTCCGGATCTCACCCAGAAAATGGCATTTCATTACATTCAACACTGGTTTTCTGTGGAGAGCCCCTTCGACTCTCCGGAGCTACCTAACCAAAGATAAGAAGAAAAGGGACTCACCCAGGAGGCAGTCGTCACTTGCTCGTCAACTCAAAGTTGAGACAACAGGCCGCAACCTGCGACCCAAGGCTATTCATGCCCGAGAAGGACTAGGAACATTAACAAGGTAACGTGCAGCCAGGACCCTGTTCGACCTCCAAAAGCCCTGTGCCCAAAAGATAGCCCAGGACATTACCAAAACAGCTGCCGAATGCCGAACTTATGAACGGCGTGGGCACGGGAAAAGACCGCAGGCTGGCTGGACCGAATAATCCTGCGAACAACCTGGGAGGCCCACGCCCTAAAATAGGGAAGAAGGGAAACTGGGTCAACCCAAAGCGCTTCCTGTGCCACAGAGGCCATAATGCGCAAATAACAGCGAAGAGCCACAAACACACAAAACATGATGCATCCCCGGCTGAACCAACCAAGCATAAACAATCCAAGGACCTCTTCGGAAAGCAGCAGTCTCATTCTTCGCCAGAAAAGGAGGAGACGGCTGCAAATGAAGAAAAGACTACCAGGAACGAAAGAGAAGAAACCCCTGCGCCGGAGGAGAGCATGAAACACGTCGATCCGACCCCCAGAGGCCAATGCCAATAAGAAAAGAGCCGTAGAAAAACAGTTGTTAACCGAGGGGGCCACCCCCAAACCGAGGAGAAGGGAGAAGAGAGCACCCGGTGCAACGACCAGGACAACTCAGGCGGCACATGAGCAGGCTGGAGGTGAAAACAACGCCCGAGGAAGCTTGCGGAACAGAGCAGAAGTGACATCCACCCAAAATGCAAGCTGCAGTGGCTCCGCCAGTGCCACTCGAAACGAGGCGACAGTATCTGACATAAGAAGACGGTTCAGAAACAACCAAGAGAGAAAGGACAAAACAACCTATGAAGAGACAAGTGCCAAAAAGACCGCAAGGAAATTTCATGCTGCCATTGAGACGAAACTCACAGATGGGACACTAAGCTACCTGATCACCATACAAGTGGTGATAAACCCGCGTCAAAAAGACCAGATGCGATAAACAGAGAGATCAAACCAGCCACGTACCGGAATGGACCAATCTGCTGAAAGAGGCGGAGCCGTGGGAAGACCCTTGGGTTCGGACATCGAGCAAGAAGCGCCTGAAACCAGGGCTGGGCCGGCCACCTAAGAGTCAACAGGACTACTCATCCCTGGTAAGTCTCTCTTACCCCAACAGGTAACCCCAACTCGACCAGTCCATCCAAAAGGCATCGACCCTGACGGCCTCGCAGTCTGGGAAGGGCGCCACAAACACTGGAAGATGCCTCGTCTAAGTTGATGCGAAGAGGTCCACCTCTAGGTGCCCATAGGTCCGGCAGAGGCAACGGAATGAGTCTGTGTTGATTGTCCGTTTCATGGATAGGGGAATGAATCGAGACAGGCCATCCGCCAGGACGTTTGACACCCCCTTAATGTGAACCGCCAGGAGAGCCAAATCCCGAGAACTTGGCAAACCTGAAGCGACCTGAAGCGACCAGCCCACAGTGCCAAGGACTGCATCGAACTCCTGCAGTTCAGACAATGAACCACCGGGGTGCAGTCCTAAAGAAACCGGATCATTGCTCCACAAGCAACACAAACCCTCTGAAGCGAATGCCTCACCACCGCGAACTCCTGCACCGTCCTGAGAACCCGACGGAAGGACGGATCCCACTGATTCTGGCAGGCCTGGTGAGCACTGGCTACAAAACCCCAGCTGAGAGACGAGGCATCCGTGGACACATCGAGTTAGGGCTCGGAGAGGCGTCAGTGCATAGAACCCCGAAAAAACCCTCAGAGGGGGCCAGCAATGCAGCAGCTGATGCAAGGCTCCCGGGATCCAAACACAGCGATCACGAGAGCGGCGGAAAGGACGCCACTGAAGAAACCAGAACATTCGTCGAAGCCAGATCCAACCCGACAGGTAGACCAGCGTGGCCAAGATCAGGCTCCCGCACCATCGCCCAAACAACCGACGTGTGACCCGGGTGCCCTCCAAAAACAGTCGTAAGTGGGACTGCAGCCACAACAACGACGCCAGAAGGAGAGACAAGGAAGCGGTCCGAGAGTCCCACACAAGACCCAGCCCAGTCCGAACCTGAAAGGGAACCATATGGGACTTCTTCCAGTACACCAAGAACCCGAACCCGGCAAGCTGGTAAGGAACCAAATCCCTAGCGAGCTGACACGTGGATTGGCTGGGAGCCCACACCAGCCAATCGTCGAGGTAAGCCAGAACTCAAACCAGGCGAGAACAAACAGCGCGAGCCTCCTCCCCCTAATGCGCCGCCAACAGAGCGAAGTGTGAAAGGGCCGATGACCCATACGAGAGCCTGACTGACACTCAGAGCGATCACTGAGCCAACGACTCCGTATGAGGGCCAGGGCCGAATCCATACAATACAATACAATACAATTTTATTTAGGTAAGGTACATACATACAATAAATATTTACAAGGATTGTTTGACTTATAGGTAGAGCTAGTACATACAATGCCTAAAGCCACTATTACGCAAAGCGTTTCGGGCATGATAAACTTAAATGACAAGCTTAATACTAATTGAGCATAATGAGTAGAATGAAAACAAGAAATGAAAACATAGATGAAAAAGCAGCACAAATACAATTATGTCGACAAACAGCGCTCTTTAAAGAAAAAAACAGACATTGGTTGACAATAGAAGGGTAAGGTAGGTTACAGGGAATTTATTAGGTATAGCTTCGCTTTTAACTTAAACTGGTTGAGAGAGGTACAGTCTTTAACATGGTTGGGAAGGTCATTCCACATTCTGGGCCCCTTGATTTGTAGAGCATTTCTAGTTTCATTAAGTCGTACTCTAGGAATATCAAAACTGTATTTATTTCTGGTGTGATGCTCATGGGTTCTGATACAACCTTCTATGAAGCTTTTGAGATCAGGATTGGCATTATAGTTTAGCGTTTTATATATGTATAATACACATGAGAGAATGTGCAGTGACTTAATGTCTAACATATTCAGAGATTTAAGTAGGGGTTTAAAATCCGGTTTTAGATTTAAGTAGGGGTTTAAAATCCAGAGATTTAAATCCGGCACTACTGGCTCACGACGACCAAAAGAACCCCGAGATCTGGTGTGACCCTTCTGTGCAGGACCTCCATGGCCCCCCTGGAGAACCTACAAGTCCGACATAGGCAGTCAACAAGACGAAGCCACCTGCAGAAAATGCAAAAACGCAGACTCTGCAAACAGCAACGGGCAAAAGGGGGATGAAAATCTAAAAGCCAGGGCCCAAGACAATTCCAAAAAATGGATGAGCACCACCTGTAAGCACGCGAGGCGAGAAGGGAAGAACAGACACCACCTCCCTCAGAAATGGCTCATACAACTTCACCAAGGCAGCCGGTGCCTGAGCTGCCGAAGCAAACACACCGGACACGGGCCCGGAACCCAGCTCCTCCACACCGACCACGAGCCAGTTCGAAGACAGCTCCAACAGGGGAAAAGAAGCGCAAGAACGAAGCCAAGTGCCCATGGGTGCACAAATCCTCGGCCACCAGGGATGCCGAAAGGGAGTGAACCTGCATGTGGAGCCACACCTGGTCGACATCATAAGGAAGGACAGGGGCAAACAAGCATGCATTGAAGTGCTCCAACTCAACCCCCAGGAAAACCTGAATGACTGTAGGCAACTCTTACCATTCAAGTGTGCAGTCCGACAGGACAAATGCCAAGCCCCCAATGAAAGAGAAGGTAGTCTGCCAGCCGGGAAGACTCCGGCACCTTGTAACGCACCCAATAAGGAAAAAAGGAGCCAAACTCAAAAGAAGAATGCTTCATCATCGAAGTGTAATCTGGGTCTCGCAGGAGGTAAGACGCAAGGGCCTCCCACACCTTCCTCGGTGGGATGCGGGAAGCCAAAAACCTCCAGAAGGAGGGAACCGAAGAACCCAAGGGAACTCGGAACCAAACCCGGTGAGGAGTCGAACTCATAACAAAATCGTATAGGGAGGGGGGGGACAGGAAAACCCCTCCCCCTGTAACAACAAGCCCCACGATGATTGGTACCAAACACCCAAGCAGGGACAAGTGGGCCCGAGGCCCCCCAAGTCAACTCCTCCCCAGGCCCGGAATCCTCCACGTCAGGACCTGGGGCCGAGCCATCTTCCAAACCTTCTGCCTCTGGAGAAAAAGCAAAGTTCTCCGGAAAAGCAGAGATGAAAGTGGGGCCGCTGGCGTAGGCCAAAAACTCCGGCAGGAGGACCAGGCTCGAATGCCTCCACTGCCGATCTGGAAGGGGGCAATCCCCGAAGCCGCCGAGTCTTACTACCAGTATAATTCAGCGGGGCAGCAGCGGGGCATCCGGAAAGGCAACCAACCTCGCATGTTGCTGCAACCTAAACCTCGCATGCAGCGATAAAGCTGCCTGACATCAGAATATCAGTCTCAGTGAACTGGGTGAATGGAGTACAAGCAAAGAACACTACTCGCAAGACTCCGGGTCAAAGGTGTCACTGACCCCAACAGGCAGCACTGCGGAGGCAGACGGTAAGTGTCACCCTGAGACAAGGGGACAGAGCAACCTTCAAACTCACACAAGGCAAGGTGGGACTCAAAGGTCTCCTACATTGGACCACTGAGCCCAAAGGGGGTTTCCAGGGCCCTTAGGCTGACTGCTAAGGGAGGCCGAGGCGAGGTACTGCTAACCGGTTATCCCAGAGCTACCAAGCAAACAACTAAATGCTGAACCCATGCGATGTGTGCAAATATGTGAACCTAGTGGGGGAGCCACCAAAATCCTACGAGTGGTCCTACCACCACACAAGGCAGACCCCCACCAGGCAAATCAAAACAAAAACCCCGCAAAAGCACAACATCTCCAGGTGAACAGAACCGGTCGCTATGCGTATATATCAGACAGCTGCACAGTACCTCGTGCCCCACCCAGCGACAAAATTACCTCCTACCCAAGGGCAAACAGGAGTAAGAACCTCCCCAGCTGAACCCCCAAGGGCGGGCAATCACCGAGCAGCAACCGAACCACATGGAGGAAGCTGCTCCTGAAAGATAACTCTGAGGCCGCAAAGGCAGTACTTACAGGGCACCTAGTGAAGGTAGCCCTAGGTGCATGCAGCCCCAGTACTCCTGTGTTACTTCTGGCTCACACACCACCAAAACAGAGCAACATCACACTGCAGCACTGTACAAAGAGTGGAGCCAGAGTGATCGACCGTCACCGACACAACAGCCACTTGAACTGAGGAGAATTGCCGGCATGGAGGTCTGGGACTACCCCTGTCCCCCTCCCAGGGAGGGGGGGGGGTTGCGCAGAGGTTGTGGTGACGTCATGTTTGTTTCCTTGTTTTTGATTGGGGAGTTGTGTTTGCTAGTTCAGCTTTCGGTTTGCAATGTTTTGACCAGCAGTAGTATGTTTTGAAATTCCTACCTTTCTGAGTGCCTGACCTGGTAGATGGCAGACAAAGACTGCTTCCAATTACATGGGGGTGTCTTTAGGCCATTGCTCCTCGTGCCTCTCTTGAGGGGGCCAGGTTCTGGCTCTGGTCCTTGGTAGGCTGAGAACTCCTTCAATTGACTATTGCCACGGTCTAATATATACACATTAGCCCGGTATAGCTCTGGGGAGCCGAAGGGGCTCTCCACAGAAAAAAAAACTTGAAACATTTATACAACTTGTGTTAAGCAAAAATTGCATCTTATCAGGTTTGCTTAGGGTTAGCAAAACAGGAATAGGTTAAATTAATTTTATATAATGGCAAGGTTAGAATAGGTGAAATTAGGGTAGGGTTATGTTTGTTCTTGGTGAGTTTAAGACTTTACAGACCTCACATATTTACAGTATACATACATACAAGAAGGTACATTGGGTTTATGAGAGTACATAGCATTGATGTTTTTACACATTACACTTTACTTCTACTACAAACAGTCTAGCTAATGCATCATTCAGTGGAATAATTATTTCCATTGAATGTTTTAAGTAATAAAGTAAAAGATTATTTAATCTTTCAAAATATTTAGTAAATATCAAATTTTGTACCTCGAGATTTTACACAATTTACTGTCATGAAGTGATTGCTGAATCCATCACTAAATGAAATATATATAATCCAGTTAAGCTTGTTTATATTAAAGCCATTTTGTTTTTTCTAAAAATTAATATTACTTGGACTCACAGTTAAAGATTTAATCTCCTTCCTGTATAATTTGATCGGATTCTTCTCCCTCTCCAATGTGATAGTAGATCCTTCTTCCTACAGAATACGATTTATTTATTTATTTATTTATTTATTTATTTATTTATTTATTTATGCATATACAAGAATGTACATAAGGAATGTGAGGATACAATTATGGTAATTACAGTCTTGTAAAGCCACTAGCACGCGCAGCGTTTCGGGCAGGTCCTTAATCTAAGAAAATTTTAAGGAGGTAAATACTTGCAAAATTTATAGACAAAAAAAATGATAACAGATTACATGGAATAAAAAAAAAAAAAAAAAAGATGAGAGAAAATTATAGGTACAGTATATTAAAGCACATAGGTAGCTATGATTGATTGCAATGACAGCTTAAAATGGTAGTTGACAACAAATTGGTAGGCACAATACAGCAGAAACAATATAAGATTGATTGCAATGACAGCTTGAATGGTAGTTGACAAAAATTGGTGATAATAGATCCTTCTCTCTACACAGATAATAGATTACAATACAATACAATACAATTTTATTTAGGTAAGGTACATACATACAATAAATATTTACAAGGATTGTTTAACTTATAGGTATAGCTAGTACATACAATGCCTAAAGCCACTATTACGCAAAGCGTTTCGGGCATCAAATTTCGGATTCTTTTCCCTACACAGATAATAGATCCTTCTTCCTATAGTTAGATAAAAGAGCCTGCACATTAGATAATAGATCCTTCTCCCTACACAATTAGGTAATGGTTTTCTCCTTACACAATTCCATTATTAACATGCCCTTTTCATCAAATTATATAGTGTATAGTACTGATTAACTTAATGTATGTACTTTAAATAAGGGTATGCAATATTAATTAATAATTAATTTGATTATACTTAGGTTAGTGAGAACTAAAAATAATTCTTTTGTATTCTAACTAAATTAACCTGGCTAATTTTCCCTTGCCCAATGTGTCATTAAGGTTCATTATAGTTTAAAATAACAGGTAAATGCAACTTGCCTCCATTAATTGTTTTCAAATCTGTCCAGCATTGTTTGTTTGCACTCATGTTTCAAAGTCAAGAATATTACAATTAAAGAATACAAGAATTAAAATTACAAGAATATTACAATTTAACCCAAGACACCTTCCCATCTTCACCCAAACCCCTTCCTATTTCCTCCCCAGACACCCTACAATCCCCCATACCACTCGACCACTTCCTGGACAGCCTATTACATATGGAATAATGGCTGAGACTGCCAGACACTCCATCCTTGCTGAGATTGTCTAACTGAATGAGAATGTCTGTCTGTCTGCCTATGCCAGCTATACAACAGCAATAACAGGGGAACAGGTGAGGGAATAAACATAAGCCTATAGCCAATGGCTGCGTAGGATTAGGGGCTGCAACAGCACAGGGTTTTATGTGCCCTGTCATTCCTTTGAGCTAGGAAACAATTCTTTATCCCGGAGGCTATATGTCGCAAGTTGGTGGAAAAAACTGACCTTAAGCAGAGCAATACCAAGCCACTCACCATACCCCGTAGGCACTCCAGGAGCCCACCAAGACTTACCAGCTCCAAGCCGACACCAGACACCAACTCCCTGCCTAAAGAGCCAGCCAGAAAATGAGAACAAAAAACAACTATCAACTTCCCTATGACCCCAGGAAATAAGGGCACCAGGACAGTGTGTGGTGATTGATGAATCGCTAGTTCTCTTCAAGCAAACAAGTCTTGCGTTCAAGCAATATATCCCATCAAAACGACATGGGTTTGGACTGAAATTTTTTGTGATATGTGATTGTGAAACTGGAATTGTGGATGATATGATATATTCCAGTTTGATGTAAACATAAACGGTCAAGATCAACGTGTTTTCTGATTGTATGGTGAAGACATTCGTGGAACCACTGCTGAACAACAGGCATATCCTGTACACTGACAATTATTATACCAGCCTCTTGTTAACTTTGTTCCTGCTTGAACATAAGGCTGGCATGAAGCGATGGTCTCGTTTCATGCAGGTCGGTGCTCAATCCCCGACTGTCCAAATGGTTGTGTACCATTCCTTTCCCTAGTCCCATCCCAAATCCTTATCCTCATCCATTCCGAGTGCTATATAGTCGTAAATAGCTTGGCTCTTTCTCCTGATAGTTCCCTTCCCTTCCAGGTGTCTCAACACATGCTCATATTTGCAGCTCACACTTGCTTCCTCACTTTTTTTGTTAAACTCCTCTAGAAGTCTAAACTCTCAGGACATTTTACAACTGAAGAATTATTTGTTTTATATATGTTAGATGGTAACTTATTCTAAACATCTGTTGCTCTGATATATTGTTCTCCTTGTTTCTGAAGATAACTAGATTAGTTTTTTGTGTGTGTTCTTTGACATTTCATAGCTCACACAGTATCAATTACATTTTGGTTTTAGAATTTGTTCGTGCGATGAGTGTTACCTGCAGGACGCAGTTATGTGAACCTCAGCATCCTAACTTTGTTGGGATCTGATCAATTTTATGTTTTATAACACCTAAAATGACATTCCACTTCACTGCAAGCATCAAGTACAGTGTATTATTATTTTGGTAATATATTTATGGGAGAAACAGCTGATGATGGTGTATATGTTGAGCCTCATGATGCTGCAATGTTAACATGCCAACGAGATAAGACCTCACAGCCACAATGTTAGCAGTGTTAGAGCAATAGTGAACACCTTCAGACTTGACATTCTAAAGTTGTATAATAATTAAAACTGAGCTGTTTGTAATCCCGTATTAGATACTTTGCTGCTTTTCTTTTAAGGTTTATTAATTTTTTACTTTCTATGTAAACTAAATATAAATAAATTTAATATTTATTTGTGAATCAAATCATCAGATGAATGAATAGTATAAAAATGGCAGTACAGTAGTAATTGTTGTAAGTGAAGTAATACAAGTTAAGCATTTTCACAATTATCCTGCAAACTCTAGCTACAGTTTTCACTAAGAAAACTACAGTTTGCCAACAAGCAGTATAACTTTAGATCTGGTGTCTTACCAAAGTCTACAAGACTGGGGAATGTATTTCCCTTGATATAGTACATTACATGTACTATATCAAGCTCGCTTAACCCTAATTTAGGGAAACTAGGTAATGCAGGCTAAAGTAACCTAACCTATACAGATGAGGAGTCACAATAACGTGGCTGAAATATGTTGACCAAACCACACACTAGAAAGTGAAGGGATGACGACGTTTCAGTTCGTCCTGGACCACAATCAACTTGAGAATGGTCCAGGACGAACCGAAATGTTTTGTCCCTTCATTTTCTAGTGTGTGTGGTTTGGTCAACATATTTAACCTAACCTAGTCCTGGCTAACAGTCAATCAACATTTGCTGCTGCATATGTTCAAATAAAGTATCTTGTATGGGCAATGTTAGTTTGCTGGAGACTCTCAGACGTTACCACAACTGTTAACATGATAAAATTAGCTTTTACCCATTCCATTAGATGATGATAATTGGTTAGATGTAGATCTTAGGTTAGATAATGTTCATAGATAATATGTTAAGACAGCTTAAGTTATGCTACATCAGCTGCAGTTTGGTTTAATTAAATACAAATTTAATGTTGAGAATTGAACAGTAGGAAATATAACTTATGTGGAGCATATTTTCTTGCTATGAAATTTCTAGAAACTGTTTAGAATTACAAAGTATTTATAAATTACTGAAAGGATTTTTAAACTAATAATTTTATTTAATGTAAATAATTAAACTGTATATAGTGTACATCATTATATATTTATTGTAATATATATACTGTATATGGATTTGTTAATTTATAGATTTATAGATTATAGGTCTCCAACTAATGGTCTTAAATTTATTTGAGTTGGTAAGCTTACATTTATTTACAGTTGGAGAACTCTGGTGACCCGCTGGACTTCTCTAATGCTCACCCCCTTTCTTACTGGACATGTGTGTACTTCCTCATTGTCACCATGTCCACTGTGGGTTATGGTGATGTCTACTGTCATACTGTCTTTGGAAGAACATTTCTCGTCTTCTTCCTCCTCGTCGGTTTGGTAAGTTTTTTTTCCTTGCCTACAGCTTTCTGCACATTTAATTTTGTTGGGAAGCTGTGGTGTCGAGGGTGCTTTGCGGATTTGCCATTTACATGTTTGTCTTAAAAGCTAGTTAGCCTTTGCGAACATTTGTTTCATATATGGCACATGTGGTTTTTTTTTTCTTATGTACACAGATTATAAACTTTTTACAAGCTAGGGATATTGAAAGATTCCCTCTTTTGATTAATTTGTTCTGCATTTTCCTCTACATCTTGGTAGTTATCCATAAAGGATTTCCTCTCCCCTGTTGTATAAGGCCTTAATGAGGGAAAGGTCTGTTCAGTTGACATAAACTGTTTTGTATTGAACATGTCTGAGTGTAGCCTCTGAGGCACTCATGTCCTTGTCTCCCATCCTCCCTCAGACACCCCAGCTTACCCTTTAAACTTGACCAAAACATTTCAATTGTAGGAGGGTTTAGCCCCACATTTCACAGAGGGGTACTTCAGAATATTAATCTTAGGATTCCTAGTCAAGCTATTAACTAATACTATTTTTATGCACACCTTTGTTTCATGTTCAAATTAGGATCAGTGGTTGATATTGCTATACAACAAACAATTTCATTAACTTACAGTTTGCAAATGACTTAATTAAGTTGTTAAACTAACCGTTGGAATTGGCAGTGTTGATAAGGGGACTCAGGATCATATTTGCATAAACTCAAGTAGTTAATATAGTTTTCTTATCTATTTTGCTCACAGATTAATTTATTTCCGTTGCTTTTTCTCTCTTGACCTTAATATCTTCTGTTCATTGCTATCCACTATGGGAATCACCTGTCTCAGGCAGATGTCACTAGCCAGGGATTTGAAACCTTGCTGGTGCCGCTTGCCTTTATCACGCACCCCACCCGCCCGGGGCTCTTACAACGTACCCTCAACACCCTGTGTATCAGGAATGTCATTATACACCATTCGCGATAACCTGCAGTGTATGTGTGCAGGTTTTATGCAGCAGGGGCCCCGCTCGGGTTGTAACTTCCCCTCCCCCCCACCACCAACACAACTGCACACACCCCACTGTCTGCTGCTGCCACAAGCTCTGCTGCTAGTACTCTAGTTTTCACCAAGAAATAGTTTTAGTAGTCTAATTAAAGTACCATCAAAATGTTTAGTGTAAATTTTACAAAGCTGTTTTGATGCTCGTGCTGATTTCGTATAATTTTCTGAAATATATTTGGTTTTAATGATTGTGCAAGTGAAGTTGTCTGAGTGCTTTATGGTGTTAGCACATGACTGTGATGCTGTGGCTATAACCTCCTATAGTGTGAGCTGATTGTGTTGTGGTGTCATTGCCTATCTCTGGCACCATACCATGTATCACAGTACCACACTTTGTCTTGTGTTGCTCTGCTATGGCTACTGTCATGTGTAGCCATTTAGTTATGAATTGATATGGTAATCTGTTTCCCCCCCCCCCCATGCCATCATTGAGTCTGTGTTAGTTGAGGCCTGCCTACCACTTGAGAATGTAGACACTTCATAACTATCTGTTACTGTAACCTTGCAACAAGTGCACCAAGCTTGGTGTTGACTTTCTTTCCTATTTCTGTAAACAACATCTTTTTACCATAGTATGTCAATTATTTGTATATATTTGTGTTGAACACATTTTATTTTGTATGATACTAGTGGTTTAATTTGACAAAATTCACAAATTGCTTATTACATTTGGTAAAACTTAAAGTGCTTGAGCTACTGCATAGAATCACAGGATTAGGTATTTTCAGATCAAATATTTCACTATCCTATAGATTACTGGAATCTTTCAATATCAGTGACGTCTATACTTCTTTCTTTCTTTGATATGTATTATGAATAGTTTAAAAAAATAATATGTCTTCTAGGTTAGCAAGCATAATTGATACAATTGCCAGAAATAGTTCGCAGAAAATTTCTTACAACACACACTAAGTGGGATTTTTTTCATGCAGTTTGCTTTCTTGTATCAAAATATTATACCAGAGTACATTTTTATGTATTTTTAAACTTATTTTGTGCATTCTCAATTATATGTGCATTTTAGCAGAAGCATAATTACTGATGGGTTTCCATAGAGTAACTTCTGTGCATAGCTTACAGCGTGATATTATTTTTTTGTCTTTTTGCCTCTCTCTCTTTTTGTTTTCTCTCTAGTTAAATTCTCTCCTGCTTCTCTTATTCCCAGCTTCTCCCTCACACTCTTAAAGGAAATACTGTACAGCTGCACTTTCTGCCTTATATTGCTACCTTTAAATCTTGTGTGTGTATGTGTGAACCTAGGTGCGCAAGTTGCCATGTGTCACTATGTAGCAGTAGAAACCAAGGTGGCACCAGCAGACTGCACCTCAGTCATGCCAGAGCTCAGAGTGACAGTATGAGGCACTCTTCGATGAGCGATACATATCTAGACGATATACATAAATGTTGACCAGTAAAGGTTATGTAATTACCGTTATATTTAGACATTTGTATTATTGTAGTTAATTGCCCCTTGTGCCTTTGTAGGGGTTTGAGCTACCCATATGATGCACGACGCTGTGACAGGTGATTCCTCTGTGGCTTTATGAGGACCGAGTAACTACCAGCTTGGACATATACTGTCAATACTGCCATTTCTGTCCTCACGCTGGTAGTGGCGTGACTGCCACACACAGAGTGCTTGTCTGTGCCACATTCACACTACACTTTGGCCATTACATAAACATTATTGGCCTGGCCGCCTTGTGCCGTTCTACTCACATTATCACTCGTCACCATTATTACACCGTCCAATCTAATTAATTGTGGTGATGGGAGTGACATTAGTGTCTGGGTGGTTGAACCTCTGCTACAAGTGCATGTCCAGCCTCATTATCATGTTTGGAGGAAATGCAGAAGGTAACCTATGTAGCAGAGTGACTCAACCAATGCTCTCAATACCAACTTCATCATCACTAATCTTATGCAAAAATAATAGCAGGGATGACATTGCACTGTGGCAGGTTGATTCTTGATGCAAGTGCCACTCTAGCTGTCATCCTCAATTATAGTATTGATTTCTGGATGGAAGCATGAGTGGCAAAGTGGTTGGTGGCGCCTGTCCTACTACTGCCACACTTAACACCACACCAGACCATGTGTGCCACTTACCGAGGGATAACACACACATGCACACTAAGAAAAAAGTTTAGGCCCTGGAATATATAGGGATCAAGACATAGGTATCTCTATTCTGTAAATGTTATTTGGCATTACTCTTCTTTAATTAAAAAAAATATTTTTGTAAATATTTATATATCTGAATCTAAGATTATTTTGACTATCTAAACATGGTTGCCAGATTTCTCTCGTAAGACTGATTTTCAAACGTGGCAACATGGCCTACATATCTCTCTCTGTGTTGCCGCTTGTCTGTCAGCCAGTACGACCTTGCCTTGCTCCTTCCTTACTGTCTGAGCCAGTCTTGTGCTTGTTGCCTGGCTCTCACCCAGCCTGCTCATGCTACCCATTTCATTATCACATGTACACCCTACCAGTGTCCCTTATTCTTCATGGATAGGAAATTTAATTTTGGAATTATTGAAGCTTGATCTTAATACTATACAGTACTGCCTTTACAATAGCTTCACTGCTTAATTGATTTTTTTAGTGTGATATAACAGATTTGATTGTATACCTTGGGTGTAACTGCACTGTTGATATTGCCAGGTGCTGCATTAGCTATAACCTGGAAGGTAGCACGTGTGGGTATGGGTGGCCCCAGGTCGGCCATATCCAGTTTTGTTTTTGTGTGGTGCTTGGGGTTGGGCTGAGCCTGGATGCCCCTGCCCTTCTGCCTGCCTGGTGGCTCCCTTGGACACCTTCAACACTCATGGATGCACTGCATGCTGTATCCATCACTCACTTGCACCAACCACTGCCTCCCTGTCTTGACCCTAGTCGTCAATATAGAACCACTCAACTCACCATCTAGTTCATTTAACTTGCCTATAATTATTTTAAATATTATAAGCTCTTCTGGGTTTTGACAAATCCCTCATGTAATGAGGTATAGGAATTAAGCAATCTTTTGTTTTCCCAAATTATTTTCATCTTTCTTTTCTTTTAGATCTGTGAAAGGTATTTTAAAGTTTTGTTTTTAAAGTCATGTTTCACTGCCAATTCCCATGTAGCCAGATGTGGATCCGTATGCAAATGGAAGAGGGAGAGGAGTTTACAGTAGGAGTTGAGAACGATCATTTTTTTTGTCAGATTTTTCAGTAAAACCAGTATTGTGTGGAGCTGTTGTAACCAGGCAGAGTGGCCCAAATGAGATGGTTCCTTGTCTGGTCACCTCTGCTTTATTTCCCTATAATCATGGCTCCAACTGTTTATAACTGCATTTGGATCACTAGTATGTAGAATATCAACTTTGCTTTATTTTTTGACAAGTTGATGGTATTGCTTATAATCAAGATGTTGTGTTCACTATAATGCCATAGTTGTGATTAATATCCTTCATGTATGAAGTTGCAGCCAGGTTGATCACTTTTTTTGCTGCCCCTGGCCCTTGGTGCTCCTGCTCCTGGCGCCTCATTGTGCCACGCCAGTTATAACAGCTACACCAGTGGACCTGCTCTCTCCTGTTATATCCCAATTTTGAAATAGATCATTGCTTGACTTACTTCTCTGGACGTGCATACCTTCCACCACGTGCCTCCGTGTGATAGCATGGCTCGCTGGCCAGGTGGGTACTGTGTAAAGTACGTGGAGCCTGACATCATATTTCTTTGGTGTTTCACTAAATTGAAGATCCCTCCAATATTAATGTTAATGACAAGGTGCACTGCATCAGTGGAAACATTATCTGATTGATGTTATGTAATGTATGTCTGGCATCATGTCATTGTTACCATTGATTTTATTATACATTGAGGCATTACTGGCCAGAACAATATCAGCCTTCCAGCCTGCAGTGATTGGGTTGAGATATTTATGCAAATTGTAGAGAACTTTCAATTTTTAATCTAGCAATTGTTATATATTCTGCAACTATTGTTTTAAAAGGAAAATTTGATTAACAAAAATTTAATGTCTGCGAACACTAAACAAATGTAGATTACATTTCCCTAAAACATGACTGACCAAGCGATGAGCATATTATTTACACGAGGACACACTCAGAAGCTGGAGCTTATTTCCTGATCATTACAGCCTCCATAGTCTTGAATGTTGTGAATTGAATAATAATATTATGTTAATACAGTATGATAATCATACCATTTCTCCATTTAATTTTGGCATATATGATATAAACCATTTAATAATAAATATAACTTTTAATAAGCTTATGGCCAATTATCTGTCCGATGTGGTCAAGGAACCATTTTGAAGGTGCTTTCTTATTTTCAATGAATAAGTCAGTGACATGAAGCTGCAAATCAAAATTTATAAAGTAATGCAGGATTCAAATCATGGTTTCAATGTACTAAATCAACACTATCAATGCTCCAAGAGCAGAAATAGGAATTAGAACCCATTAATTAACTGGCTTCATGTCTTGAAAGGTCTCAAGTGGTTCACAAACTAGTTTTTATGTAATAATCTTTGTGCCTCTGGTACACATTGTCCAGTTCACTTTTGTTCATGAAACAAATTCTCACAATTTCTGGAAGTCATTAAGTCAGGTAAGTGAGTCTTCTTATGGCTATAATCCTAGTACTTGATAATAGTACTGGTAGTATGTTGTCCTAGTACAGGCTTAGTACATCTTAAGACCCCACTTAGTATTCCATATTGCTCATCAAATTTTGATCTGTAGTTTCATTCCATTGCGAAATGTCAATTTACCTGACAAAGTAAATGGAACATATTGAAACACATTACCATTACATCATACTTGGGAGGCAGGATTTACAGAAAAAGTGATTTGTATGTATTGCTTTGGGTTTTTCATGACCTGTGAAGTCATTTGTGTAGTTCCAGGTCATATGCCTGCTCTTGGAGCAATGATAGCGTGTGTGCCTAGTTCATCATAGACGGAAGAAAATAAACAAAAGAAGTTTTGTTTCTTTAGCATAATAGTATGAAAATGGCTGTAAGTTTATTGAAAGAGTTAAGTTATATGGTTCCTGACAAATTCAAAATATTTATGTATTTAGAAAGGAAAGCAAGAATTTGAGGATAATTGTTGAAAACTTTGTGTTGGCAAGATGAAATTTTTTTTTTGTTAGCTCAAACATATTTTGTCCTTGTGACTATTCTATTTTTAAGACACCCTGCAGGAAATTACTTTAGGATGATTCCAGTTATATTGAAAAGATAAATAAAACTGACTTTGTCAATGGTATTGTTTATATACCATTGACTATATACTATAGATACATCATACATACTATAGATACATCATTCAGGATCTGTTAGTTCTCAAACTATATAATAGGGGCAGATATAGATAAGTTGTGAGGTACAGTCACACTGTACATTACTACAGAACATGGGATGCGTAACTTTTTTCTGTTTTCACCCCTGCCAAACTGCCAAACCATTCTCACAACCTTTCTCCCATATTGAGGGAAGAACATTGTCATAGGCATCATTAACTGATCCGTCGTGTTTTGTTATTTATATTAACAAATTAAAAATGTGTGAAAATACAACAAATTGCCCAAAGTGTGAAAAAATACAAGTGATGACAAATTAATAATTTGTAAAAGTTCAAAGTGACTAATAATGATGGTTCTGTGTTATCAAGGACAGGAAGCCTGTACTTAGAGCAACTACTGACCTTCTCTAGGCTCACTTGTCCTGTTTCCTGCAAAGGCATTCCTTATTTTGACTTCTACCCAGTCATTCATTCCTCAATCTATGCCCATTGGCAGGATTGTTGGTTACTGTTACTGGTAACAAACTGCGTGCTCTTAAGGGTCGCGTGTCCCCTTGGCCTTCCTTCTCCTACCGTAACCAGCTCTGGCGAAACACCTCTTACGAGGTTACGTATTGGCCATACGCGTTTTAACTCACGGGCATTCAGTGAAGCGCTGCCCTGCTCCTTATTGTCCGAACGGCATTGTCCCTCTTACGGTCGTGCATATCCTTGTTGACTGTCCTGACTTCCAAGACGTGCATGCGTCTTACATCCCGACTGTCCCTTGCAGTCATTTGTTCCCCTCGTTAGATTCCCTGGTGAGTCAGATACCTATGATGTCGTTTGCCTTATGCGATTTTGTTCTTGTTTTGGCATCGTTGGTGATATTTAGTGCCATTGGAAAATCCTGTACCTGTGATGGTGCTACATAATCTCCCCGGCTTGGCGTCTTCTTTTGAAAATCACTTCACTTTACCTTGACAGGCTGGCTCTTTTTGTTGATAAAATCTTTTTCCTCGCTGTTCCTATCCTCACTGAATATAGATATATCTTTGGAAGTGAAATAGAAACCAATGTGCCCTCCACAGTATCATTTGCTGTAGGTCGGAAGAAAAGAATGCAAGACATGAAAAGTAAATGACTATCAAGACAGGCCTCGCTGCAGCTTGTCAAGAACAACCAGACCTACAACTGTGCGGACCTGATGAGTCAGAAGCATCATAATGGAATCACTATGATGCTCTGGAAGATATGTAAGCAGATGGTATTGTAATACACATGCACCTCCGCTTTGGGTAACACCTATCTTGACCCGTTCTCCTAAAATGTTAGTACTTATAGTAACTATTTAGTTCAAAGTATCAATATGTAGTGTAGGACCACCAAAAAGTTCATAATTTATATTTTAAATTTTATCTTCCAAGAAAAAAAAAAAGCTAAAAACCTAACATTTTTGCTCGGTAATGACGCAGTATGGCGTCTAAATTTTAGTAGACGAATGTTTGGTAACGACGCAGTATGGCATCAAAAATTAAAAAATTTGGCCTGCTTTCAGCTTGGCTGCAGAAGGGGCGCACTGCGGTTTTGGACATTATATGCATATACTCCTGTAGGGAATTTCATTGTGATTACATTGATACCAAAATGAAAGACCTAGGACCAGAATTGTGGTAACAAAGTTGAAAAGAGTATACACATTTTATTGCTCTTGATGAGCGCTCATGGGGGTAACGCTCCGTCACTTTCTGTTTGTTGTGGGTGGTCCGCCGGGCTTTTGGACTTTATATTTACATATACTCCTGCAGAGAATTCTATTGCGAACACAATGATACCAAAATGAAAGACCAAGGACGAGAATTGAGGTGACCAAAGCGAAGAGTATACACATTTTATTGCTCTTGCGTGCTCCCGGGTAACATGTTCTCACTTTCTCTGATTGTTGTGGATGGCATGCCAGGCTTTTGGGCTTTATATGCATTTAGTCCTGTAGACAATTTTATTGCGAACACATTGATACCAAATTGAAAAACCTAGGACGAGAATTGAGGTGACAAAGTTGAAAAGAGTATACACTTTTCAGTATTACCGTGCGCTCCCGTGGAATGCCCGGACCCCCTTGGGGTAGTGCGGCGCTTGCTTGCCCAGAGCGCGAAAGTGATAATTATTAAATATTCCTGGGCCTAGTATAGCACATATATGTACTATATTAGGCTATATTAGGCTTAAAATATGTATTAGGCCTATGATTGCTAGGACAGGTTAGGTTCTTAGTTTCATTTCATGTTTAACAGAATACCATTTGGTCTAATTCAGTAATTCAAAATGTGAACCTTTTTGGTAGTCTCGTAAGGGCACAAGATATGGAAGCCGTACCCTAGAGTACAAACTCGCAAAACCCGTCCTTAATTTTTTTATTTACAATATAGGAACATCACTTTAAACTAGAGATGTAGAACCAATATGCATTTATACACACATCAAACACACGAGTGACCATATGGAGCCAGTAACATATATTTGCATTGACGGGACTGAGGAAACAACCAAAGTGCGTGCATTACATTTATTTAAACACGTTAAAAAGGGATAATACAATACAAGGAAAATACAATACAACAAGGAAAATCTCACTAGCCAGATTAACGATTACAGTTCCAGTACTCGGATATAAATGGAGGTCAATAACTTCACACATTGAGGTAAGTACCTCACGAGCACACACACCACAGTTCCACAGCTGCCGGAGAAATATACGAAAATTCACTTTCGTAAATAGAGTGGTAGACGGTTAGAACAAGTTAAGTGAGAAGGTGGTGGAGGCCAAAACCGTCAGTAATTTCAAAGCATTATATGACGAAGAGTGCTGGGAAGACGGGACACCATGAGCGTAGCTCTCATCCTATAACTACACTTAGGTAATTACACTTGGGTAATTACCTGTGTGTGAGGGGTCTCTCTCTCTCGTGGAGTGCAGGGACACTCCTCTCACAAAAATGTGCGGGAAGACTTTATGCAGTCATACTCAATTACTAATACATACTCTCAAACACAAACAAAATATAAAAATTAACACGAATAAAACAAACTGGTATTTTAACTAAGAGAAACAGTTACATTAATTACCACAAAACCTACACTTTATATACCAATCATTAGACAAACACTACATATTGGTTCTTTGGACCAAATAATTGTTATAAGTACTATAATTTTAAGAGGCTGGGTTGCCTATCTCCAGTGTAGAGGGACAGAAAGGGTTGATGTTATTAGATTTATGGAGAATCTGAAAACCAGTAAACATTGTTCTTTTTTGCTTTGGAAGAAATTTTAACAACTTGTGTAAGCTTACTTTACACTTTTAAAGGGCTTGTTGCATGTCACTACAGGATAAGTTTAGCTAAAGTACACCTTAGCATCTTCCGAGGCTCAATTCAAATGAGTCTGTTTGCATTACAGTATAGTCCTAATTGTACAATAGTATTTAATGAAAAGCTGTCCAAAATTACCAGATTTTCCATTCTTGCATGAAATGGGACCATATCTTACATAGCAAAGGATGTAACCTGTACCACATAGCAGCCTATTTAAACTGTTAGCAATATTCCGCATATATTTCTCGGCTTTCACAAGAGCTTGTTCACCATGAGGTGTATGTTAAAATTGTCTTTAAGTAATTTGAAATAATATTCAGTTTTGTACAAATCTTGTGCACTTACTGCATTAATTCTCCTATTATTTTATTAAGTTAATGCTGTACTTTGGTGGTGTAACAGCTAGTGATTCTATTTGTATGCAATGTGTTCTGAAAAGATGTTTAATGAACATAAGATACTTATATATTTTGTAATACACCTGTAGGTGATGCTTTGTCATGAAGAGGTGAACATTTGATGTGGTCATGGTACAAGATGATATGCTCATCACTTTGTCAGTTGGGTTAAGACCTCATGGGTGTGGCCAGTAACTAGATAGGGGTCTATGCAGACAGACTACCCCATGACTAGGGAGACTTAATGAGTCTTAACAAGCTTCCCATCTCTTGACAGTGGAATACCAGTACAGTATATTATTTCTCAAGCTTCATGAAAATGGTGATACAGTACTGTAATGTAGCTCAGTAGTGATATATATACTGATACAGTATGTATAGATCATTAGTATGTGCATGCCTCATTGCTCATGTTTTTTCTGAGTGCTCTGTGCGATCTTAAATGCATTTGAAATTTATCAATATATATTAATACTGTATATAATGGTACAGTAATATATACTATTTCAAATACTGTATTACAAAATATAGAAGAGAGCACAAAAAATGTTGTAAAAGCAGAAAGCTGCAGGCCTTTTCCGACAATACATAGGTATTTGTTCCACAAAACCCTGTGTAGGTTTTGTTAAAGATCTTGTGGGAAAAATTTAACTTTGCTCTAAATCCAAGAATTTTATTACAATACATAAATACTGTAATACAAATAACCTAAGTACTGTTATCTCAAAATGAAAGCCATCCATAAGATATTTTTCATAACAGGACCATTAACCTTTCAATGGCCAAAACTTTCTTTTTGTTATTATTTTCAAGGAAACTTTGTTGGAGCTCAGTTAAATTAATATACAAGGCGATATGGTTCTCATGTCCACTTTTGGAATAACATTTGTAGCACCTAAATTTGGCTAAACTCTGATCTTCACTGAATGAAAGTCTTCATTTTAATTTTGTGACTGCCTCTGCTTATGTTTTTTTGGTACTACAGTTAAAGCAAAAAATGTTTTAAGGACAAAATAAAAAGGAAAACATGATGAAATTGGCACTGAAGACTCGTATGCTAGTTCAGACCATATCTCTCTGCTGGTATCACTGAGGTGATACCAGCGGGTAATCAGTCGTCGATCACAACTGGAGAAAACCCAATAGGTAACATAGGCACAATAACACAAGATACTGCTGGAAGAAACTTAGGCACTCATAGGTAAGCAATGCAAATGATCGTTGCATTGGACAAATACCCTGACTGAGGCCTGAATACCAACAGATATAAGTCCAGGTCACCTGAGGGTTTGGCCACCCTGTTCCCTTACTCTTCTGCTTGATATCACTGACTCAGTACTGTACCAGTACCTAATGGCTTCTGCAAGGCCCTTCACCAGCTTCTCGCTTTCAGCTAAGTGGTGCTGGCTTTCCCCGAGATGTTTGTTCTGCTGATAGCCATTGCTTTATTTATTTTTATTTATGCTTCATAATTGTGTTCATGCCACCCATATTGTTTGTGCTCTAGTATTCCCTTCATTCCAACTGTGGCAGCTATACCTTCTCTAGGGTCAACTTGTATTATCTTATGCTCCACCAGACATACTTGCCCTGAGCGGTTGTGGCCTACTTTTTTATAGCTGTTAAAGGAGAAGGTTAAAAAAAATAAAATGTTTGTTCACATTGAAGATTTACTTATAACTGGCCCTACTCATCTGTGTTAGGAGCCCTGCACTTGAATTGATAACACTCTTGGGGGTGTGTAAAGAATTTTATCATAATCTGTGGGAAAATCTGTAGGAGCCATGAGGATATTTCGAACCTATGCTCTGGGTACTCCATAAGAATAGTATGTTGGGAGATATATGCTATCTCCTACTATCTGTTGGGAGATAGTATATATCTCCTACTATCAGTAAGAGCCTATTTGAGGTGTAGCCATAACCTATGCTTTGGGAGTACCCAGAGCATAGGTTCGAATCCTCTTCATGGCTCCTACTGATTTTCACATTCTTATATCACGTTAATATGATTTCTTTGCGCATAATCTGTGGCTTTCTTACTCACTTCTTTGACAAGTATTCAGGGTTGGGTTTTGATGTTTGCTTGCCAAGACATTTTTCCTTCAACCGGCCTGATTTGGGTTGTCGAACTTGCTCAATCTCTGTTGGTTTTATTGTCATTGTGTTTTTGGCTGGGTTGTTATGGGTTCAGCATCTGATTTTGTATTTGAATCTACAATTTGCAGTTTCTCAGGATGTGCTTCAGTGCTTTTAAACATTGAAGTTCTATTCTGTTGCCATTGTCATATAACCTGCTGAGTTTTGGGGTTTTCTCACCTGTAGATGTGTTCAATTTGTCAAAGCTGGACCTCGGTTTTGGATAAGATGCCTTATCATGTGGCTGCCTATCAAGATGTGGTGTTGGCTGTTCCACTGCTTATGCAGAGTACTGTATACACTTTTGGTGTATAACTGCTTGTGTTAGTTTTATTCATCTTCCTGATTCATTCACATACTGCATTGGTGAATGTGTCTAGGGGATGACTGCAGCTTCAGCAAGTTTGGCTTATGGTTTAGTTGCAGGCTTTGTCACATGCAGGGCTGGCAGAGGCCGTATGAGGGCTGTCCCCTCTTTAAATGTGACTGGAGCTAGGGAATCTTCTCTTCCTGCTTTGGTTCACTGTTTCCTCTGTTGATTCTTTAGACTCCATAGGGAAGGTAAGCTCCCACTGTAGTCTTTACTCTTCTGGGGGTAGGGGGTGTCTAAAAGGTTGCGAAACTAGAAGGCTGTTGGAGGGACGTTCATGGCTACTCTTTGACTATCTTTGGTATTTAGTTTGTGTCCCTTAGTTTGTTACCCTGTACAGATATGTTTTCTTATATGAGCTGGATACCGTCTCTGCTCTCCTATGGTTGCATTTCCAGGTCACCTCTCTGGCACAGGTTTCTCTTGTCTCATCTTTATTTCACATGTGGCATGGGGGGGACTTTTAAGTACCTACTATAAAACAGAATGTCTGGATTAGACTCATTCTCTTTTTCATACTGATACTTCTCTGTCTTCTGGTTGTAGTGTGAGGTCTGGCCTTATTTTGGCTGGCTGATAATTGTTTTTTGGGGGGATAGGAGGATGGGGGGGAGGAAGTGATTGCAACAGTGCCTTGTGTGCTCCTGTCCTGCTCTATGTAGTAGTTCATGGCAGTTCTTCCCTTCCTGAAGACATCCCCTTCCCATGTCTTCGGCATTGGTGGTAGTGTACTACATTGCTTGCACCATTTTGGTGGCAGTACTAAGCAATGCTGAATGGGTCTGGGCCTTTTTCTGTGTTTACCTTGCCCTCTGATTTGTCATCTGCTTTTGAAGTCATGGTTACCATTTCCAGATTGTTTACACTGCTGCAGGTCATGGTTGTAGATTTTTTGCAGCTCTGTGATATGTAGCTTGTTGTTTTTGGTTTCAGTCTAGAAATCCATTTGGTTGCTCACCTTATTGTTTGCTATCCTGTTCTCTCTTCTTCTCTAGGGTGGAGGTGTCACTGGTTTTGACTGCCTGAAGGTTGATCCATACAGCTGCTTTACCAGTTCTTTCAGCTTCTGTTTGTTGCTTTATTTTTGGCTTCAGGCTGGTCCAGTGCTTGTGTTTCTGGGCCTCCGGATGAAGTAGGAGTTTTAGAGAGTAAGTTGCTCAGGTGCTTGTGGGTCTACCTGCATCCCCTATGTCACCACTGCATGGCCATTTTCACTTTTTTTTTATGCCAGGAATGGTGGTAGACAGAGTTAATCATACCAACCCTTTCATGGTATGCTTTGATGTTGGTTTCATGATGTGCCATCTTTACACTTTTCAGCCTTCTGGATCCCAGATTACCAGAGCATTTTAGGTGTCATCTTGTGGGTGATGTAGTGGTTTTGGCCTTCCTTACTGAGTACAGGGCTTATCTGGGGTTTGGAATAGGGCATGTCTCATTTCCTTTTTGTTCTGTCATTTAGACTTTCCATAAATCCCTAATCTTTCACAGACTGTCTTGTTTGGGCTTCGGATGTCTTCGTCTTTGTGAGATCTGCATTCTCGCCTACCTCAGCAACTGGATCCTTTAGGACCTCCCAATTATCTCATTTGTCTGGTGGCCATGGTTCTAATTCTTTTTCCAGATGGCCTACTCTGGCTTTTTCCTATCAATCTTTTTCTTTTCTGTATGTTTCTCTAGAGTGGGAAGTGGATGAAATCTACTTCCTCTGGCTTTGTGAGGCATTCAACTATCTGTGGATAAGTTGGTTTGTTTCAACATAGTCCCAGTGGCTCCCGGTCTACTATATTGGGCACTATACCTGTTTTGCACAGGGGAATGCAGTTTCCCTGGCCTGGAGTGTTAGGCTAATCATTTTTCCTTCCCATTGTCCATCTGCCTCCTCCTATGTTTACTGGATTGGGGCCCCTTGGCAGGCCACTTTTGTCTGTGGGCTCCCATATGATCAGTTCAGCCCTAGTTTTGTCCTTCTAGTTCTTCTCATGTGGTGTGTTGACTTACTACCTTCCTGAGGCTTGCTCTCTCCTTATGGCTCTCTCTCTCTCTCCCTGACATAAGGCTTAGTACTCGACCTCAGTGGTTTGTAGCTTTCTGCTGATCTTCGTAATTACTTAACCATAGTTACAGAACATGAGCTGTGCTCATGGTGACCCATCTTCCCAATAATCTTTGTGATATGCTGCTTTGGAACTACTGATGTTTTTGTCATCCATCGCCTTCTTGCTTGACTTGTTCCAACCTTCTACAACTCTGTTCACAAAAGAGAACTTTCATTGCTAAAGCTTTCGACAAGGTATCACATGAGACTGGCAAGGAAATTATAGGTACATGGAATATATAGGAAAATACTGGAATGGATGAAACAGTGGATAAAACATAGAAAACAAAGTGTCGTGTTAAATGGAAATGACTGGGGAAATGTGCTAAGATGGGTGCCACAAGGGTCCATTTAGGGGCCAACTTTTTTTGTCATATACATAAATGACATAAATGAGAGTATTACAAAACCACATTAGCAAATTTGCAGATGACATTAAGAGATATGGTAAAGTGAGAAGTGAAAGTGATATTGAGACCTTACAAAGACATCTGCATGAACTCCACAAATGGTCAGATGACTGGCAAATGCTTCTTAATGTCGATAAATGCAAGACCTTGCATGTGGGGCATAACAATCCACATCACAACTACCAAATTTATAGCACTACCTTACAACAGTTAGATGAAGAAAAGGACCTTGGAGTCAGAATCCATCATTCACTATAAGTTGCACAACAAGTGGGAGCAGCAGTAAAAAAAGTTGTGCAATTGTACAAGTCTCTGGTGTGCAGAGACCCACCTGAATTATTGCATCTAGGCATGGAGACCTCAGCTTCAGAAAGACATCGCTGCTCTGGAGAAGGTGCAACACTGGGCAACAAAAATCATTCCAGAGCTTAGTCAACTCCCGTATCAGGAATGGTTGAGGGCCACAGGGCTAACAACATTGCAAACCAGGCATGACATTGCAGATCTCATTGAAACCTTTAAAATACTGAACAATTTGGTGGATGTCGATCCGAACAGTTTCTTCAGAAGGACAGATGTAACATGAACGAGGAGCAACGGTTTCAAGCGCAACAAGCCACAATGAAGGACAGAAAACAAGAGTTGCTTTTTCACCCATAGGGTTGTAAACCTGTAGAACCGCTTACTCGCCAAAGCCGTAAACGCCAAACTCTGTTGGGTTTTAAAATAGAGCTGGAAAAGATCAGGGAAACTGGGGGGGGGGGGACCTTTGACAAGCCACTGGCTTCCTGTCCTAATTGAGGACAGGAAGGAATTTACCTTCCTGTCCTCATTGAGGACAGGAAGGTAAATTTTATTTTTTTTAATTTTAAATTCAGGTAAAATATTTTTTTGGCACATTTGTTGCCCTAATTAGTATTTATGATCTCTTGATCCTTGATTTGCAGGTTTAAAAAATTCCTCCTTGCCTATTTTGTCAATTCATGATAGTTTTGTACATAATGATCATGTTGCCTTTTTCATTCTATTTTCTATCAGCAAAAAGGAACTACAAAAGAAAACCTGCTCAAAACATAAATAAATGATCCAAAGTGTTTTTATGCCTACATAAGTAAAACAAAGACAAAAGACTTGGTAGGACCCTTAAATGTTGAGACCAAACAAGTTATAATTGTTGATAAAAAGGCAGCCAACACCTTTAATAATTACTTTATATCAATGTTCACTAGAAATAATAGACAATTTCAGTACCCAACATGAAACAATCAAGACCATTGACAAATAGAAGGATTCAAACCAAAGTTATAAAGGAACTGGTAGATGAACTGTCTCCCCCATTGAAACTCCTTTAAAGAAAATTGGACCAAGGACGAATTCCCCTAGAATGGAAAATGCAAATGTCACTCCTAGTCTCAGAAAAGGCAGAAAGAGCTCAGCAGAAAACTACTGACAGATCAGCCTAACACCTCTGATCTGCAAGCTTATGGACAGAATCGTAAGAGAGGGAATCATTCACCATCTCGGTGCACAATCTTAGTAAAATCAATGCAACATGGTCTTGTTAAAATTAATTCCTGCCTTACTGACCTATACATTTTGTTTAAGACAGTAACCAGCTATTCAGATAAAGGGCTTCCAGTAGACAATATACATGGACTTCTCTAAAGCTTTTAACAAGGTACCACATGAATGACTGGCAAAAAAATTAGAAGCAGTAAGGACTTGCCCAAAATGCTGTTGGTGCTAGTGGCTCTACAAGAATGTAAGAACTCTTGTACTGTATATATAAGTAAATAAATAAAAGCATGTGGAATAAATGGTAAAGTACTAGAATAGATTAAACAATAGTTCAAACAAAGAAACCAAAGGGTTGTCCTAAATGGAAATTATAATTCATGGTTTTATAATTCACTGTGTCGGGGGACAGGAAGCCAGAGTGTATTCATACACATTAGGTTTTTATCAAGGCTCTTCCTTCCCCCAACCGGTTCGAATTACTGATCTCGCCCAGGTTGCAACCCCACAGCAAGCTGACTACTTCCTGAGTGCCTACTTGCTGCTAGGTGAACAGAGGAATTAGGTTAAAAGAAACATGCCCAACCATTTCTGTCCCGCCTGGGACTCAAACCTGGAATTCTCGATTATGCGTTGAGAACGAACCCGACTGCACTACCAGGACCCTAAATGAGATGAATCCAACTAAGAAAAATGTGGTTAGTGGGGGTAATGCAAAAGGTTCCATCGTCAAGCCAATTGATTTTGTCATAACATTAATGATATTACAACATTAAAATGACAATATTACAAACCCATATCAAATTTGTAGATGACTAAAATCGGTTGTAAATTAGGAAGCAAAAATGATATCGAGGTCTTGCAAAAAGATCTCCATGAAATACACATTGGGTCGGGAGCCTGGCAAATGCTTTTTAAAATTGACAAATTGCAAGACCTTGCATGTAGGGCATAACAATGACCATCACAACTATCACATTAGCAACACTTCATGCAACCGATTGTAGAAGAAAAGAACCCAGGAGTTGGAATCCAGTGGTCATTGAAAGTTGCACAACAGGTGAGAGCTGCTGTAAAAAAAAGCCAACCAAATCTTAGGAATAGTCGAATAAACTTTTGATTTCATGGAAAGGAAAGGGGTTATTCAACTGTACAAATCTCCGGTGCACCCACATTTGGACTAGTGTAACCAAGCATTGAGACCTCATTTTCAGGAGGATGTACTGTATCTGCTTTGGAGAAAATACAGTGCAAAGCAACGAAAATCATTTCAGAACCAAGTCAAATATCATACCAGGAAAGATCAAACTGCGAACAGCTGCATCGAGTAGCTTAGTCATAGGCTGTTTGTTGCAGCTGTTCGCTGTTTGACCACCAACCAAGAGGCCTGGTTAAAGATTGGGCTGTGGGGATGTTGATTCTTGGAATCATCGACAGATAAAAGGAGCGTCTTTCCTATGTCTACTGCATTACGTTTCAATCCAGTCTGATTGTTTCCAATCTGGAAGTGTGCAGTGGCTTGCAGCTTTGCTGTTTTGTCCACAGCTATTATTTGGGCTTGGGGGGCTTCTGGCAGTCTTCCTGCTGCTAGTTTCTCATTCCATGCTGAATGTCTTTTGGTCTATCCATCTGCATGCACTTGTATGTGCTTCAGATGTTTGGTGTACAGCTGTCGTTCTTTGCTCCAGATCCTCCTCTTCTGCCATTCTCCTCTCACATGTCATCCCAGGCCATCTTCTCTGATTTTCTCAGAAAAGTCAGGCTCATCTATGCAGGTACCATTGTGAATAAGGTTGGCGAGTTACTGAGAGGTTCCTTCCAGAAATCAGGCACTGAATGCTATGAAATCCCTTTTTCTAGTGGGCCCCCAATAAAACCCCATCCCTGTCTTGTTCTCTTTTTCTCTGTGGGCTTATAGGGTTTTGCACAAGCAGCTCCAAATATTGAGGCTTGAAGACCTCGGGTGACCTGGGCTGCAATCTGGTGGGAGGCAAGAACATAACAATTAGGAAATGTATCCTGTGGCAATGATTGCGTCTTTTACCTTGGGGTGCCTAATTTTCTTAAATCAGCCACCTGTTTTGTTGCACCTATGCTTTCTAGTGGATTGACCCTAGTTTACTCTGATACCCAGCTTCCCTCACCTAGTAGTAACAGATTCTAGTCCTGGCATCCAGTAAATGATGGCTGGGTCCCAGATTCCTTGTGTGTATCAGAGTTAAGCTCAGGAAACTATTGTGGGCCATCCAGAGAAGTATGTTTCATTATATTCAGCACTTGATTTTTAGAGGAAATACTATATACTGTAGTTGGTTTATTTGTGTAATATTTAAGTCAACGTGCGATATTCTCATTCTGGGTATGATATTTCTTTTATGTCTTAAAATCTTTCAGATATGAAATTAGTAGCAGAAATAACAGTAAATATGGCAGCAGTGTTATAATATTACAAATAAAATCACATTATAAAAATAATACAAGGAATAATTAAACAACAGGGAAATTAAAGTTGCTGTATAAACCAAAAGGGTAAATGTAATCTTAATTCTTAAATCATACAGTGTTAGATGTGAACAAAATTATCAAAGTGAAACTTTCATTGGGGTTAGTGCATTGGTGAAGCTATCATTTGAGTACAGTACAGTATGTGCATATGTAAAACATTATTGATCTAATGTATAAGAGAATTACATAGGAGAGTTTCAACTAAATATGAGACCATCTTTTAGGTTAGTTTGAATATGATACCATCATTGAGGTTAGTATGAAGAGCCACCATCATTGAGGTTAGCATAAAACAGAGACTGTCGGCGAGGTTAGCATAAAAGAGACCAGCATTGAGGTTAGCATAAAATAGCGACCGTCATTGAGGTTAGCATAAAAGAGAGCAGCATTGAGTTAGCATAAAAGAGACCGGCGTTGAGGTTAGCATAAAATAGCGACCGTCGTTGAGGTTAGCATAAAGGAGAGACCGTCGTTAAGGTTAGCATAAAATAGCGACCGTCATTGAGGTTAGCATAAAAGAGAGAGAGAGAGAGAGAGAGACCATTATTGAGGTTATCATAAAAGAGCGACCATCATTGAGGTTATCGTAATAGAGCGAACATAGTTGAGTTTAGCATAAAAGAGCGACCATTGTTGAGGTTAGTGTAAAAGAGCGACCATCGTTGAAGTTAGCGTAATAGAGCAACCATCGTTGAGGGTATCATAAAAGATACCATCGTTGAGGTTAACATAAAAGAGCGCCCATTGTTGAGGGTAGCGTAAAAGAGAGACCATCGTTGAGGTTAGCATAAATGTGAGACCATCATTGAGGTTAGTATAAATGGGACATCATCATTGAGGTTAGTATAAATGGGACATCTTCATTTAATTTTATGCAGATGTTAGATCATATAGCTCATTTATGTTAGAGCAAATGCGAGACTTATCATTGGAGTTTAACGAATGGGCACCCATTATTATGGTTGCCTGTGTTAGTGCAATCTTTATTAGTGTGCATGTGAGACCACTTGGCATCATTGTGGTTAGAATGTAAATGTGATCTTTTTTAATGTATTACTATTAATGGAAAGATGGTTAATCCTTTGCCATTTTCATCCATAGGCTTCATATTTTAACCAGTTAGATATTGTACTCTATAAACAGTTATTACTTAAAAGGCCAAGACTTTTGTTTTTTTATTTAGCATAAATATTGTCACTTGACATTTGATCTCATTCAAAAACTGCATTGGGGCTGGAAGGTTTATAGGCAAACAAAATGCACAAGTGTATTTCATAACATAATTGTGTAATTACATTTCAAATTAATTAAAACAATTTAGTTTAAAGAAATATCAGAAAAGGTATCTAGTAACAAAAATGCAAGCAAAAGATTTGGAGTGAAATTATTGTAGTTAAAATACCATGAAAAGAAACTAATAAATACTAAACTTTCAAGCTGCTACTGGAACTAAATATTATGTATCATCGCGCGTGAGATTTCTTACCGGTTTGCCGAGTACTGTGTTTGTTTAATACTGTGTATGATGGTCAGAGAAGAGTGGAGGGTAAGGCATGTCCGGAAGCAAGTAGAGGTGCACCTGATGTGGCCCTCGTCAGTTCCTTTTGCCTTTTTGGATTGCATTACTGTAGGTAACAAGTAATCTTTTTAGCTATTTGCTAGATAACCTTGAGTAATGAATTTCCAAATGCATTCAATTTATGGCTGGTTATATCTCCTTGTAGGCTTTGTTTGCAAGTAGCATTCCCGAGATTATAGAGCTGGTCGGAAGCCGGTCCAAGTATAGTGGAGAGTACAAGCGGGAGCATGGGAAGAGGTACAGCGCCTGGTCACATATTCCTGGCTGCACCCCGCCCTTGCCCTCCCTTCTGCTGCTGCTGCTGCTCTTGCTGCTGCTGCTGCTGCTGCTGTTGTTGTTGTTACTGCTGCTGGCAGCCTAATAGTGTAGGGATGAGTGGTGGATGTTATGTGCAGCAGCAGCACCAGGGGTGGGCGAGCAGGGCACGGGCGGGTATGCAGTAGTGCGTGTGTGTGTGTTGTGTTGTCCTGCTCCTCTGTGGCCATTCCTGTGCTTTCTGGCTTACTGCCATCTATTGTACACTGTCCCTTTATGTGTTAAAATTTTTTGCTTTTACGTTCATGTTTTCCTTATACATAAACCATTGTTTTGGCTAGAGACCTAAACTCCTTAGCTAACCAGATCCTAGCGAGGTTTGAACGAGGGCGCAAGGAGCGTGAAGGGGTGTTTCCTTTTGTCGGCACCCTGCACGCCACCTCCACGACACCACCCAATATTAATATCCTGTACTTCAAGCAGTAGAAGCACAGTTGTTTCCATTGCTTATTATCACACTACAGTACAGTTACAACCATTACCATTCATGAATTCTCAAAGTTCTATAATTTTAAAATAGTAGCAATGGATGCTCAGCTGCTGCTTATGCCTGTAATTTTATAGACATTTTGCCACCTTTGGCAACACACCAAACATCTTTCCATAAAATTTGTGCTGTCTCTCAAATGCCCATATCTTACACCTTTCTGGCACCAGTAATAATTGTAATTCTCATATTGATATGAAAATCATGCAGAACTAAAGACTTAGACAACATATTAGTGTTGCATGCCTTCATGGTAGCCCTTTAACCATTCTTTTCAATGCTAATACCAGTCAAATTAAAATAGTGTATTTAAATCAATCTGTTGCACCTGCATCACTTGCTTTACCCTTGTCAGTCACTGCAATGAACCTGAGTAATGCAAATTTCCTCCTTATGTGTGAACCCTTTATGTCAGTTCACTGATCATGCTCATTATGCCACTCTACTGTAAAGCCTTTCCCACAAAATATATGGTCTCCTTCCTTTCACCTGATGCTTGCTACCCATTTGCTTTTATTTGCTTGTGTCTATCCCGAACCTCCACATCCTTTCTGCTTGCTTCTAATGTTTAATTGAAGCCCATACATGTATTGACCTAATCATCATAGTTATCAGGCTGCACTTCCCATTCAGATAATGTATCTTTCAGTAATATCGCTTAATAATGTTTAAAATTTTCATTCAGGTGTACAGAATTAATGTTCTTGTGAGTCAAAGTCAATTTTTAAAAGAGCATTTCAAAGTGTTCAATAATTTACATGTATGAGAAAAAATAGGAAGTATTACTTTTTAATGAAAAGAGTATAGCCTGAAGACAATGAGCAGCTACATTCAGGAGATGTACATGTGAAGACATCATACTGTACCTTTGTGTCTTGAGCCTAGAAAGGAATGCTCTTCTTTATTTTGTTCAAAAAGAATTGATAAACACTTAATGTATAGATTGACTCTTGGTGCATCTTCAGCTAAATAGCACGTACAGGCCTAATAATAATCTTCATTAAGATAGTAACTTATTTAGCTGCTTATTCAAATCAATCATTTTAAATAATTGATTCTTGATAACTTTGGTCATCTTCTGTGTGTAGCTTAGATTTACAAATCATGTGGGATAATTTTCCACTGTATGCCATCACCAGAAACTGTGAGCTGTAGAGAAAATTAAAGTTTGATTATCTTAATGTAATAATATTGGCTCAGAGTCCCTGGGAGCATTGTGAGGTGGAGTAGTGTTGGTTATCCACGGCATCCTGAGCAACTGTGCCTGAACTCCGCCCGTGTGTTCATACCAACCAGTACCATTTTCGTGCATTCGTAACCTTGATGACCTTGTTTTGCGTGGCCAGACCTTTGTGAATTTTAAATCCTTTTTCCTTGAAGCAGTCTTACTCATCTTTATAACCCTTACTTATTTATGCAAGGCCTAATCCATGTATGTCAGCTCTGACCAATACTTTATAGTCCTAGTCCATGCTGGAGCCAGTATATGCTATCTAGATGACAGCAATGCCAACATAATGGGCAAAGGATATCACATTTACAAATAGTTGCTGATCAATGTTTACTCTTCAGTTACTTGAGTGTCAAAGTAACACATAGATATGGACTCATAATAGTGCCATATCTGCTTGTAAAATATATAATAAATTAAAAATTATAAAACGGTGAATGTTTCGCATTATTGGCACCAATGATAGATCAATAATCCTTTTGGCTGAAAACACACACATCAGTTGCCAGCATTCTGTTGCTCAATGTAGGGTGAAGGAAATGATTTTGTCAGAGTAATACATGTCCAGTACATGCTAAATTGTGCATGGCCACTACTCTCTTGGACTCGCTAGAAAACTGGGAAAAAAGCCGGCTGGACTTTAAAGTGTTTTATTGGTGTCACATATTTCTGTTTTGCTGTGTTCAAAGTTAGATTATTGGAATCATGGCACAGAAATTGTTGATGCTGTTGTTTTGTGATGATCAGGTCTTCTATCTGGCATTCAATTGTGGGTCCTTGTCTCTGACCAATGTCATTATTTTGACTCCTGTATCCTTGTGTTTTTACCTGCCTTTTTCCCTTAAAAAGAATCCTAATTCCCTAGCTGGTAAATCCATTGTTTAACCCCAACTTTCAAGCATTATTACTGACTTCTGTTTCTTTTGAAAATATCTGACTATTGTAGTTTCTTACCTAATCTCCATAATTTAAATCTAATGTTTGATAGTTGGCCTTCACATAATTTCTCTTTATCTTTTGCATCCTTCATTTTGGAACCTTTCTTATGTGATGTCTATTTTTATTATTTGTTTGTGGCTTCTTTATATACTTGTGAGCAGGTATATCCCTCTATCATGAACCCAGCATCTTGTAATCATGTTGCTGAACATTAAGGAACATTATTCAAATCCATATCATATGTTTTAAATTTTCCTCCTTTGGCTCATCTCTATGGCACTGCCAGTTTGCATTACTGTATAACACTTTCTTAAAAATACAAATATATTTCAAATGTAGTTCTCTGCATGTTGTGCCTTGTATTTCATATATGCCTTTAGCTTTAATTGAAAATTATTGCTTGGAAAAGATTTCCTTAGTCCCATAGCATCCCTTTCATCTGTCTGTTCTCATCTCTTCCCATTCTGATCTGAAACCCAGTGCAATGGTAGTGTGCTCATTTCCTTATTAAATCTCATCCCATAGGTGGAGCATCGGTTGCTTATGTTCCAATTTTTAAAGTAATATAAATATCGGTGTACGGAACTCGCTGGCTAAGACTTGTATTACTGTACCGATTAATATGATACAGTATTCTGAATTGTTTTTTATTATCTAACAATAATGCTCATGCTTTATACTCGATTCAGTGTTGTTGTTATTCGTACCGGTAGTATTATCATTATTATAGTCTTGAACCAATATTTGTATCTGTGTCCACCTCAGCTTGTACAGTATTATGAAAAATCAAATAATTTTTGTGCCCATCAGGCAAGCTCAGTGTTATTAACTTGTATTTATGCCCTGTATGATAGTCTGAAATATCTTGCACAAATTCTTTTGTATTGATACCAAGAAGAATAAAAACATAAGCTTAGTAATATATTGACTCTCCAAGGTGGCATTTTGATTAAATTAGTGGACAGAATTGATTCAGAGTGACATATAGTAAGAAGTCAAAGTAATTTTTAATGGTCTAAATGTAATGATTCAAGCCATTTTCCCTTGTGTAATTGTTAAGATAAGTCAATCAACTTGTGAGCGTGAAGAACCAATATAACAAGGGGGGGGGGGGGGGGACAGTATTTCATTACATCTTGGGTACTTGTTTATTAACTTGTTTTTAAGGACTCCAAATTAAAACTCTAAAAATGAAGTACTCCAAATTGGTACTCCAAAATTAATAATTTTCATCACTCCAGTAGACTTGTATGTAATAATTCTTAATAAGAAAGTGGTTTTGATAAATATTGCTTGATAAAAACTGAGTTCTATGTAGGGCTTAAATTGAAATAACTTAAAGGGGTACAGCTAGGCCTCATATTTCAGCCTCTCCTTAAATTATGCCTCTATTATCTAGAATGATAGCATATGTTCATTAATTTTTTTATTCAATCCAATTAATTTAAGTAACTTTTTGGTATTCTTACCTTAACAAAGTTCTGTGACTTCAGTGTGTAATTAGTAATTTCTTTGTAGAAATCTCGTAATATAGTAGGCCTATATATACTCCATTATGCATGACTGCAAATTTTATATTAAAAATTAGTGTCAGTTTTACACATCCTTATGCTTAAGATTTCATGAACACCGTCCCTAAATATCATGCACTTATTGTCTGTAACACCACAAGATCTTTGATGCATAGTACGTAACGTAAATTATGTTTTACAGCATATGTATGTTCACATTTAAAGTATCATTGATCATTATATAGGTCAAAACTTATAAATATCCCAATCATTTTATTTCCATTGAGATCCTTGCTACTGTGTACTCTATACCAGCATGCCCAATTTTTAATGCTTGCAGTAAGCTCTTCTGTATGTTTTGCACAACATAATTACATTTCTTCTACCTTTCCTCATTTTCTTTTTTGGATTTCCATCTTCCTAAAAGTAGATAGCAAAACGTGTATTTTCTTAGTTTGTAGCTGTATATACATAAAATGTTTAATTCACATCAGGTATTTAACTCCAGGAATACAGACTATTAAAAAATCCTGATAAAAAATATCTTATTACACTGTTTCTTTCGGAATAAATTGGCAACCTCATGTGGAAGATAGTGCTAGCTAATCCAGGGCCTTAACATGACAGTGAGCAAATCTAAGCTTCCCATAATTATGAATAAGATCCTTTAAACTCAGACTAGATCTGGGATGGAACCTACCTCCTTGAGTTTGTAAACATTTGTATGCCTTAGCCATTCTATCCCTTATTCTTTTGACCCTTATTACTGTACTTACATTTTGCATACTGATTTTTGTAGAGCTTTTACTTTATTTCCAATACAGTATTGTCTTACTTAACAGTACTGCCAAAATGTTCCACTTGAGTTTTGACAAACTTATTTATATCCATTTGTCATCATTAATTTATAAAATATATAAGTAATTGTTACTTATCCTTACACATTTTTAAAACTGAATTTTTTAATGTTCATATAAGATACATAAAAGAAGAAACAAAGTACAAAGTTTTGTTTAAAGGGGGATGCACAGTATCACATAAATATTTACCAGTATGGAAATTCAAACAGCCCTACCTGAGGTGCTATCAAGATCAGTGAGTTTGATTTATTTGTCTAGAGAAAAGTTCCATACAATAAAGCAGTTTAATTCATTCAGGGTCTTGTCTAAATATCTTGTATCCCTTCATTCATTCTCCCTTTCTGCAACCTGTTCCTTCATCTTTTATTCCCTCTATTTACAGTATTTGGCTTTTTCTTTTACTTATTAAACTCATTTCATCTTATATTCATTATTCTCACATTCCCATGCAAATATATCTGAATTTGCTCTGAGAATTTAATGTTTTCTCAAGAAGCACAAAATTGTCAAAATGATTAATAAGTGTTGCTCACCTGCATGGTTTGAGCCATTGACAAAACTGTACAGTACATATTTCTTTATATATACTCAAGTCTATTTGAGGCACTTGCAAAACTCTAAACCAAATACTCACAATTTTTGCAAATTTATTACTAAGGCTTAGCCAACTGGGTCCCCAGAATCCATTATAAACAGGCTATGCTGTATTTAGCTTAATATGTCATTTAAGGGTATTTCTTAATTGTAAATTTTATTGTTTAATAATTGTAATTTAATTGAAATATGCTTATGAAGAGGATAGATTCTATATATTACAGTATTGCAGTTACATATACTCTCTTAACATTTTTTAGTAAAAAATAACCTCCTTTTAGCTTTATCATTTGATTTTGTGAGGTTTTGTCGTGCTTGATATAGTGGTGCTTTATGCATTTGTTTCCAGAAGTTGAACACTGAAGCATGCTAATTCACGTACTGTATATTATTCTGGAATACTTTAGCTTCGTTTGCGTTTTAAGCATGGTCTTATTTTGATTTGTGCAAAGCATAAGAGTTTATGTGCGTAACATTAGATATAGAGGTTCATTTTTATTTCCAAATTTCGCCTCATCTTTACTTCCTCGCTATACAGTACTGAATTTTGACCTAATTGTTGCTGTATTACACAATATTCTGATACATATCCATAGTGTTTAATTAAATGTTATTGGTATATAACTTTGGATTACCATTTATTTTGAGCCTACTGCTGAAATCCTGTCTAAAATCATATAGAATTTTTAATACATACATTTATAAGTAGAAGAAACTTAATACTCATAGTTGTATAGCCAATAAAATTCTTCTTGGATTAGCAAAGTCTTGGGTGTATTCTGACATGAACATAGATAAGAATAATTTCTATATCTTGTGAAATAAATTACTTCATGTAGTTTGAGCATTGTTCTTACATAATACTGAGAAACAAATCTTAGCCAGTTGTGTACAAATGGAACAAGTCTATTAATGCAAAATATATGCTTTGAATCTTAACCCTACTATTACAAAAAAATAATCTACATCATTCATATCATAGTATTTCATCAATCGTTGACTTGCTCTTTTTAATCCATTAGTGTAAAAATATTGTATTCATATATATTTCGGTCTTGGTAACAATCTAATCATTCTACAATAGCTGCTTCAATTTTCAAATATATTTTTTCTTCATAACGAATACCAAGTAAAACAATATAAATGATACTTTTTTATAAAAAAGTTCATCAATTTCAATGTTAGTAATCATATTTAAATTTCTGTATCTTGTATTTAAAAATGCTAATCAATTAGCAATAATTATTTTCCACTTTAGCTAATTAAATTATACACCAGTTTTCTGTGGGGAACCCCTTCGGCTCCCTGGAGCTATCGGGCTAATATGCAATTCATTAGACCAGGGCATTAGTCATAGGATTTCAGCCTACTTGGGACCATGAACCAGAACCTGGCCCCCTCAGAGAGGCACAGGGAGCAGTGGTCCTGGAAAATTTCCTGTGGTTGGGGGTTTTCATTATCTGCCATCGACCAGGGTTAGGCACCCAGAAAGGTAGGCATAACAAAACAGACCCCACATGGTAAGAAAATTGCAACCGAAACTGAAAAGAGAGACAGAATTCCCTCCAATCCGAAGGAAACTAGCAAACGTCACACTCAACCACCACGTCGCTTGTCTGCGCAGCCCAAATCACTTCAACTTTGGTTCAGTCTGCACTCCCTGGTTCTTCACCAGTTGTTCTCCCTGCAAAACAACCCCCCCCCCCCTCTCCCCCTCCTTGCTTCCAGCTCCCAAATGCCTGAGGGTTTCGGAGTCAGAACAGGGTTTAGTGAGACTGCCCGAACAGGGTAGCCCCCACTTTGAGGGCTGCCCCGTTCTGGTTGGGGACGGAGGCATTTGAGCCAGTTCCTCCTGCCGAGGCTTCTGGGTCCCACCAGCAGACCCCACTTCTTTTCCGCCTTTCCCCCTGGACTCTGCTTTTCTTCAGGGGTAAAGGGTATGGAGGACTGCTCTGCCCCGGGTCCCGACTTGGGGGATCCCGGGGTTGGGGAGGAGTTGACCTGGTGAACTTGGGCCCCCTTTGACCCCGCTTGGGTGTTGGTGCCCTCTTTGCGAGGCTTGTTGCAGGGGGGGAGGGGTTTTCTTACCACCTTTCCCTGTAAGAGTATGATCTGAGGTCGGCTCCTCCCTGGGTTCGGTTCCGGGTTCCCTTGGGTTCCTCGGCTCCCTCTTTCCAGAGGTTTTCTGCCTCTCATATCTCACCTAAGGAGGTTCGGGAGGCACTTGCTGCTTACTTCCTGCGAGACCCGGATTTTGCCTCTGTCATGGATCCGTCTTTGTTTGAGTTCGGTTCTTCTTCCCCCGTATTGGGTGTATTTGAAGGTTTCGGAGTCTTCCTGGCTCAGACTGCCATCTTTTCATTGGGGGCATAGCATGGGTTCTGTCAGACCCGCATCCTTGATTGGCAAGAAATTTCTACTGTTCTAAAGGTTTACCTAGAGGGCAGTCTTGAGCACCTTAATGCAGGCTTGTTCGCCCCTGTTCTTCCTAGAGATGTTGGCCTTGTACAGCTGCATGTGCAGAGTCCCACCCTTATGGCGTCTTTGGTAGCTGAGGACTTGAGCACTTGGGGGCATTTTGCTTTAGTCTTGTGCTTCTTTACCCTCCTTGAGTTGTCCTCGGACTGGCTTGAGGAGGATGTGGAGGCGTTGAGTGCCGGGCCTTCGTCTAGTGCGCTGGCCTCAGCGTCGGTGGCCATGTTGAAGTTGTTTGCATCAATTCTCAAGGAGGCAGTGTTTCTATTCTTTGCTTCTCGCCTCGCATGCCGGCAGGCTGTGCTCACTCTCTTCGGAGTCTGCTTGGGCCAAGGCTCTTAGGTTCTCATCACTGTTTTGTCCATTGCTATTTACGGAGTCTGCAATCACACAGTTTCTGCAGGTGGCTTCGACTAGTTGTTGTTCTTTATCCGACTTGTTGGTTCTCCAGGGTGGAAGGGTCATGCCAGGGCTCAGGATTCCTACGGTCAGGGTGGGTATTTGGTGCCAGTTTCTGAGCCGACGTTGTCTTTGGAGCCGGTGTCATCTGGTTGGTGTGGTGATCACTCTGTTCGTTGGTCGGCTTCTCGTAAGGGGTGTTGGCCCTTTTGTGGTTTGCCCAGTTGACGGGGCAATGGGTGGGGCGGAGGCTTGCGCTGTTTGATCACGCTTGGTCCCACAATTTGTGGGTGTTATCTACTGGCCTGTGGTGGCGTTGGGTGGCTCCTCCTCCTTCGGGGGGTTCAGGGCAGGAGGGGCAGGCTTCTTCTCGTGCACTCCATCGGGTCATCTTGGAGTAGGTATGTTTGGGCGTGGTCGAAATGATCTCATCCCTCAGGTGGGTTTCCCACCTGTTCAAGTGCTGAAACAGGACGGCGGATCTGCAATTCATTCTGGACATGTCTTGTCTGAACCCCTGGATTCCTTGCCCCTCCTTTCGGATGACTAATGAGCCGGGTGCCTGGATGGTGTCCTAGGACCTCCGGGACACATAACAGCATGTTCCCATTCATCCGGGGATCAGGGAGTGGATAGGTTTTGTGGTAGGGCATCAGCTTATCACTTTCGTTGTCTTCCTTTTGGTTTGAATCTGGCACTTTGCATTTTCATGCGTCTTACCCGGGTTGTGGTGACTCGTCTGCATCTGCTAATGGTTCGGATTTTGGTCTGCGTAGTCGACTGGCTGGTGTGCGCTCTCAGCCTGTCCGCTTGTCTGCTCACCAGGGGTGTGGTTCTATCCCTGCTCGCCGGATTTGGGTTCCTAGTGAATTGGCGGAAGTCCCATCTGGTTCCGTCCCAGGTTTGGACCTGGCTGGGTCTTGTGTGGGTCTCTCGGACCCCTTCCTTGTCTCTCCCTTCGGTGGCGCTGCTGCAGATGCAGTCCCACCTTCAGCTGTTTCTGGGGGGATTCCAGGGTCACTCAGCAGTTGCACGAGCAGTTGTGTGGGCGTCTGAACTTTCTCATGCTGGTTTACCCGCTGGGGCGTGTTTGGCTTTGGCGTCTGTTCTAGTTCCTTTGGAGACGCCCCTTCCACCTCTCGCAATCGCTAGGTTCAGTCTTCGGAGGCCTTGAGCCAGTTGCTGCATCGCCGGCTTCCTCTTTAGGTTTTTTGGGGTGCAGTGCCTTGACAAGCCCTTTCTCGATATGTTCACGGACGCGTCATCTCTCGGCTGGGGCTTTGTGACCAGTGCTCACCTGGCAGGCCAGGTGCGGTGGTGTCCAGCCTTCCGTCGGGCTCACAGCACGGTGCGGGAGTTCACGGCTGTTTGGCTGTTGCTTCTAAGAGTTTGGGTTGCTCCGGGCTCAACCATTCGGCTCCATTCGGACTGTTCTCTGGTGGTTCATTGCCTGATTTGCTAGGGTTCTTATCAGTCCTTGCCTCTTTGAGGCTGGTCGCTTTGAGTGGCTTGTCTGCAGGTTTCTCGGGGTTTGGCTCTCCATGTGGTTCATATCCGGGGAGTGTCCAACGTCCTAGTGGGCAGCCTGTCCCAGTTCATTACCCTGACTACGGAATGGACGGTTGACTCCAACTCCTTCAGTTTGCTCTGCTGGATGTATAGGCTCCCGGAGGTGGATCTTTTTGTGTTGGCTTGGTCGCCCCATTTACCGATACATGTGGCATCGTTTCCCGATCACGGAGAGTTGGTGGTGGATGCCTTTCGGCAGGACTGGTCAAGATGGGGTTACCTGTACCATTCCCCCCAGGTCCAGCTTCAGGTTCTGGCTGAGTTGGAGTCGTACCACAGGAGAGTACTCTTCTTTGCTCCTTGTTGGCCAGGCCAGTCTTGGTTTCAGGTGCTGTTTGCTCTGTGTCCGAACCTGGGGTCTTTTCTCTTCCGCTTCCAACAGACTGAACCGGACGAGTACGTAGGGGGTTTGGTCTTCTCCTACGACCTTCATGTCTGGTCTTTTTGAAGTGGGTATATCACCACTTGTATCGTGATCAGGTGGCTTCGTTGATGGTGTCACCCTGAGAGCTTCGTCTCAGCGGCAGTATGAAGTTTCCTGGCATTCTTTCTACCATTTTCTCTCTCTTCATTGGTTGTCTTCTATTTCTGATAAGGTTATCTTGTTCTTTCTGTCTTGGTTTTTTCAGGACCATCATTAAATTAATGCTTAATACTGTCTCCTCGTATCGTGCGGCACTGTTGGAGCCAGTGCAACTTGCGTTTGGGGTGGATGTCACTTCTGCCCCATTCCGTAAGCTTTCTCGTGCCTTGTTTCACCTCTGGCCTGCTCATGCGCCTCCTGAGCCATCCTGGTCCTTGGACAGGGTGCTCTCCTATCTATCTTCCCCCTTGGTTTGTAATGGTCCCTTCTAGTCAAGTGTATTTTTCCAAGGCTCTCTTTCTGTTGGAATTGGCCTCTGGGGGTTGGGTCAGTGAGCTTCATGCTCTCCTCCAATGCAGGGGTTTCTGCTCCTTTGATCCTGGTAGTCAGTTTGTTCAGTTGCAGCCTTCTCCTTCTTTTCTGGCGAAGAATGAGACTGCTGCTTTCCGGAGGGGTCGTTTGGTCATAGATACTTGGTCTGGCTGGAGTGCATCATGTGTTGTGTCTGGTTGCGGCTCTTCGCTGTTAACTACGTGCCTCAGCATCTGTGGCCAGGGATATGCTGTAGGTTGATCCGGTTTCCCTCGTTCCCTGTTCCAGGGGTCGGGTCTTCCAGGTCCTACGCAAGGTTATTAAGTCTAGTCAGCCTGCAGTCTATCCTCGTGCCTATGACGCTCGGAAGTTTGCTGCTTTGGCTGCCATCTTTGGCAACTTGTCTTGAGCTGATATTTTGGCACAGGAATTTTGGTTGTCGAAGAGGGTCCTGGTCAAACAGGGGTCAACATTCCTGGTCCTGGGCGTTTGTGTGTGACTTTTGGTTGTAGGTTGCAGCCAGTTGTCTCACCTTCGAGTCGAGAAGCTTGTGGCGGCCGCCTCCCAGGTAAGTCCCTCTTTTCCCTATCTTTGGTTACATAGCTCCTAGGAGCCGAAGGGGCTCCCCCATAGAAAACCAAGCGTTGAGTGTAATGAAACGCCATTTTCTGGGTAAGCCCTGGAGGCTTCCTTGCAACCCTCCCTCCCTCGTGTCGGTGGCTTTCACGCTGTTTTAATACTTAGCCTCTGAACTGGAATGGCTGGGTTGCCGGTGTGGGGGGGGGGGGGCTGCGCAGAATAACAACTCGGCGGTTGAGTGTGACATTTGCTTGTTTCCTTGGGATTGGAGGGAGTTCTGCCTTTCTGTTTGGTTTTCTATTGCAATTTTCTTACCATGTTGGGTCTGTTTTGTTATGCCTACCTTTCTGGGTGCCTAATTCTGGTTGATGGTAGATAAGGAAAACCTCCCAACCCAACCACAGGGGGATTTTCCAGGGCCATTGCTCCTATGCCTCTCTGAGGGGGTCAGGTTCTGGCTCGTGGTCCCCGTAGGCTGAACTCCTATGGCTAATGCCCTGGTCTAATGAAGTGCATATTAGCCCGATCGCTCCAGGGAGCCGAAGGGGCTCACCCAGAAAATGGCGTTTCATTACATTTAACACTGTTTTTTTTTTTTTTTTTTGAAATATAGTATTACTTTGTATCTTTGTATTCTTGGACAATTTAAAATACAGATTATTTGTAGTTTTTTTTAACATCATTGGCTTTAAAACAATCTACATTTAATTTTATGCCATGCTATACAGTATGTACAAAATTTCCAGAGATAAAGTTCAGTATATTCATATTTTGTACATTTATTTCTGCATTTCTGCATTTTTTCATTTTTATTCATTTCATATATGGTGCAGGACTCATTACTCAGATATATTTTAATACAATACTGTATTTCTTACCTCTTATCATCAACAGTTAAGCATATTTCATTATTTTTTCTATTAAATCAAGTAGAGTATAAGCCTTTTCAGAATTTTCCAAATACAGTATAAATACTGTTGATTTTTAACCCTCTCATACCAAATGGATTTGGTTACAGTGTTAGATATATTACATTAACAGCACATTCATTAAATTAAAATACTCCTGATCCTTGCAACAACTGCACTGAGCAATATTAAGAGTTTTGAAAGCCAAATAATATTGATAATCATCTACAAGCTTTCCAGACTGCTTGGGATTGCAAGCGTCCAAAAATTTTGTCTGAAAAACTGGCTGCTTGTCCTAACATTTTTTGGCACCAATTAAACTTATAAATAAACTCTGCACTCACCAATATCAAAAGTGCTGATCCTCTTATAAAGTTGTTGAAGGCTGTTGTTGATGGTGCAGAGTTTTTTAAATGGTTTGTGCGGTGGATGCTGGGGAAGTTCACCTGTCTGGCATGGAACCAACCTCCCATTTGCTCTGTTTCCTCTTACTTCTGCCGATACAAATCCTACACTGCATCAACAACATTCTTTACTCACTGCACTTCTAGTGTATAAACTGTAAATTTATCGCACTTTTAATATAAAGAAAAATCGGTGTGTAAATTTAACCTTAAAAATCGTGTTGCTTACTTGGTACAAAACTGTGCACAACTCTCCTAGAGATGATGCTCTCAACCTTCAGTCTTAGCTGTAACTTTCCTTTTAAATGTTTTAACAGAACATTTCCTCTTGGGCTTGCCACTAGAAGTAGTCCTACTTTCACAACTTTAGTGGACAATTGTATCAAAACATACACAAAATTAGGAACTTGGTAATCTGAGAAATCAGTGCCCGGAAAGCACGTGATTGACTGTACCTGAATATCTTTATTGTCTCACAACTTTATATGTTCATTGTTCAAATAAATGCAAGACTGATTGATTTGTTGAAGATACATGTTAATAAATTGTACAGTATATTTATTTAAGCATCATTGCAAATAAAATCATAAGGTGATAATGTTTGTCAGTTTCATCAAAATACTTGCAACCTCAAATTACTGTATATACTAATTCAATAATAATTTTATGGTAAACGTTTAGTGATTAGAAAGCTTCATATCCTCCAATGAAGTAGCTCTCCTATTAAATAAAAATAAATTATGCCTGGGAGAGGCCTGCAGCTTAGCAAATAATTTTGTTGTTCATGATTTTGGTCTATGAAGGTGACTTCTTTTCGTTTAACATTCCTGACCACTAAATGCTAATTCAAAGCTCTAGTATTACTGTGTGTGTGTATGTATGTATGTATGTATGTATGTGTATATATATATATATATATATATATATATATATATATATATATATATATATATATATATATATATATATATATATAATATATAATATATATATATATATATATATATATATATATATATATATATATATAATATATAATATATATATATATATATATATATATATATATATATATATATATATATATATATATATATATATATATATATATATATATATATATATATATATATATATACACATACATACATACATACATACATACATACATACATACATACATACATACATACATACATACATATACTTACTGTACACTATATTTGTTTTAAATAATGAAGTGATTACATAAGCATCCAAAGAGTAATTCTTGAGTTTTTGAAATGTTTGAAGCTGATTACTCTGGAAGGTTTATTCTTGTTAAATAATTTTTATAAACGAAACAGTTCATTCTTTTGTTTTGATGGAGAAAAAGCATGAATTTTGTCATACAAATAGCATAAGCATTAATCATACCAGAATATTGCATGTGCTAAAAATTGGATCATTTTGCAACAAGGACAACTTTCTGTGTTTAGGGAGAATGCCTGTGCATGTCTTGTGAAAGATTTTTCCCCATTTGCAATTTGCTTCAGATTGATGTCTAAAGAAATATAAGATGATTTTAAATATTTTATGCTAATGAAATAATTAATGCTAAGCACTGAAATGATATGTGTAAGGGCTATAACAATTCTGCATACCATTTTATTAATATTAAAAGAATTTATATATATACTGTATATATATTATATATTATGCAAAAAAAATCACTTTGAAAAATAAAAGATTGTGTAATACATTTTCGGGTGTGTGGCATTCATCAGAGTAAGACAGAATTTGAGTAGAGACAGAAAGAAAGGTGGAGAGGTCACTTGACCCACAGATGGCCAGCTTTCAAGGGAGAACAGGTCATCAGACCATCAGATAAAGTGAGGGTAAATCTCTCCTTATCTCATAGGGAAAGAATAGTATAATTAGAAAAGACAAGAGAAATTTTGAGAACTAAAGAATAATTTCTTCCTCTCATTTTTCTTAACAAAATCGTGGGTGAAATATAAAGAGTATCAACAAAGAGAGATGAGCATTTTATCCCAGAGGATCGGATTGATTCCACAGAAAATGGACCAATTGGATGATATACAAAGGTAAATAAAGAAAAAATAATTAAAAACACCATTCAATGGTGATTATCTTCCTTTGACCTGATGTGCATTATTTGTGCATTATTATATGGATTGAATTTGTACATGCCAGGGCTAACATTAAGGCTATTGGGAAACTTTTTAGTCAGAACTGACTCGATCAAATTTTGCTCACAAAAACGCCTTAAAATGAGCAATGTGTTTCAACCCTCACAAGTCGATAGCATCATCACATAGACTGGAATGTATATACAATACACTAAA
>NC_091212.1:11437668-11592668 GCF_040958095.1 Procambarus clarkii | reverse complement strand
CTGCCTATATATGTCCAAACCTATTGACTTGTAAATCATTCCTTCTGAAGATGTATTAATATATTAAAGTACTTAAGGAAATACCTGTTTCAATTCTTCCTCTGTGGTCTGACACTGATAGATAGATAGATAGATATATATATATATATATATATATATATATATATATATATATATATATATATATATATATATATATATATATATATATATATATATATATATATATATATGTCGTACCTAGTAGCCAGAACGCACTTCTCAGCCTACTATGCAAGGCCCGATTTGCCTAATAAGCCAAGTTTTCATGAATTAATGTTTTTTCGTCTACCTAACCTACCTAACCTAACCTAACCTAGCTTTTTTTGGCTACCTAACCTAACCTTACCTATAAATATAGGTTAGGTTAGGTTAGGTAGGGTTGGTTAGGTTCGGTCATATATCTACGTTAATTTTAACTCCAATAAAAAAAAATTGACCTCATACATAGAGAAAAGGGTTGCTTTATCATTTCATAAGAAAAAAATTATAGTAAATATATTAATTCAGGAAAACTTGGCTTATTAGGCAAATCGGGCCTTGAATAGTAGGCTGAGAAGTGAGTTCTGGCTACTAGGTACGACATATATATATATATATATATATATATATATATATATGTCGTACCTAGTAGCCAGAACTCACTTCTCAGCCTACTATTCAAGGCCCGATTTGCCTAATAAGCCAAGTTTTCCTGAATTAATATATTTACTATAATTTTTTTCTTATGAAATGATAAAGCAACCCTTTTCTCTATGTATGAGGTCAATTTTTTTTTATTGGAGTTAAAATTAACGTAGATATATGACCGAACCTAACCAACCCTACCTAACCTAACCTAACCTATATTTATAGGTAAGGTTAGGTTAGGTAGCCAAAAAAAGCTAGGTTAGGTTAGGTTAGGTAGGTTAGGTAGACGAAAAAACATTAATTCATGAAAACTTGGCTTATTAGGCAAATCGGGCCTTGAATAGTAGGCTGAGAAGTGCGTTCTGGCTATTAGGTACGACATATATATATATATATATATATATATATATATATATATATATAAAATGTCAGACATATGACCAAAAGAGTAAGATTAATGATTCTAGCACTAATCGTTTCAATATTTCTCATGTTTTTCTTCACTGTCTAGGGAAGTTGAAAATTAAACTCTCCAAAGTTCATTTTCACACTTTTATTTTTGGTCAGACACCTAGGGATGTGTTTTGAAAGTCACTCCTTACATTCTCAAAGACTAATTTACCATGCTTTTGCACAGTCTTATATTCTCTTTAGGTGAGGTGATACAGAATAAGTGGATGAATTGCGTAACATAGAGAATATTGATAGGATATTACAAGGATCAATATAATGTCCAGCTTATGTTCTTGCGGCTGTTTGTGTTTCTAAGGCAGGGTCATTGTATCCGGTTTCTGTGTTGGCTCGGGGTCTTTACATGGGTAGAATGTAATTATGTGTTAACTAGTTTGTTGATTACTGGTCTTGACTTTTTGATATGTAGCGCCACGCTGATGCCCAGTCTTCTGTTGTCGTTATACCTGTCAATTATTTCAGTGTTTCTTGTTAAGATGTCTCTGGTGATGGTCTGGTTGTGTGAGGAGATTATATGCTCCTTGATGGAACCCTGTTGCTTGTGCATTGTTAATCGCCTAGAGAGAGACGTTGTAATCTTGTCTATATACTGAAATCTTTGGGGCTGACAGTCCTCAAGTGGGCATGTGAAGGCATGAACTACGTTGGTCTCTCTTAAGGCATTCTGTTTGGGGGTCTGGAGAGTTCTTCATGAATAGGTTGGCAGTCTTCTTGTTTTTGTAATATATTATTAATTGTATCTACTGATTGGTGTATTGTTCCTATCAATAATATCTTTCAGGACACTTTCCTCCATTTTGTAAGCCATGGAAAAGAAGTTCCTGTAAAATAGTCTGATAGGGGGTACGGGTGTTGTGCTGAATGCTTCTTCGTGGGTTGCACTGTGTGTCACTTTTCTTTTAATGACGATTTCAACATAACCATTCGAGAAGCCATTATTGACCAGGATCTGCCTTATTCTGCATAGTTCCTCATCGACCTGCTTCCAACCAGAGCTGTGCGTGAGAGCTTGGTCGACATAGGCATTGACAACACTCCGCTTGTACTGGTCCAGGCTATCACTGTTAGCATTCTGGCACATCCTTATTTTTGCTTCCTTAGTGTAGACTGCAGTATGAAGACCTCCAAGCCTTTCTGCGACTGTTACAGCTTGAAAGGGCTGCTTCCCATCGCTCTCAATCTCGTAAGTAAAACTTAACACCAAACTCTGCTCAAACCCGTACCATCTATCAGACTATTTTATAGGAACTTCTTTTCCATGGCTTACAAAATGCAGGAAAGAGTCCTGAATGATATTATTGATAGGAATGTTATGCCCACACACCAATCAGAACATACAATTAACAATATATTACAAAAACAAGAAGGCTGCCAACCTACTTCTGTAGAACTCTCCAGGCTCCAAACAGAACTCCTTAAGAGAGAGACCAACGTCGTCTATGGCTTCACATGCCCTCTTAGGGTGATTAATAATGCAAAAGCAACAGGGGTTCCATCAAGGAGCATATAATCTCCTCACACAACCAGACCATCACCAGAAACATCTTAACAAGAAACACTGAAATAATTGACAGGTATAACGACAACAGAAGACTGGGCATCAGCGAGGCGCTACACATCAAAAAGTCAAGACCAGTAATCAACAACCAATTAACAGTTAGGGGGACCTGATAGCTGAGCAGACAGTGCTCTGGACTCATAATCCTAGGGTCCAGGTTCGATGCCTAGTGATGCATAACCAAATTGTGCAGTTTCTTTCACCCTGATGCTCCTGTTACCTAGCAGTAAATAGGTACCTGTGAGTTAGACAGCTGTTATTGGCTGCTTCCTGGGTGTGTGTGTGTATGTTATGGGGGGAAAAATAGTAGTTAGTAGCATTTGATTGATTGAGAGTTAAGAGGTGGGCCGAAAGAGCAGAGCTCAACACTCGCAAGCACAACTAGGTGAATACATAATTACATTCTACCCACTTCAATTCCCAGAGCCAACGAAGAGAGAGGATCCAATGACCCTCCCTTAGAAACACATGCAGCCACAAGAACCTAAGTTGCTTATGTTGATGCATATAATAACCTATCAATATCCCCCATGTTATGCCGTTTATCCACGTGTTTCATCCACTTGTTCTGTACCACCTCACCCAAAGAGACTACTAGCCTGTGCAAAAGCATGGTAAATTAGTCTTTTAGAATGTTAGGAGTGACCTTGCAAAATGCATTTTCTAGGCATCAGACCAAAAATAAAAGTGTGAAAATGAACTTTGGAGAGTTAATTTTTCAACTTCCCCGACAGTGAAGAAAAACATGAGAAATATTGAAAAGATTTGTATTAGAATCATTAATCCTACCCTTTTGGTCATATTCAACAACATGTTTGCAAGAAAGACTGCTACCAAAATATACTAACATATTATATATATATATATATATATATATATATATATATATATATATATATATATATATATATATATATATATATATATATATATATATATATAAATATATATATATATATATATATATATATATATATATATATATATATATATATATATATATATATATATATATATATATATATATATATTTTTGTACCTAGTAGCCAGAATGTCGTACTCAGCCTACTATGCAAGTCCCGATTTGCCTAAAAAGCCAAGTTTATAGGTTTTCCTGAATTTATATTTTCAAATTTTTTTCTTATGAAATGATAAATCTGGCTATTTCATTATGTATAACTTAATTTGCCTAATATGCCAAGTTCTCCTGAATTTATATATTATCTCTAATTTTTTCTTATAAAATGATAAAGCTACCCATTTCATTAAATTAAGTATGAGTTCAATTTTTGTTCTTGCAGTTAAAATTAACGTAGATATATGACTGAACCTAACCAACCCTACCTAACCTAACCTATCCTATCGTAACCTAACCTAAACTAACATAACTGAGTCAATTTACTTTACGTTCCTCATCTCATATAATAATAATAATTCAAATAAACCATTTGGAAACGATTTATTTAAAATAACAGCCGATCACGATTTATTAAAAATCACTCGGCCTATTAGGCAAATCGGGCCTTGAATAGTAGGCCGAGAAGTGCATTCTGGATACTAGGTATGACATACTTATATATATATATATATATATATATATATATATATATATATATATATATATATATATATATATATATATATATATATATATATATATATATATATATATATATATATATATATATATTAGTATATTTTGGTAGCAGTCTTTCCTGTAGACATATATTATTAAATATGACCGAAAATATATATTAAATATTTTCGGTCATATTTAATAATATATATATATATATATATATATATATATATATATATATATATATATATATATATATATATATATATATATATATATATATATATATATATATATACTACATATATACATACATACATACATACATACATACATACATACATACATACATACATACATACATACATACATACATACATACATAGTATACTGTATATATATAATTTCTTGTTTCATTTTCCTTTGCGGGTAACCATTATCACTTTATTCTTCACATATTAATTTCTTCATGATTTACACACACACACACACACACACACACACACACACACACACACACACACACACACACTTAGGTAATTACACACACACACGCACAGGCTAAAGTTAAGAGAGTGTGTCTGTGTGTGTGTGTGTAATAACCTGCCAATTAGGTAATTACACACACTCAATCTTTAGCCAGTCAATATAAAGTATTTTTTCTCTATTCACTCCTTTCCTAATTTATTCTTTGGTTCAGATGGTATATCTCTTCATTCTTCAAGTAATACAATCACACAAACACTTTTTCTTTTCCGGCTTCATTGGGTTGACATTGTACACGCCTTTAACAAAAAACAAATATTCTTGCTGTGCCAGGAATTTATAATAGTAATTCGTTGCAGCCTTTCAGTTTGCCTTTGAAGTAGAAAGTTGAATATAGTAGTTTTAATGTTTGCTAAAGTTTATTTTTTGTACTGTACTTATTTTGTGGCTTACCCTTTCCTTCAGAATGTTTTCCTGTTTATCTGAATCTTGATGTTATAATTTAGATTTTAGTTAGTCTCAGTTTTCTTTCATACTAAGATCTTAAGTTCCATGTTTTCCCTTTCCTGACGTGAGTTAACAGCTCTTTCTTATATGTATACTCCTTTTGTTTCATTCAATACCTCTCCACCTTCAACTTATCATTGTATTTTCTAAAATATTTGTAATGTTTCCTCCTGTGGTCTGGCACTCAGTTTCTGTTCAGTAGCTGGCATCCACTATTCTCACCTCTATTACCTTAACCAGTAGTAACAAACTACTTACACGATTATCCTCATACATTGGGCTGTTTGCTCTTCTATTAATATCATTCTTTTTGCTTAGCTCTGCATTCCTTTTTACTTATAATCATTCAGGATAGAATAAGCATTATTATCTAGAGAAAGAATAATCATTAGTCCTCATTCAGGAAGGATTACAGTATTAGTATTACGAATTATCAGTTTTGGGGTATACTGTACTACTGTACATGTATCTTAATTATTTGAAAAAACTGTACTTCTGTTCTTAATTATATATGGTGCCTGTACTTATACCTTTTTCTTATATTAACACGTACACCTGTCTAACTCGGTCCACCTATCTATACATTTACCCATGTCCTCGTGTCTAATTTAGCCCACCTCTCTACTTTATGCACTTTCCCATGTACATGTCTAAATTGGTCCACCTCTCTACTTTATACACTTATCCATGTAGACATATAAATTTATCCTCCTTTCTGCTTTATACACTTAACCCATGTACACGGCTAAACTGGTCCTCCTCTCAACTTTATACACTTACCCATGTACACGGCTAAACTGGTCCTCCTCTCAACTTTATACACTTACCCATGTACACGTCTAAGTTGGTTCACCTCTCTACTTTATTAACCCATGTACACCCGTGTAACTCGGTCCCTCTCCTTCCCTATTTTAAGTTGTAGCACCACACATCACCCTCTTAGGTTTTTCTTACATGTCTCACCTGTAGCAGTAGAATAAATTGTTCAATTATATGATCCATATTTTTATAAAATCGTATTCATCAATGTCCATTTTTACTTTGCTTTTGTTATCCTAGTTGAGTTTTTTTTTTTTTTTTAGCCTTCGTATTCGTTATTGTTTTAGCCATGTCGGGAATTTTCTTAATCTTTAACATGATGCCATGCCATGACATTAATTATCTCAATAAAAGTAATATATTATGTGTGTGGGCTTCTGGGTTTTCACAATCAGCAGTCTTTGTCTATTTATTGCTTACCATATCCTTCAAATGTTTTGTTGCTCTGCATGAAGTCTTCCTTCAAGTCACATATGTGCTCTTGTTTTAAATATTTACATAGCCATTCATATCCCATAAATTTATCCTCATAGCGTATATTAACCTGTTGCTCTAGTGTTCTGTATGTTGTCGTTCCTGTAAACTCATCTAATGGATATTAGTTCACAAATTCCCACTTAGTAGTACAGTCTCCCTTTTCATCTTAATGACCGACATACAGCATCTTACATTACTTTTTCTATATCTCTTATACGGTTCTTATATCCAGTTTTTGAGGAACCCACATACCTGTAGGACTCACTCTTAAATGTTACTACTGATTTAGGGCTTATCCCTTCCATCTAATATTTTGTAGTCTTCCTTATTTATCCTAATAGGCTTTGTCTCTCCCATAGTATGTCCTAATCCTAATTTCCTTTACTATTCATGTGTCATTATTACTTCTACAATTACCAATTCCTAATCCAATCCCTGAATAAGCCTTCCAAATGGTGCTGTACCCTGAACCCTCCCATGTCGTGTCATCTGCCCCCTCGTTAAACCTGCTGTCCAGTGGTTCCAAATCTCCTCTGTCCTAAGTCCCCTAGTCTAGCTCCTTGATCCATGCCAGTCCTTGTCTGACTGGCCTGCTATGGTTCCTCTAGGCTGTGTTTGCCAGCTGGATACCAGAAATCACCGAGATCGTAGGCAACAGGTCCAAGTATGGCGGCGAGTACAAACGGTCACATGGACGGAGGTATCAGTTAGGAGAAAGCCCGTAGATTCATACTCAACTTTTTTATACTCCCGTGACCCGCGACTGTTTAGGCACATGTTGCATGGGATGATCATCATTTAGCTTAGTCCTCCAGTAAATCAACCTCGGTGGCATTTGTATTTTCTACCTATATTAAGGCCATAAAACGTGGGCTACAGGAGATATCAGCACTCTGCTGAGCTCCTGTCAACAGAGCACGGGCAATGAGAGGGGGTCATACATGCTGGCTGTGTACAAATTATTATTTGTATTTACAATAGCCACTGTATACCCCTCAAAGCCATGTTGACCACGGCGAAAGTGTGCCTAAACTCTTGCATGAAATTTGGCAACAGTGTGATTTGTGTGTTGGTGCTACTTAAAGTTCTGTGCTCCATCTCTATTTAGGCAATATTCGCAAGCTGTATCCCTGAAATTATAGACCTGGTTGGGACTAGATCCAAGTACGGCGGAACACTCAAGAACGAGAGGGGAAGAAGGTAGAGTGTAGAGTCCCTCCCCTACCACCACACCACCATCATCATCACTGCCACCAGAGCCATCTCTATCTCCTAACAGCAACAACTGAGTCCAACGCACCACCTCGCTTTTGTCACTAATGTTTTTATATTTTTTATGTATTTTATACATGAAATAAAGTGCTTTATAACACATGTCTGATTCAGGTGTGAAGGTGTGTTATGAGTCAGTGCTCATATGTATGTATAAAGTATATAATTAATAATTTCAAAGTACTGTTGTCACATACAGTATTTGTGGTCTTAAGTAAAATTAAGGAAAAATAATGTTTTGAATCAATTGAAAGGCATAGGTATTAAATAAATATTACATTTTCTGAAATGCATTAGTCAAGAATACAATAAGAGGTTCCACAAGTCAGCAGGATTTTATAACATGAATGTAAGATATTGTAGGTTAAGATGTGTGCATTCTATGTATAAGTACTGAACGTTCGACACACAAAAATTTATTAGTTTTACTGTCTATTAGCTATATTAGCTCTGCTAATCATACAAAATTCTTTTAATATTAATTTACATAAATTAATTTAATTAATAAATAATATTATACTGTAAGTACAGAACAGTATAATTTTATATTTAGAGCATGACATTAATACAGCTCCTCCAGCAGAACAGAATTTAAGGAATCCAGTGAAAGTTTTGTGTTTTATTTTTTGAGAATAATCGGTACCAAAATTTGCCTATATTTTCCTAATTACTGTATATCACTGTCGATAACTTACAAAGCATAAAGTTACAAGTTTCTGAAACCATCGTTTTAAATAATATACATTTTTTTGTTCTGTTGGCCTTGCTTATTCAAGGTTACAATTAATATTTTATGATAACTACTAAGTCTTATTTAATATGTACTGTATAGTCTTCTTTAATATATAATATGTATGTAGTTTGTTAAGGGAGGTTTCTGGGAATCACCAGACTTCAAGTTCAAATCACTCCATTGCTTCAAAATGATTTTCATTAATTTATCATGCCATTGTGATTTCATTGCGATCTGAGTGGGGCGAAAGAGTGTGAACACCATTACCATAGGCCAGAGTCTGGTCGGGTCGAGTGTAAAATCTTGGTTGGGCTCTGGTTCAGGGCCTCTAGAACATTCCAGTAAATTCAGTAGAGTTCTGGGTTGGTTGACTTTTGTACCGTCATGGCCGAGTTGGTTAAGGCAGGTGTCTGGGAATCACCAGAATGTGAGTTCAAGAAACTCCATTGCCTCAAAAGGATTTTTCACTGATATATCACGCCATTGTGATTTCATTGTGATTTTCATTTATATTCTGAATTATCTTAATTTTGCAAAGGTCTTATTAATTTTGTTTATTTTTTGGGCCAGAACAGTTACAGTATTGTGCTTTTAATTCATTATGATAATTTTTGTTAATTTCCATTGACTTTTGTTTGTAGGTCACATTTTTACTACCAGTTTATAATGAAAATGATTGGGGTTTTCAGATTCTCTACAGTATATTGTATTCAGTGCTCAGTCATTTCATTTTGTAAACATTCTCTTCAAGAATTATGAATAATCTCTTATTTTTGGGTGCCAATATGTAATCGGGTAGAAGAATAATCTCAATTCCAGTTCTCAGTCAAGTGAAAAAAGTGTATACTATTTACAGTACCTACAGCCAATTTTTAAAGAACTTTTAATTGGTTGTAAAGGTCTTGCTAATGATCAGCTTCAATATTACAGTACATTTTTTTCTGAGCGAGGTTGCATTGGTTGCTACAATAACCCAGGCTAGAGTCCACCGGGGACACCACTCACATGCCAGTCTCTGGTTTACTTTAAGCTCATATGATGTCAAGTTATTTTGAAAATAGTTTTCCCATGTAGTTTAGGGAAAGGGAAAGACAGTGGAGTATCTATCTCAATCTACAATTATCGTTTTCTACAGTAGAGCAGAACAATCCACTCAACATCTGCCAGCAATAATTGTAGCTGCAAGGAAAGTCTGTTGGCCATCTGCTAACTATCGTTAGAACTATCTGCTACCCGATTGACACGAGGTGGCAGTCAGGTCACCTCCATAGGGTTTGAAGAATTGACACCCGTCACTATGTGCCTGCTGCACACCCAATTCTGCAAAGGACAATTTATTTGACTGGTTATTTTCTTTTCTAAGCTTTGTGTGCAAGGAGTTAACTGCTTTAGCATTTGCTTCAAAGACTGGTGCCCAGTTACTTTCATGTATCTGGATATAGCTATCTTATTCAACATTTGTTTCAGGGGTTTCTTCCCTGGCGCATAATGCCAAATTCTTGCAGTACTCGATTACCTTATATACTATTGCTTGGCAAGTATTATGTATCTAATAGTGGGTCAAATGATCTGTTGTGAGTTGTCCATGGTTAAGTTTCCTGGGTTAACAGTTTGCGTGCCTTGATGGGTGTTTTCTAGTTCTTCAACAGTATGTCCCAGTTCCTTCGGTACATGCCCCAGTTCACCATGGCATGTTTCACCCTAAAACCTGTTTTCTAGAATCCCCAAGATGATTGCCTGGTTTTTCAGGTGTGCATTGCAGATTCCTGTGCAGATGGCTTCTGGGATATTACAACATTTCATTGTGCATGTAACACAGATTCCAACCAACCAGGTAAGAATTCATAAAGTGAAATGTAATATTGCTAGGGCTGGAATAGTTGATGTGGTGTTCCATCATTGAATTATCCTGTAGTTTTTGTAGTTTGACACTACCTGTTTTGATTTGGCAGTACATGCGCTTCTTTTGGGTGGCTGCAGAGTCATCTGCTTTTTTGAGTCTTATGATGCACTGAATTGTATAGTTTCCATTGGTAGTAGTGTGTGTGTGTAATTACCTAAGTGTAGTTACAGGATGAGAGCTACGCTCGTGTACCGTCTTCCTAACACTCTGTCATATAACGCTTTGAAACTACTGATGGTCTTGGCCTCGACCACCTTCTCACCTAACTTGTTCCAACCATCTACCACTCTGTTTGTGAAAGTGAATTTTCTTATATTTCTTTGGCATCTGTGTTTAGCTAGTTTAAATCTATGACCTCTTGTTCTTGAAGTGCCAGGTCTCAAGAAATCTTCCCTATCGATTTTATAAATTCCTGTTACTATTTTGTACGTAGTGATCATATCGCCTCTTTTTCTTCTGTCTTCTAGTTTTGGCATATTTAATGCCTCTAACCTCTCCTCGTAGCTCTTGCCCTTCAGTTCTGGGAGCCTGTTAATAGCATGTCTTTGCACCTTTTCCAGTTTGTTGATGTGCTTCTTAAGATATGGGCACCACACAACTGCTGCATATTCTAGCTTTGGCCTAACAAAAGTCGTGAACAATTTCTTTAGTATATTGCCATCCATGTATTTAAAAGCAATTATGAAGTTAGAAAGCGTGGCATAGGCTCCTCGCACAATGTTCTTCATGTTGTCCTCAGGGGATAGTTTTCTATCTAGAACCACCCCTAGATCTCTTTCTTTATCAGAATTCTTTAAAGATTTCTCACATAATATATGTGTGTGTGTGTAATTATCTAAGTGTAGTTACAGGATGAGAGCTATGTTATGATGTCCTATCTTCCCAGCACTCTTATCATGTAACTCCTTTGAAACTGCTGATGGTTTTTGGCCTCTATCACATTCTCATTAACTTGTTCCAACCATTTTCCACTTTATTTGCAAAAAGAAAACTTTCTAATATTTTTTGGCACCTTTGTTTCCTTAGCTTGAATTTATGACCTCTTGTTCTTGAAGCTTCAGGAATTCCTCATTGTCAATTTGGTCAATTCCTGTCATTGTTTTGTGATCATATCACATCATTTTCTCACCCCAAAAGAAGGAAGACATGGTCACTTCTTTTTGTTCTATCTTCTAGTTTTGGCATATTTAATGCCTCTAGCATCTCTTCATAACTCTTGTTTTTCAGTTCTGGAAGCAATTTTGTATCATGCTTTTGCACCTTTTCCAGTTTATTGATGTAATTCTTGAGATATGGGCACCATACATACAACTGCTGCATATTCCAATTTTGGTCTCTCAAGTCATGAACAGTTTCATTAATATTTCACCATCCATGTAATTAAGAGCTATTCTGAGAGGAGAAAATGCAGTATAGGCTTATCGCACAATGTCCTTTGTACTCACTTAGTTGTACTCACCTAGTTGTGCTTGCTGGGGTTGAGCTTTGGCTCTTTGGTCCTCACTTCTCAATCGTCAATCTAATAGTGTACAGATTCCTGAGCTTCTCGAGCTCTATCATATCTATATTTGAAACTGTGTATGGAGTCAGCCTCCATCACATCACTTCCTAGTGCATTCCATTTACTAACTACTCTTGACACTGAAAAAGTCCTTTCTATTGTCTGTGGCTCATTTGGGTACAAAGCTTCCACCTGTGTCATATTGTGCATGTACCACCTGTGTTAAATAATCCATCCATGCAATGCCCTGTCAATTCCTCTGAGAATTTTGTATGTGGTGATCATGTCTTCCCTAGTTCTTCTGTCTTCCAGCGACGTGAGGGGCAGTCCACGCAGCCTTTCCTCATAACTCATGCGTCTTAGTTCTGGGACTATCCTAGTGGCATACCTCTGAGCTTTTTTCAGTGTCGTCGTGTGCTTGACACAAGACGATGCTGGAAAAAGTATGTGTTCCTCTGGTGACTGTCTACTCTCCAGATCCACCCCCTTGATCTATTTCTTTGTTAGAGTTCTTTAAGTCATTTACACATAATTTGTACATTGTGTATGGTCTATTTTCTCCTTTTCCACATTTCATATCAAAGCATTTATTCACATTCTATTCCATTTGATAACTGATGCTCCCAGCACTTATTTTATCGTGTTTAATTTGAAGGGCATGACCTTCGTCTAGGTTTCCCTATCTTCCCTAGTAGCTTAGCATAATCAGCAAACATGTTCATATAATTCTGTGTTCCTTCTGGTAGATCATTTATTTAGACGATGAACATTAATGGCGCAAGAACTGAACCCTGTAGCACTCTGCTAGTAACACTCCTCTAGTCAGATAATTACCTCCAAATATTGCCCTAATCTTTCTGTCAGTTAGAAAATTTTTCATCCATGTCAACATTTTCCTTGTCACCTCTCCAGCAAAAAAAAAAAAAGAGAATAATTTTTTTTTCCAAACCATTTCTGTCCCACCTGGAAATCGAACCCAGGATCCTTGATTGAGAGTTGAGAATGATGCCAATGTACTATGAGCCTGTACTGTGTGGGCATTTTTGGTATGCTGTTTTGGCTACCTTTCCTTAATATTGTCTAATAACCGTGTAAGACAGTAATTGTACAGTGTCCTTTTCCTGCTTTTTTTTTTATAACCTATAAGGTTTTTTCTCCGTATTTCTAGGCACTTTCACCCCACTTATGCTTTCAGGCCATGATCTTTTTGGATCATTCTTTGGCTTCCTACTCTTTCTTTTCTGGCCCCATGTCTGCTTTTGCTACATGCCTGCTCTTGTCTATTGCTTTTCTAAGCTTTTGCCTGCTATTGGAAACATCTCACTTTTGAGATGTGGCCAGAGGCTGTGTCCATCATGGAGCTTTTGGTTCCTTTCCATCTCTAGGTTTGAGGGGTGCCTGTATTTTTTTTCCCTGGATGAGTCTGGGGTCTCCCCTTTTTTTGGTACCTTTGTGTTTAACTGTAGAGTACTGGTTGGTCTGCTTTCTTTTTAAGGTAGCTGTGAGTGGAGTGGGGGTCAGTCTGAGGTTTTGTTACCTAGGGGGTGTTTTATCCCTGGGAACCCAGCTGGGTGCAATACTTTCTCATATATATGTTCCCTATTCTCCTGGATTTGTTGTTTCCCTGGGATTTCAAAGTTTGCACTCTGGCTTCACCTGTTTTGGGTCCTATATAAATCTATTTGTTTTTTCCTAAGTGCTCAGGGGTATTTCATTGATTTCCTAAGTGTGTTCCCACACTTTTAAAGGAAGGACAACCTGTGTGCCTTGAGGTGCTCTGGGTTTGTGATAGCTGGTTATGGCTGTGTTTTGCCTTGCCTGCATCTTTCAGAAGTGGTATAGTTATTTCTCCTTGGGTGTTGCCTACTCGAAGGGTTTCTGTTCCTACTTTGAGAGTTAACCCCCTGTTGGTTTATTATTGGGCAGTTTTATGGCCTTGTGCTCCTTGTCTGATGAGCCTTAGCTGGTGTGTGTGCCCTTGGCTGCATCTTGGTCATGCCCAGTTCCTTGACCATTACTTTGGATAGGCCTAAACATTCATTCTTCTGGTCTGATGTTTTTTTCTTGCAGCTGGTATTCCCTGTCCTGTGGCTTGTGTTCTTGTTTTGAGTGCTGTTTGGCTCCTGTCACGTGGGATATTTTGGTCTAAAGGTCTGTTGCTTGGGTCTGTTCTTCATCTTCCGTGGGGCTGGTATTAGAGATCCTATGAGCTGGTTTCGTCCTCCCATTTCAAAATATAGAATGCTCTAGGATTGTTTCATCAGCGTCCAGCTGAGGTGTTTGGTGGCCTGTGATTTTGTGTCTTAATGTTACTTTCTTTCAGGTGCTTCGTGTTCTCCACATGCTAAGTGTCCGGTTCCAACATCATTGTGGGACTCTGGGTGGCAGGGTTTTTTCCTGGGCGGGGTTACTTCCTCCCTACATATCAGTCGGGCTTCAATCTTCTGCTTAGGTAAGCTACCCTTCTTTTCTTTTTTATTTTTGGGGCTCCCCTTTTAAGATAATGGCTTTGGTGGAGAACTGGTTAATAGAGCACAGGCAACCTCGCTCAGAAATAAGGCAGTCCTTTGATTAACCTGTCCATTACCATTTTATTCGCAACTTTCCATAGTGTACTCGAGTGCCCAGATATTTAATTAAGGGCTGCTGACTCGATAGACCCCTGAAGGTGTGACCCGACTGCCACCTAATGGCAGCTGGGTAGAGGCTGGTTCTAATGGTGGTTACTAGAGTGAAAATTGTCTTTCCTTGGGGTTCCAGTTATCACTTAGAGGTTGTGCTGAGTAGTTTCTTGTGTTGCTTTGTATAATGGCAAACGTTTTCTCTTGGTGGTGAATTGAGATGATCTCCACTATCTTGCTGCCTCAAACCAATGTGGCAGTACCATTTGCAAAGTTACGTGTCACAGTGGGGCTAAAAGTTGATTATAACCTGGCAGATGAGTAACGTCCTGGGTAGACATAGAACCTGGCTAGGGAAGCAACCAATGGAGTGCTCATTAACCCCATGCACTGCACACACTTGTTTAATATGAAAACCATATGTTACCTTCGAAAAATAAATTACATTTTTTTGGATAGTTAAAATGTGTTCCCCGATTACAAGAAAATAAAAAACTATCTTATTACTCTGGCTGAGGTAGAGGGATAAAATTTAAAAAAAGGATGTCATCAATTCATGAGTGTCCATGCAGCAATTGCCTCAGGGAGGCCACGCAGGCCAGGCAGTGAGAGTTGCTGTGAGTAATTATTTTTCCTATTATTTTAACGTCACAGGCTTTTTTTTTTTTTTTTTTCAGTTAGGTGGTACACTAGGGTGTTATTTGATGTACTGTACGAGTTAATTACAAAAGTATTTTTGTTGTTAATATCACTATATATACCCCTTAGTCCTTAGCCTGGGAGGCACACATAACACATTAAAGGGGATTTTTAGGTCCCCTTTAGTACTGTTTCTCTGTTCTTTTATCCTACCACCCCCTTCCTTTTGTGTTTTGTTGTGCTTTATTAGGTATTTAAACTTTCAAAATGTATATTGGTTAATACAATGAGTGTTTAAAAGGTTATGGATCACTTGAAGCTCCTCTGCTTCTGAACAGGAACCAAGGATGCAGCAGGTGTTTCCCCTCTAGATTGCCACACTGAAACAGGAAACTGGCAGCCCTTGGGTCTCTGGTAATGTCAACAAGCCTGGAACCCAATTCATTGAGAAATCCCACGGTGCTCCTACCCCGGGGGCCATGCATCTCAGATGCTATGAGAACAAAGGTGTATTGACTTTCCAGTCACGTATACTTGAGTGATTTTGCTTTTTCCCTGTGGTTGGTCACCCCACCTGCTTGATCAGTCTCAAAGTGTGTAGGTGTCAGTGAGGGTGGATATACATGTGTAGTCCCACACCAGCTGTCTTCCGCTCTTCCAGAGGTATATTGTGATTCCATCTGGGCAAAGTGCAGGGTCATCCTGGTTTTGGTCCACTAGGATGCAGGGTTCTCTCTCTGCTGGGCACTGAACTGAGTCAATGCTCCTCTTGATGATGTCATTCACCTCGTTGTGTCCTGCATGCCAGCCCTGGAGCTTCCTCAGTGCAACCCATGCACTCCATATTGGTCAGCTTTTACCCTGTTGCAAATGGACTTGTATTCAGTGTGAATTTGGGCACCAAGGTGTAGGGCCACTGCTACATGAAGGGATTCTGGATCTAGACTCAAGCCTGTTGCCAGTATGGGTACTGCCAGAAGAAAGTCCCCTGCATGAGGGGCAAGCACTGCTCTGAGGCGGGTTTTCTCCTTATTTGATGTTGCAGTGCTGAGCATGGCATCAGCAGTTTTAACCACTAGTGGGTGGTCTCAGCTGGACTGTTTGTGTTTTGTTGGATCTATGAGCGGTGCTGGGGCTGCAAGAGCATCTCACTGATTTGAACATTCAGTAAAAGCAGGGTCTTGTATCCCTGCTGAATCACTCAGGGGTTCTGGTAGGATATCTCTCATAAAGTTGTACCAGGCATGGGAGGAGAAAAGGAAGACTGGTAGAGCTATCTGGGAGGCTGTGCAGACACCAAGGCTGTCAAGTCTTACAGGGAAGGTTGCTTGCTCCCATAAAGGGTTGTCCAACTGGAAGTTCAGGCCTTTCTCTAGCATTCCCTTCTGACAACTCAGAAGGGTGTCATACTCATTCAATTTAGGCTGCTGTAGGATGGAGAACACCTCAGAAAATAAGGCAGCTTAGGGAGAGATAGGCATCTTGTGAGGAGGAAGAGACCATCATGATCATCCTGTCAATCCTGTTTAGCATTCTTAGGTCAGTGATTTTTGCATCCAGGACCTCCTCATTTGCTTGTGTATATATACAGTGCAACCTTGAATAACGACTTTAACCCGTTCCGCTGCCATGGTCGTCATGTGAAACTGACGTCATTCAAAACAAAGTTCCTAATTGAAAAGAATGTAAATGGTAATAATCCGTTCTACCACCGAAAAACATCAATATGATATTCGATGTTTTAAATAATGGAGCAGCCTACCTTACATACACTGAACAAACTTTTATGACTTTTTCTTTCTTCAAATTTGTTCATTTTTTTAATTTTTTGTATAGCAAAAGGTTCGTTCGGTGTTTGTCAGGTAGGCTGCTCCATTTTCTTAAAAAAAAAAAAATGAAAAAATTAAGAATTTTGAAAAACAGAACAAATGTCAAAAAGGTTCGTTCGGTGTTCAGCAGGTAGGCTGTTCCATGTTTCTTAAATAAAAAAAATGAAAAATAAAAAAACAGTTGAAACAATTTGAAAAACGGACAAATGCCATAAAGGTTCTTTCAGTGTTTGTCAGGTAGGCTGCTCCATTATGACAATCTTTCTATGTTTCAAATGTGTTCCATTTGTTTTGTATTTTTAATTTATTTCTCAATAATGGAGTAGCCTACTTGACAAACACTGAATGAACCTTTTTGACATTTGATTTTTTTTTAAATTCATTTCTTTTTTTCTACAAAAAAGTCAATGCTTTGCAACATCACAGCAGTCACCCCTTTACATCTCGGCATCATTAGCATCTTTAAACAAAAAAAATAATTTGTTTGCATCATCAGAGGTGTCTGAGAACGTACGAGAAGCAGCGCAACCCCACCAAGTTGTGTTGTCATTATTCAAACAATCGCTCGCCAAACAAGACGAATTGTCGGCGATCGGGGCGCTTGTTACCCAAATTGCTCGCCAATTGAGGTGCTCATCATTCGAGGTTCTACTGTGTGTGTGTGTGTGTGTGTGTGTGTATATATATATGTATATGTTGTACCTGGTAGCCAGAACGTCGTACTCGGCCTGCTATGCAAGGCCCGATTTGCCTAATAAGCCAAGTTTTTCTGAATTAATATATTTTCTCTAATTTTTTTCTTATGAAATGATAAAGCTACCCATTTCATTATGTATGAGGTCAATTTTTTTTTATTGGAGTTAAAATTAACGTAGATATATGACCGAACCTAACCAACCCTACCTAACCTATCTTTATAGGTTAGGTTAAATTAGGTAGCCGAAAAAGTTAGGTTAGGTTAGGTAGGTTAGGTAGTCAAAAAACAATTAATTCATGAAAACTTGGCTTATTAGGCAAATCGGGCCTTGCATAGTAGGCTGAGAAGTGCATTCTGGCTACTAGGTACGACATATATATATTATATGTATATATATATATATACATATACATATATATACATATATATACATATACATATATATACATATATATATACATATACATATACATATACATACAGAGAGATGATATATTCTACCTTGTCAAAAGCTTTAGCAAAGTTCATGTAAACTACATCTACCGGAAGTCCTTTGCCTGAATACCTGGTTACTGTTACCAAAAATGTGAGCAGGTTTTAAGGCAGGATCCATTTTTAACAAACCCTTGATTTGTTGACTTTATAAGACTGTTCATTGTGAGATGATGAATGATCCCCTCCCTTAGGATTCTCTCTATGAGCTTACAGATGTGTAATGTCAAGTTGAACGGACAGTAGATTTCTGCTGAGCTCTTTCTGCCTTTTTTTTTTAAATAGGGGAAACATTTGCATATATCCAGTCTAGGGGAACTGTCCCTTGGTCCAGAGATTTTCTGAAAAGGAGTTTTAGTGGTAGGCGTAGCGCATCTGACCAGTTCCTATGGTAGTATGGGGGTATTTGGGAAATGGGGGTTATAGTATTTTTGGGACAATAGTAAAAGAAACACTGCAAATTATTTGCCTTGATAGAAAGGGTTATCCTGCTTGTAAAACTTAGTTGCTTTTAAAGAGTGAAGGGATTTAATTACTGGAGCTAGCAAAAGTAGAGGGTGATGCTTGGGTCATCATCAGTGCCATTGACTGCTGTAGATTTAGTAGATGATGTATGGGTCCTCAATACTCAGTGTTAATAGATTTTCTGTGTCACAGTATTACAGAAGACAATTTTCTTGTTATTTTTGTTGATTTCAGTGGAGCATACCTCTTTACAGGCTCTAAAATTACAATTTTTTTTTATCCATGATAATAGTCACATTTGTAGAGTTGATCACACCATAAACATGTACAAACTGTGTTGATGTATCTCCCTTCTCAGTGTGTTTGATTATCAGAAGCTTCATTTGTAGGGTATTGGATTATCTATGCCATAGCACTAATGCATTACTTGCAACACACCCTCTTCACACTACACATTATTAATAGTATTTTCCTTGGTAAGCAACTGAAATATTCTGCAGAATGCACAGCAGGCCTGCATTGGGCATGATAATACAGATAAACCACTACTTAAGGAACTAGATGTGTTCCCGAGAAGTGTTTGAAAATCATTTGCAATTTTTGGTAAATAATTTTTTTTTTCCATTGCCATGATAAAGCTAAGGTATGTTCCAGATCCATGCTACATGAACAATAGATACAGACAAGGTAAACAGGCTAGACTTACTCAGGCTGTCAAGCTGGATAAGCTGTCAGGGTAGGTGCACACACTGCCAGGCTGGGTAAACTGGTGAGAGAGACATGTCAACATCCTGTTTAGTTCCTTCCCCTCCCACCACACAACCCATACAAATATGTATACCTGCCATTGGATAACATAATGTAAGTTTAGATTAATAAAAAACCCACTGTACTTTCTTGTAAATATTTAAATAACTAACTAAATAAATAAGCACCTTCCGTCACCAACCTTCTGACACTTCCCCACCTATAGGATGAACACAATCTGGTCCTTTTCCAGTCTTGTGTGACATTGTGGGTCTGTAAGGTGCCACACTCAAAATCCTTATCATTATTCCAGCAACACCACACCCACAAAAAGTCCCTAAATCCACTTACAGTACCCACTCCTGACATCCACAACTGCTCCTAACACCCCGCATCCACTTCTTACACCCACAACCACTCCTGACTATCACATATCAGTACCTTTAACTACTTATTTCTGACACACTTTACACCCCACACCCACTCTCAACTCCCCCTCCCAACAACCACAACCCAGTGGGCATGGTTGGGTTAGCCTCGGTGGATGCCATGTTGATTGACCCTGTTTCCTTGGTACCCTGTATTTCCCAAGTCAAGTGTTACCCGGTTGTTTGCAATGCCATCAAATCTAGCAAGCCTGTGGTCTCCCCTCGGACTGACTTTCTGGATTCTTTTCTGGTGTAGTGGCAAATTATCTCTTGCTCGCTGCACCTCTGCAGGGATTCCAGGTTTTGGCTGTCGTCCCTGGTAGGCCAAACAGAATGCCCACGTCTGATGTGACCCATTTACATGGAGCAATGTTAGAGAGTTTCAGCTTCAGGGAGCCATTGGGGTTATTCCAGAAAGAGGCATTCAATGTTGGGCAATGTTGGGCATTCAATGTCATTACATTCAATGTTGGGCTTTTGGATGAGGGATTGTGAGGGAAATTTGTTTCATGATGTAAATACATATTACTTAGTTTCTTTTTTAAACTAGTTGGGAGATTTACATTTTTAAATCACATTAGGGACATTATCCCACAATTTCTGCTTTCATTGGTGTCACTCCAGGAATATCAAAAAGGTAATTCTTTCTCTTGTTTGCCTATGGGTTCTGTTATAGCCCTCTAGAAAGCACTTAGGGTCAGCATTGCAGTGGGGAGTTTTATAAATATAAAGTACTCTTAAGAGGATGCACTGTGACTTGATATTCAACATGTTCAGAGATTTAAGTAAAGGTATAGAGTGCTGTCTGGGACTGGAGTTTGTTATTATTCTAATTGCTGATTCATGTTGAGTAATGAGGGTGTTGAAAGTAATTTATAGTTGTAGATCCCAAGGTACAGATACCATGCGTGAAATATGGACCTCCTAGGCAACATACTATAGGTAAATACCTATATATATACTAAAGAACAATATACTAAAGAAATTGTTCACGACTTTAGTTAGGCCAAAGCTAGAATATGCAGCAGTTGTATGGTGCCCATATCTTAAGAAGCACATTAACAAACTGGAAAAGGTGCAAAGATATGCTACTAAGTGGCTTCCAGAACTGAAGGGCAAGAGCTACGAGGAGAGGTTAGAGGCATTAAATATGCCAAAACTAGAAGACAGAAGAAAAAGGGGTGATATGATCACTACATACAAAATAGTAACAGGAATTGATAAAATCGATAGGGAAGATTTCCTGAGACCTGGAACTTTAAGAACAAGAGGTCATAGATATAAACTAGCTAAACACAGATGCCGAAGAAATATAAGAAAATTCACTTTCGCAAACAGAGTGGTAGACGGTTGGAATAAGTTAGGGGAGAAGGTGGTGGAGGCCAAGACCGTCAGTAGTTTCAAAGCTTTATGTGATAAAGAGTGCTGGGAAGACGGGACACCACGAGCATAGCTCTCATCCTGTAACTACACTTAGGTAATTACACTTAGGTAATTACAAGTTACTATGCTGAGATGGTACAATTAACTAGGTCACATCAGCTGTGAAGTTCTGTAGGCCTACCGGGGACCAGTGCCAGAACCTGGTCCAACTAAAAGAGGCACAGAGAGGTGACATTTATTTTTGCCACCTCACTAGGAAAGGCAACCAGAAAGTCAGTGAGTCAAAATAAATCACTGCTGGCTTCCTAAGAGGTTGATACTTCAAAACCCGCCTGGAGAACTCCCCAACTTTGTAAAAAAATAATTGAAGTCTTTTGGAACCATCATGAGTTTGTGTGCCTCAAATTTCCACTTGTTAAAGGTTAGGTGGCAGTAGCTCACTGCTTCATGTGAGTTTGAGGGTTGCATGTTGCCTGGTGCCATGTGGGGACGTTCATTCCTGCGGCCCCTGCCATGCTGCTTGTTGAGTCGGTGACACCTATGACCCCGAGTTGTATGGGGTCAGGTTCCCATGTGCCTCTTTTTGACCTTCCTGTTGAGGCTAGGGCTTATCAGGGTGACTTTTTTTTTTTTTTTTTTTTTTTTTTTTTTTTTTTTTTTTTTTTTTTTTTAGCTTTTCTAGGTTGCAGCAGTCTTGGGTGTGTGACCAGTTGGATGCACCAGAGCTGCCTTATTTGGTGTTTAGGGACCTGGATTGAAGGTGTTGGTAAATTGTAACTTGGATCCGTTTGCACTGCCTTTTCCTTCCCCTTTGGGTATGGCTCGCCCTTCCTCTAATCCTCCCACCCTGCTTCCATCCCCAAAGTTCTGAGAGTTTCATGGTTGGCACAGAATTTAGCTCAGGATATGGCTAAGTTGGCTCTGGGGGTTGCCTCTTCGGATTTGGGCGTGGAGGCATTTGAGAATACTAGTCCAACTGAGGCTTATGGATCTTCCTTTCAGCCTGCTTCTTCTTCCTTTGAAGCCTCTTCCTTGGACTCTGCTTTTCTATCCCAGCAGTGGGCGAGGATGCTGGTTCTACTTGCGGTTTCCAGGGCTTGTTCTGTGTGCTTTTTGGGGCCATCAGGATCATCCTTCTATAGGTTTCCTTCCTTGCGGGCCCCTCCTACAGTGGCTCGGGAGGCTCGTTTTTCATACCTCCTGTGAAACCCAGATTATGCCTCGTTGATGCACTCTTCCTCTTTTGAGTTTGGATCTTGTTCTCTTTATTGGATGCGTTATGAGGTTCACAACAAGCTGACTAAATTCCTGGGGTACCTATTTACTGCTAAGTGGACAGGGGCATAAGGTGATAGGAAATATGCCCAACCATTGTAGAGGCCTAACTGTGGATCTGTGAATGTTCATAGTCATATAACTGTGAATATTTTACCTTTGAAGTTAATGTTGTAACTGTCTTGGTTTGCTCTACCAGGGAGCAATATATACAATTTTATGCACCTTTTGCTATAAAAAGTGTTAACCTTGCTAGAACCAAAATATTATTTAAATAATGCTTAATTAATTAATTTAGTTTTTAGGTAATTTTAAGGAGAAAATGCTTAAGTCAATATTACTGTATAGCACATGGAAAGGATATAAGAATAAGGAGCTGGGATAAGTGGGTGTGGGTAATGGAATGGTGGCCAACCATTTGGCCCACTGTTGGCTGTTGCTTTATTGACCAGTCCAGTTGGATGTCTTTGTGGTGGCAGGGAATGTAATAGCCACACTATGGCATGGGATGCTGCTGGCCCTATGGTGGTGCAGGATGCTGTTGGCTCTGTAATGGTGAGGGGGATGCCACTAGCCCCATGGTGGCAAAGGACGGTGGTGGCTGTGCTTTGATGAGGGACACAACTGATCCTGTGGTGACGAGGGACACCGCGGTCGTGCAAGCAAGATTCAACATCGTCCCTGTACAAGGAAACCTCAATATCGTCTCAATGCATAGGGGGACTTCTATAAGTCTGTTAACCACTGCACTGCGCACCTGATTTCAGGGAAAACTTCTTGGTGCAATTGTCAAGGACATATTTTTGTTGATTTTATAAATGTTCAGGTAAAGTTAATGTCAAAATGTTTCCAAACGACTATTTCCATTTCGAAACACAGAGTAATGAAAACATTAAAAAACATTAAAATATAGCCTAATTAAAAAAAAAAAAAGCACAACTCTCAGAGCGCTTAAAAGCGCTTTGCGCAGTGCTGTGGTTAAACTTTGTTTTTAATAATGGGAAATTATCTATTGTGAACAGGAAATTCACCACTGCACAGTACTTGCATTTTGCTTTTTACAATTAATAGCTTTGTTAGCTAATTTAAGCAGGATTATACCAAGTCTGGGTTTTAACTCCAAACTTGGAGAATTCTGTTTCTGTCTGTTAATTTTTTCACATTATGTTCTGTGCTTATCAACTCTTCTCTCTGTTGCTATTTTTGTTTTTGTTTTCTTGCTGAATCTTTTCTTCTCTTAATCGTCACCATGTTTCCTGGGCTTTTTTGGTAAAAGTGATGCAAGATGAGTTCTGTGGTTTAACTCGCCAATCTCACCTAATTTTTCTCCGTCGCTTTAATTGATACACTAAATCTTTATTGGAGATATTTAACATTTTGACCCTAAACTCCATTAAATTTTCCTAAATTTATTGTCATATGAATATGCTATTTAGTATTAATTTGATTAATTACACAACTTCATAATGGTCCAGGACGGACCTAAATGTCGTCGGTTGTTCATTTCCAGATGTGTGGGTTGAGTGTTAACTCTTCAGCCGTGTTATTGTGACTCATCGTCTGCACAGGAAGAAGAAAGTCAACATCAAGGGGGGAAGGGGTGAAGTTGGAATGGAGAATTGTCACTAATGGCATGCCCAAAAAGTTCTGTTTTGGGGCCTTTGTTATTCATAATATATATTAACAAACTATATGTTAGGGTAAATTGTAATATCAGCAAGTTTGGGGATAATATAAAACTGGAGGAAAGGGTAAACTTGAATGAGTACTTGGTGGAACTCCAAAAGGACCTCGCCACATTACAAAATTAGGCAAAAAATGGCAAATGCATTTGCCATTTTTGCATCAATATGAGCAAAGATTCAGGAAGCTCGGCTTGCATTTCCTGGAGAGGCTATAGACAGAGGCATAGAGCCACATAGAATTTGCAGGAAAGACCTGGCAAGATTGACTGCATTTATCCGGACCTAAAAAAAATTTCAACAGTCCCACATAGAAGGTTGTTCTGGAAACTAGAACGTACTGGAGGAGTGATTGGGAGGCTTCTAACATGGAAGATTTTCTGACAGAAAAATGAGGAACAATAATTGAGACAATGTATCAGACTGGAGAAGTGTCATGAGTGGAGTACCATAGAGTTCAGTTCTTGTACTAGTAATGTTCATTGTCTACACAAACAGTTTTTCAGAAGGAATACAGAATTACAGGTATATGACGATGTTGATGTTGCTAAGTTACTAGGGAAGATAAGAAACTTAAACGATTGTCAGGCTCTTCAAGAAGACCTGGGCAGAATAAGCGTATGGAGCAACACTTGCCAATGGAATTCAGTATGAAAAAATGCCATGCTGTGGGATGTGGAGTAGGAGAAAATAGACCCCACACAACCTACAAATTATGTGAAAAAGCTATACAAAATTCCGATAAAGGAGATCTAGGGGTGGTTTTAGATAGAAAACTGTTACCTGAGGACTACATAAAGAATACTGTGTAAGGAGCCTATGCTATGCTTTCCAACTTCAGAATTGATTTTAAATACATGGATGGCAAAATACTAAAGAAATTATTCATGACTTTTGTGACACCAAAGTATTGATATAAGAGGCCTAATGGCTGAGTGGACAGCGCTTGGGGTTCATAGTCCTAAGGGTCTGGGTTCGATCCCCAGCAGAGGCGGAAACAAATGGGCAGAGTTTCTTTCACCCTGATGCCCCTGTTTACCTAGCAGGTAAATAGATACCTGGGAGTATAAACAGCTGCTATGGGCTGCTTCCTGGAGATGTGTGTGTGTCAACATTAGGATTAAGGACATGCCCAAAATGCTATGCATGCTAGTGGCTGTACAAGAATGTAAGAACTCTTGTATGTATGTATGTATGTATATGTATATGTATATATATATATATATATATATATATATATATATATATATATGTATATGTATATGTATATGTATATGTATATGTATATGTATATGTATATGTATATATATGTATATGTATATATATGTATATATATGTATATATATGTATATATATATATATATATATATATATATATATATATATATATATATATATATATATATATATATATATATATATATATATATATATATATATATATATATATATATACCAAATCAAAAATATTAGTGGTGGTGTGGTGCCCACATTTTAAGACATCAACAAACTGAAAAAGTGCAAAGATATGCAACTAAATGACTTCTGGAGCTGAAAGACAAAAGCTATGAGGAGAGGTTAGAGGCATGAAATATGCCAAAGCTAGAAAACAGAAGAAAAAGAAGCGATATGATCACTATGTACAAAATAATAACAGGAATTAACAAAATTGATGAAAATCCATTCTTGAAACCTGGAACTTCTAAAACAAGAGGTCATAGATATATGGTAACTAAACTTAGCTGCCCCCCCAAAAAATTAGAAAATTCACTTTCACATACAGAGTGGTAGATTCTTGGAACAAATTAAGTGAGAAGGTTATGGAGGTCAAAATCATCATTAGTTACAAAGCTTTATATGATAAATAGTGCTGGGAAAACAGGACACCACAAGTGTAGCTCTCATCTTGTAACTACACATACATAATTGCACTATGCACATCACAACTATCAAATCAACTCTACAATGCAGCAGATTGAAGAAGAATAGGACCTAGAAGTTGGAATCCACAAGTCATTGAAAGTTTCACAACAAGTAGGAGCTGTAGTAAAAAAAAAAAAAAAAACTCGGAATAGCCAAACAAACCTTTGACTTAGAGGAATAGAAAGTAGTTATTCAACTGAACAAATCTCGTGTATCCCTATTTGAACTACTGTATCCAATCATGGAGACCTTACCTTCAGAATGACATATCTGCTTTGAAGAACATGCAACAGTGACAGAAATTATCCCAGAAGTTAGATGACTCGCATACCAGAAAAAAATATGGGCCACATAACTAAAAACACTGCAAACTAGACATGACAGGGCAGAGTTCATAGAAACTTTCAAGGAGCAACAGCTTCAAACTCAACAATCCACAATTTAGGACAGAAAACAGTAGTGTAGCTGCTTGTTCACCCATAGGGTTATAAACCCATGAAACCACCTGCCAGTTAAAGCCATAAATGCCAAGACATTACTACAGTTCAAAATCCAGTTGGAAAAAATAATCAGGAAACAGGAAAAATGGTGGGGGGGACCTTTGACAAGCCACTGAATTCTTGTCCCTTATCAAGGCCACTAGATAGATGGTGACCCTCAGGTATATTCTGGGTCTTAACCCTTTGTGTGGTTATCCTCATATGATGATACCCAGGGTAATGTAGTTATCATTGTATGATGATACCCAGGGTGATGCAGTTATCATCGTATGATGATACCCAGGGTGATGCAGTTATCATCATATGATGATACCCAGGGTGATGCAGTTATTATCACATGATAATACCCAGGGTGATGCAGTTATCATCATATGCTGATAGCCAGAGTAATGCAGTTATCATCGTATGATGATACCCAGGGTGATGCAGTTACCATCACATGTTGATACCCAGGGTGATGCAGTTATCATATGTTGATACCCAGGGTGATGCAGTTATCATATGTTGATACCCAGGGTGCTGCAGTTATCATATGTTGATACCCAGGGTAATGCAGTTATCATCATATGTTGATACCCAGGGTGATGCAGTTATCATCATATGTTGATACCCAGGGTAATGCAGTTATCATATGTTGATACCCAGGGTGATGTAGTTATCATCATATGCTGATACCCAGGGTGATGCAGTTATCATCATATGATAATACCCAGGGTGATGCGGTTACCATCACATGTTGATACCCAGGGTAATGCAGTTATCATCATAGGTTGATACCCAGGGTAATGCAGTTATCATCATAGGTTGATACCCAGGGTAATGCAGTTATCATATGTTGATACCCAGGGTAATGCAGTTATCATCATATGTTGATACCCAGGGTAATGCAGTTATCATCATATGTTGATACCCAGGGTGATGTAGTTATCATCATATGTTGATACCCAGGGTGATGTAGTTATCATCATATGTTGATACCCAGGGTAATGTAGTTATCATCGTATGTTGATACCCAGGACGATGCAGTTATCATCATATGTTGATACCCAGGGTAATGTAGTTATCATCGTATGTTGATACCCAGGGTAATGCAGTTATCATGATATGTTTTTAGCTTTAATCGCCTGGCTTTTCTACAAATGATTTAGTTATGTAATTAAGTTATCCCAGACTTATGAAAAACGATGTGGCTATTTTTAATAACTTACTGTGCAATGTGATTATCATGTATCAGTAGCCTGTGATTATTGTCAAATCACAATTTGACCTTTCCCAACAGTATTTGAATATTTCTGGATGACATTATCAGACAGAATAGCAACAATGGTTACAAGACATTTTCTTGTTAAAATGTCTTGTAAGTTACAAGACATTTTCTTTTAGCTGTGTCAGGAACCAATTCACATGCAATATAGGTTTACATGTTACAGTGTAGGTCTGTTTACAGTATTTAGTCACTGGTTTTGTTAATTGTATGTTAATGAATAGTTATTCCAAGCCTTGTGGAAACTAAAACAAAACAACGTACATATTAACTAGATAACTTGAACATCCCTGCCGTCTATCCCTCAAGGCGGGTAAGCAAAATAGAGTTGCCACACTCTATGGATCCAATGAATCTCCCATCCAGCTTCCTCTCAATGTGTGTGAAGTCAAAAAAAGATATAGGTAGATATTTTCTTTTAAGGTGGGTACAGAGTAGATACGTTCTGAGTCCTATTAGCAGGCTTAGAGCTTTACCTTCCTTTAGCTCATGTTAAGCCTTACCTCACTTGTTTTCCTGCCAATCTGCTTACAACCAGGTGCTGTACCTATTTACTGTCGGATGAACAGGGGTAAACTGTTAAGGATTGGTACCATACAGCCTTCCCTGACCAGAGCTCAAACCAGACAAAATTGCTATATCTGCAGCACAGAAGACTGTATCTGTTGGGCAAGCCATTTATATACCCTAAAAGCTTGTAATTGTCAATTGTAAATATCTAATTGAAGATAAACGATAAGTGTTACACTAATGATGTCACATTTTACCTATGATCTTTGTCACATAGTTTTGAAGCATTTGTTGTTTTTAGCATATGCTTCTGTCTCATTAAAAAAAATTCCATTTCATTATTAAACAAATTGCAGCCTATAAAGTTTGTGTAACATTTTTGCTCTTTTGTACAGGCAATCAAATGACATCCTTTTCTTGTGTCTGTTAGATTTGGCATATCTAATACCTCCAGCCTCTCCTCATTGCACATTTTTTTTGGTAGAAACATCTTTACACCTTTATTATTTTATTTGTGTTTTTCAGCTGTGGACATTATACATCTGCTGCATATTCTAATTTAGATCTTAAGTATGCCATGAACTATGTTAAGCATTAAATCATCCGTGTACTGTATTTGAAGGGAATTCTTAAATTGGTCGAATATGGTTTTTTGATGACAGTTTAGCTGTCCAGGAACACCCCCCTAAATCTCTCTCTCCTTACTGAGGTTCTTTAGAACCCTTTCACATAGCTTGTATTCTAAATGTGGCCAGTATATGCATGTTTGTTTGCACATGTAATTACAGTATATAAGTATAGTTTCAAGATTAAGTCTATGCTTATTATGTCCCATCTTCTTGGTGATCTTTCTCACATGGCGCTTTGAAACTATTGATGGTTTTGGCATCCTTGTCCAACCTTCTTCAACTATTCACAAAAGAGAACTTTCGTATATTTTTTCAGCACCTTTATTTTCTTAGCTTGAATCAATGACTTATTCTTGAAATTGCAGGGTTAAGAAATTCCTCCTTGTCTGTTTCATTGGTTCCTGTTATTATTTTGTACTTAGTAATCATATAGCCTCTTTTCCTATCTTCCAGCATTGGAATGTTTAGTGCTTCCAGCATCTCCTCATAGCTCATGTTCTTATATTCCAGAAGCATTTTAGTAACATGCCTTTGCACCCTTAATATTATATTGATGTGTTTCAAAAAACACATGATGGATTTGAAGCACTAAACTATAGACCAGTGTCACTAACATGCATTCTGTACAAAATACTAGATAAAGTCGTCAAAGAAAAAAATATTTGGAGAGTGTAAATTTTGTAACAGGGGTACACCACAGATTTAGAGAGGTAAAGTAAGCATCACAACAATTTAATGCACTGACAGGGTCACCAAAATAAGGGAAGATAATGAAGGATAGATAGACTGCATCTTCTTACCCCTTCCAGATTGTCACCTTGTCATGGTGAGGGGGCTCACATATGATTCACCGGGGCTGGTAAGGTTGCCTTGGCCCCCCCTCTCCAGGTGTTGTCTGTGCTAGGGTACACACCCGTAGGGATCTTGTTTGGCTCAGCAAACCTCTCACTGGAGGGGCTGTCCTTGGTGGATGGTTGGGTGTCCAGGCTGGGGTGAAAGGAAGAAATAGGTCTTAGCACTAGTGTGGGAGAATGTACGATGCACTAGGATTCCCCTGTTGAAAACTGGGAGCACTGCTTTGCTCGATGCACACCTTCCTGCACTGGCCAGTGCTCTGCCTCTCTAGCTTCCCTGGTAGGTAGAATTCCTTGGCTCCACAAGGTGATGGTAGATCAGACTCCGTAGCTCTGGCTATCTTGGACCCAGATCAGGCGCCTTTATTGACTTTCTCGATGGACCCTCTCTGCTTCCATCCCACTTTCGTGGCAGGGTTGAGCCCAAACTCCCCAGTGGTGACCAACTTGTCACCTGGAGTGGCTTCTGCACCTTTACGTGCATGATTCTTCCCAATGATTTATCTGGTCCTGCCAAATGGACTAAGTATTTTTATCACTCTCACATTGATCATACACATCCTGATGACTTACACATCTATAAAGACCTGGTTGATTCAGATGATATCCATGTCACTTTTAACCCCACCCAGACTGACACACATTTAGTTTCATCTCCTTCTCAGGAGGCAGCAGACTGCCTAGCATCGTTGTCCTGCATTGGTGAGACTCAGTTTGGATCCTCAAAAATGTCCAGTTAAATGCCAACATTGGCACAGTCATTTTTCCGCACCATGTCACAACTGGAGATAGATAGTTAAAAAGACTGCTATGAGGACATTAAATATTCTTGTAGGAGATGCTTTTTCACCCATAAGGTTATAAACCCTTGGAACTGCCTACCCACTGAAGCCATAAATGCCAAAACTGTTTGGTTTTAATATACAATTTGAAAAGATCATCCGAGCAAATGGGGGGGGACCTTTGACAAGCCGCCGGCTTTCTGTTCCTGTCGAGGCCACTAGTATTGGTGGCCCTTGGGTAAATTCAGGTAAATATGTTCTTGAGGCCTAAAGCCATTCTATCCTCCAGATTGATACGTTCATTCAACTCCCTCTTGGTGGTTGTCAGCCTCTTTGGGTAGTCAAAATCACTTTTGATGGTAGGTTTCTTCCATCTTTCGTTATTCTTGCAGGTGCCAGGTACTTCATTCAGGAATTCAGGACTACATCCTCTCTCCTCCATCCTCTCATTCAGGAATTCAGGACTACATCCCCTCTGCAATAGGTATTGGAAATTTGGACATGGTCTCTTACAATACACTAGCAAAGTGTCCCTGTGCCCCTTGTGTGGAGTCCCAGGTCAGATTGCTCTTCTCTCCAGCCTCGCTGCATCAGTTGCAGTGATGCCCACCCTGCCTTCTCTCGCTCATACATACATTACAAATTTGAGTAAGCCATTCTCAATTTAAAGCATTGTGATTGAATTTCTTTCCCTGAGGCAAGACGCCAGGTTTGACACCTTAACTCTTTCTCCAACATGACTTATGCTCGTGTGTTGCATTACACTTCTCTTGACCCTTCACCCTTTTCTCAATTCCACAACTGTTTCCAGGCCTTGGACCCCAATACCACCACCAGCTCCCTGTCTTCTGCTCCTCTCTATTCTGACCCTGAGAATCTTCCACACAGTTCAGTCTTCTCGTGCTGTTCTGTTCAGTGTCACCTCTCCATCTCCTCTCTCTTTTCTGTCTCCTGTGATCTTTCCTTCCCAACCCTGTCTTTCGTCTCAGCTCTTCCCTTCCACGATGCCTGCCCCTCCTGTCTCGTGTCCATTCTCCTCCCGCTCATCTTCGTGTTGTCCGCTCTCGTTCTTCCTCTTCTGCTGAGGCTGTCGCACAATACATTGCTACTGGCACCCCTGTATCTGTCAGAAACGGAAACCTGGTTCCTCTCCATCTTCTTTCCGAGCTGGTAAGAAAGTGTCGGTTCATTCCCTGTTTTCCACCTTATTCTGGCCTTGCATCTCCTCCCATCTCTATGGTGGAGTCGACTGAACCCTGCTCTGGAGATTCCTGTAGCCCTTGATTCTCCTTCTGACACTGTCTTTGATCAAGTACACTGTACTGTTTCTGTCTTCCCCATTCCCTCGACCGTCCATCTCTGAGGCTTCCTTCCACTCCGAACTCTGTCTGTCTGCCTTTGCTTCCTCATCCTGCCCCCTTGATGCAGTCTTCTTTACTTGATTTACATATTCCCTAATACCCAGATTTCACTGAACCTGAGCCTGATCCTCCTAACATCTCGTGTTTGTCTTTAACTTTGTATTTCTTCTCTTTTCTCATTTTTTCTGTTATCTCTGTTTTTGATGATCTTTGTAGCCTTTATGCTAACTTCCATGAACTCCAACTTCTGTGCTCTCAGTTTTCGCTGCTTTGTGTATGTCTGCAGGAGCCGATGCTTGGCACTCCTCCTGGTCGTTTCCAGGTTATTCCTTTCCTTCTTTCCCTCTAGATTTTGCTGGGGGCCTTAACTCTACTGCTCTCTTGATCCATAATGATTTTTCCTTTGTCCCCTACTTTTCAGTCATGCAATTCATTCCTCGGCTGCCCGTATCTTTGTGAGTAAGTGGCAAACAGTCTGTTTCATTTATCTTTCCCCAAATGTTCTGCTTTCTCTTCCAGATGTTAAACATATGTTGGACTCTTTACGATTGCCTTTACTTCTTTCGGGTGATTTCAACTGTCGACATGCTCTCTATGGTAGTGATCTGATGGATGCCCATGCCTACCTTATCGAACCTTGGGTCGGTGTGCTACCTAAAGTGGTTTCCTCCTCTGTTGGATGTCTCAATCATGCATCACAGAGATCCTTTTGTCATTTTCCCCCCTCTGACATCATTGTATGGTGGAAGCACCTCGCCTGTTTTGCTAGCTCCTGGCCCAACAGTTTGTGGGTATTTTGGGTAGTTTTCCATGGTATTTGTTGGAGCTGGTTGGTCCCGTCCCCATATTTGGGGTTGGGTCTGTTGAGTCAAGCTTCCTCTCAGGCACTTAGTCTGGTCATTGTAGATTGGTTGGCATTTCTGGACTTCAGTGACACACATTGGTATGTTCCTATTCATCCGGAGTTCAGGGACTGGCCAGGTTTTGTCATGGGGCATTGTGCTTACTACTTCAGGTTCTTCCTTTTGGCTTGAACCTTATACCCACCTCCCTACATGTTTACCAGGCTAGCATGGGCCATTGTGGCCTGGCTGCATTTGTTAAGGGTTCATATGTTGGCCTGCCTTGTTGATTAGCTGGTGTGGGCCCTGAGTCAGTCCACATGACAGCTAGCCAGGGATCTGTTTTTTTCTCAGCTTCAGATTCGGGTTCCTGGTGAACTGCCAGGAAACAGTTGATGCTGTTCCAGGTTTAGATTTGGCTGGGTCTAATTTAGGACTCTTGGAAGGTGTCTCTTTCTCTGCCTCAGGCAGCTTTGTTCCGCCTGCAGCTTCATCACCGTCTCGGGTTAGATCTAGCCCCTGGTGAGTCAATGGTTGACTGAGAGTTTGTATGGATATATGGCAACTTTGCCTCTCTTGTCTTTTACCCTGGGCAGGGTTTGGCTCCTGATATTCACCTAGTTGAATGCACTGTACTGGTACTGTGCATTGTAGTGGTTTCTCTGGTCTCACCCCTTCTGCCACTCCCTGGTCTGTCAAGATTGAACCCCCACCCTCCCTTTGTTGGCTTTTGCATCGCCAACTTTCCGTTTGGGTTTTTCAGGGTTGGATTTCATAGTGCCGTCCTTTCCCTGATGCCCATATTTATGTTTGCTTCATCTCTGGGGTGAGGCTTTGTGACTAGCACTTATCAGGCCACCCAGAGTCAATTGTCAGGTCTGTTCCTTCAGGCACACAGCATGGTGTACAAGTTTGCAGCTGTGTGGCATGCCTTAATGAGTATTTGGCTTCCTCTTGGTTCAACACTCCATCTTCACACTGATTGCTCCCTAGTGGTTCATGGCCTGAACCAATGGGGTCTCTTTGGTACCTGTTTTGCCCGGTTCAGTTGTTGTGCCAGGTGTTGGCCAGTCTGGAGTCATACTCAGAGAGGGTAATCCTTTTGGCTCCTTGGTGGACAGCAAAGCCTTGGTTTCTAATGCCTCTAGCCTGGTGTCTGAACCTGGTCGTTTTTTCTGTGGTTCTGCCTCTGGAGTTTCTATGCATCTGGAGTTTCTGTTATGTCTCTATTGCCATTTGTATGGTGTGTGGGTGGCTGGTTCGTTGATGTCCTACCTGTACCCTTCTCCACGGAGATAATATGAGGTAGCCTGGTGTTCTTTTTCACCACTGCTTGTCTGTTCACTGCTTATCTTCAGTTTCAGTTTGCTCTGTTCTCTCGTTTTTGACTTGTTATTTCTCGATTGGCATCTTATGCCTAATACTGTCACCTCTTATATTTCGGCTTTGACGGAGTCTCTCTTGCTCACATTCAGTGAGCACAACACCTCTACAGCACTGTTGCACAGGTTGTTTCATGCATTCTTCCACCTGCAACCTGCTCATGCTCTTTCTAGGAGTCCTTTGGTGACCGATGATTGGTTGGTTGGGCCAGAAGTGCATTATTTATTGTCTCCTTGGCGGCTCTTCACTGCAACCGACATACCACTACTGTAGTTCTATTTCAATGGGTGCCATCCTGATCCAGTTTACTTGGTTTCCTATTCCAAGGCTAACTTTTCTCAGGTTGTCCGCAGTGTCATCAAGTCTAGCCAGCCAATGTTCTACCCTTAGTCCCATGATGTTCATAAATACATGGCTTTGGCTACCATCTTTTCTAATATGGCCTGGGCTAATATTCCAGCTTGGGAGTTTTGATGTTTCTAACAGGGTGCTGGTGGCCCAGTATTTGGTTTATGTTCTTGGGCCCAGTCAGATGGTGTGTGGCTTAGGTCCATGTTTCCCAACCTGATGTTTTGTCTTTATCTTAAGTACCTGATGCCTCTCCTCCTTCCTGGTAAGTCCTTATCTTCTTTCCTGTGGTTAGCCCCATGTTGCTCCCTCCAGAAACACAGCATTGAATGTAATGAAATGCCAATTTCTGAAGGAGCCCCAGTTGCTCCCTGCCATCCTCCCACCCTCCACATCTCCTTGTCATACATTTGTTTGTTCATCAGGTCCAGAACTGCTTTGGGGAGCCATCTGAGAACCTGAGTTTGGCTGCTTGTTGGTGGTACTGTAATTGGTACTAACAAGTATTGAGGTCGTTTGAGTAAATCTCATATTTCATGTGACTCGTTTGCGGAAGTTGTTTAGTTTTTTTTCATGGCTTCATTTTCTGTGAAGCTTCCAGTTGTCTATAAAGCTGCGCTGACTTTCTGGAGTCTTTTTCTGGTGAGGTGGCAGAGTGTCACCTGCTCCCTGCAGCTCTTGAGACATGGTGCTAGGTTCTGGTGCGGGTCCCTGTTAGGCCAAACAAAAGTATCTGCATGATGTGACCTTTTGGTATGAAACGATCTCAGGAAGATAAGCTTCAGAGAGCCACCAGCACTCCTACAGAAATTGGTGTTTCATGACATTCAATTCTGGGTTTTTGTCATGTACGTGAATGACATAGATGAGAATATTACAACCCAGATCATCAAATTTGTAGATGACAATAAGATTTATGGTAAAGTAGGAAGTGAAAATAATAATGAGGCCTTACAAAAAAGATCTACATGAACTCTTCTAATGGTCAGAAAACCGGAAAATGTTTTTTATATGTCAAAAAATGCAAGACCTTGCATGTAGGCCATAATAATGTACATCACAATTACCAAATCATCAACATTACCTTGCAGGAGATTGATGAAGAAAAGGACCATGGTATCAGAATCCACCATTCATTGAACATTGTTCAACAAGTGGGAATTACAGTTACAGAAGGCTTCCCAAACCCTAGGAATAGTCAGACAAACCTTTGACTTGAAGGAAAAGACGGTAGTTATTCAACTTTACAAATCTCTGGTAAACTTTCACATGAACTACTGTATCCAAACATGAAGACCTCATCTTTAGGACATATCTATTTGGAGTAAGTTCAACACCAAACTACAAAAATCATCCCAGAACTAAGTTGACTCTCATATTAGGAATGGCTGAGGGCCACAGGACTAATAACATTGCAAACTAGACAAGACAGGGCTTATCAACACTTAAAATATTGAGCAATTTGGATGATATTGATCCAGACCACTTCTTTAAAAGGTCAGTTATACACATACAAGGAGCAATGGTTTCAAACTTGAGCCACTTTATTTTTTTTTTTTTTATGGTGTGCTGATTACATCATTTCTTGAGGTTATCTTGAGATGATTACGGGGCTTAGCATCCCCGTGCCCCGGTCCTCGACTAAGCCTCCTTTTTTGTTACACTCCCCCAGGAAGCAGCCCATAGTAGCTGTCTAACTCCCAGGTACCTATTTACTGCTAGGTGAACAGGAGCATCAGCATGAAAAACTCTGCCCATTTGTTTCCGCCTCCACCGGGGATCGAACCCGGAACCTCAGGACTACGAATGCGAAGTGCTGTCCACTCAGCTGTCAGGCCCCTATCTGTTTTGGGTACAGGCCATAGTGTAGGTGTACACTGTGTAGATGTAGGTGTAGTGTACAGTTTGAGTACAGGCCACAGTGTAAGACAGAAAACAGGAGATGCATTTTCACCCACAGGTTTATAAACTTGTGGAAATGCTTGCTCGCTGAACCTGTAAATGCAAAAACATTGTAATAATTGAAAATTCAACTGGATAGAATCATCAAGACAAATAGTGGGATCTTTGACAAGCAGCCAGGTGCCTGTTATCTTCGAGGCCACTAGAGAGATTGTGGTGCTTGGGTAAATTCAGGTAAAACTTGTTATTTTGCTGTTATTCTGTCTGAAAATTTCATCCAGGCATTGATTCAAACACTGGTAGGATAAACCAAGTTGTTACTTGACAATAACCAGAGTTCTATAGTACACGATAACCTCACCACAAAGTAAGCCATTACAAATTGTTGCAGAATTTTCTAATGGCTTAGTTAAGAGAATTACATTCATATAGATGTGTTATAACCATACTGTATTTACATCATTGGTATAAAAATTGAACAATAATGACGAATCTCAGCAAATGACAATGTCTGCATTGGCTAAGGAGTAAACCAATGATGATCACCACATGTTTGGGGTTAACGTGGATGTAAAGGGTAAATTTGTATAGAAAACTTTTCATGTCTTGGGTTTCAGGATGGTGGCAGCAGAGTTTGGTGTTGACATTTGGACAATTTCTGACAGAGAAAAATCCAGGAGAGTGATTTGGTTGAAATATTAATTAAACTATTTTCATAGGCTGAAGTTACAAAAAGTTTGATAAATTAGTTAAAATTACTATCTGTTGCTAGCTAAAATATTAATGGTCTTTAATAAGGTAGGTAAAAAAAATAAATTTTAAATAAATTTTAAATAAATTATTTGTATAAATACAGTATGCACAAAAACATGTTCTATCATTTACTTAAAGAAAGCTAAAAAAAAAAAGAAAAGTGTGTGCGCACCCGTGTGTGAGTGTTTGTACATTTGTGAATTATTTATATTTATTTTTGTCTTCTGCAGTTGATGAAATACCATCATTAGTGGCCATCTTAAATTACCTTAAAAAAATGATTAGAAGTTGGCATTGGGAACCTAAGAGATAGAAAGCATGTTGAATTTGACCTTAAATGCCTCTTCATTATTATTATGCTTTTATTATATGTGAAAAGATGTTTTCATCGGTGACTTTAGCGGGGTAGTGCGTTTGGTGTTGTTCTTGGGACTTGAGATACTTCTCGGGTTATTTCCTGTACTTAGTTGTTTACTTTAATTCCTAACTTTTTCATTGTCATAATCTTATTGCTATTCCTCAATGTTCTTTACTTTTTTTTTTCTCATATCTAATATTTTTGTTTTCTAATACATGTAGTGTATGTTCTAGAAAGTTAAGAATGCTGAGCCGATTGCTAGAAACTTTAGTGAGGGCCGTTTTCCAAATTTGCATGTTGAAAATTTTACATATTAATAACAGTTATTACCACTGGTAACAATATCTTCTTGCTATGACATTGATATTATGAGTTCATTGCTTTATCATACTAATCATCATATGACAGAGCAAGGATGGGCAAGACTGTGCTACAACTCCCAGGGATATAATGCCTCTACTTTTTGATGGAAATTGTGTGAAGTATATTACGATATCCACAATTCTGAGATATAATGTCATTTTTCTTGTATTTCAGAAGTGTTATTTGTTTATAATGGATTTCTGTTTAAATCGCTGGCTTTTAGCACTAGTTCCATGCCCCTCATCATCCTCAAACGGTTGTTGTGTTTTTGTTCTCTTTGATAACTTGAGACTATACGACAACCAGTTGATGGACATTATCATCATTTTTTCTGATGAGGCTGTGGGAAATTGGCTTTCTCAGTTACATGCTATGGCAAGTTTGTGTTGGCTTTGGTGGTGTTATATAGGAAGAAAAGCTTTTAACTACAATACTTGATTTATAGTTTTTATTTTATGAAGAGTGTTGCAATAATCACTGTAATAACATAAACTCTTGTATGCAGTCAAATTCCACTAAATAATGTTCATTGTTTCAAATACTACTTGAAAATAGTATGTACAGTACAGCATTGTTTTCCCAAACAGTGTATAAGTATAGAAGCTTTTATATTTCACAGAAAGTATATGGAGACCTTATATATGTTTGGCCCCTCCAACAAAAATATTACTTACTAAAAATATATTCTCCTGGGAATTCAAATACTGTGTAGTTATGACTAAATATGTAACATATATTACAAAAAAATGTACAGTATTTGGATATAATATATTACCTCACTGAATAATATAACTCAGGCTACAAATTTTTGTTCTAAAGTTTTAAATACCACATTCACTAGTCTGTTAAATAAAATTTGATGGTTTTTTGATTACCAGAGAAGTGAGTACAGAAAACACGATATCAACTATATATTATGGCTCGTTGACCAACATTAATTTTCAAGGATATCTTTCTCTCTAATTCGCCTGCAACCACCTCTAGTTGGTATGCCTATAATTTGCCTGCAGCCTCAATCCCTCACCACACTTGAGTACCCCCACCAGCCATTACTGTACTCTAATATGTTAATGCCTCAATCTTTCTCTGTACCCATTATTTGATGTGGAAGCAAATATTGCAGATTGTGTCAGTAGTTGAGAAGTTGGCTGGTGATACCCAGTGTGCTGGGTGCCTATAGCCTTTATGTGGCTTGGATGATGATGTTCTACCACACATGGTTAGATTACAACTATTTTATGATTGCCTCTTGCAGGCCACTACCTTGTGTACATCTTCCTCCAAGCCACAACCTATATACAGTATTACCTTTCATTCCTACACAAATGATCTCAACGCATGGTTAACATTACAGCAGTTATAACTGCATGTCAAGAGTGACAGTAATGTAATGGTTATCAGAACAGGAAATAAAGTAAAAAAAAAAAGTTTTTGTACTAATTTAATATTTTTGCTTGAATTGAATGCCATTTGAGTAACTTGATAAATTAAGTTTTCATAATACTGTATGCAGTTATCTAGAATGTGCTGCACTTCTCAAACTATTTGATATACTGTACTCATTTTTCAATGTTAGAATATTTTCCTGAATTTTGTTTCTAATGTATTAGTATACCTTATATAATATGACACAAAAAATTGATATTTCTGATGTGTGTTGTCTTCTTATTTTAACATTTACACGAGACCTATCAACTAGTTTTTGTTTGTGATATTTTGTGAGCTCTTAGAGGATTTACTATCAGAAATATCAATCTTGACAAGAATTGTTCATAATCTTTTATTATTTTTCTCCCTTCCTCAATCCTTCCTCTTCTGCAAAATAGACACATCGTGGTGTGTGGCCATATTACCTACGAGTCTGTCAGCCATTTCCTGAAAGACTTTTTACACGAAGATCGTGAGGACGTGGATGTAGAAGTTGTGTTTCTTCACAGGTAAAGTATTTATAATGCTCCTGCCCAGTCCTCTGCAGGGCACAAAGGAAGCATCCTAGGTCATTCAGGCATGTATTATGTCATACTCCATGCAATCGTTAACAGCTGTTTTACAACCACATTATATTCTAATTACCAGGAGATAAATTTAATAAGACAATTGTCTGCACACCCCATACACTTGGTACAATTTTAAATATTGATTTGCGAGTACAATATTTTTCAAATGATTAACAATCAGACAAAGTATTTTTTTGTACTAATCAACGTACAGAATATAGAAAAAGTCTCGATTTCTAGCCCCATTATGTAATTTTTTTTTCTTTATTGGCAAGTTGATAAAACTCCTGATGCACAAGTTCTCATTTAGGTTTTATGTTGTCAAATATGGTTAATATTGTTTTGCTTTGGCATCATCAGCTAGTCACAAGAATATTAGATTAATACAGTAGCTAATATGGCAGATAACAGGCTTTTAGGTTGGATGCCTTACAAGTTTTCAAGATTTGTAAGAAAAAGCAATCTACAGTAACATGTAGGGTATAATGATGGACAAAGTTTGGATACTGCATTTTTATTTAGTTTATGCGTAGTGTGCTGTAGCCTTGCAGCAAACATGAATGTGTTCCCTCTGCATGATTTCTATTAACCTAAACAACAATTAATTACGCTAATTGTCATTGAAGAATAACAATTATTGCAATATCAGAGAATCAAAAAGGAATTTAATATTAAAATAATAGTAGAATTGATTTTAATTTGGCTCCACAAGAACTGTTGGGGCTAGTTTAAATAGATTTTTATTGATTTTATTGCTTTACCTTGGAAAATTAGGTTTTGTTTCTGAGAAAAATTTGGGAAATGACAAATAATGTTCTATCTATGCTCATATTATTTTTGCGAACTTATACTGACCACAAAAATTATCCCTCACTTTTTATAAAAAAAAATTTGAACTCGGTAAATATATACGTACAGTATATCACAAATAAAGTTATGCAATACATTATTTTTAAGTTAGATTCACATTATACAGTACATTAAACTAATTAATTCTGTAAATATCGAGAATGTGTTTTAAATGGGCACTTTTATGATTAAATAAGTATGCTATAGTTACGGGATGAGGGCTACGCTAGTGGTGTCCCGTCTTCCATATAATCTTTGCCATGTGACACTTTGAAATTGTTCCAACTATTCATAACTCTTTTTCACAAAAGAGAACTTTCAGACTTTTCTTGGCACTTTCGTTTTCCTAGCTTGAGTCTGTGACCTCTTGTTCTAGAAGTTGCAAATTTTAAAATTCCTCCTTGTCAACTTTGTCGATTCTTGTCACAAATTTGTAGATGGTGACCATATTGCCTTGTCCCTTTCTATCTGCTAGCTTTGGCATGTTTAATGCCTAAAGTCTCTTCTCATAGCTAGCTCTTGTTTTTAAGGTCTGGAAGCCACTTAGTAATGTGTGTTTGCACTTATGTTAGTTTGTTGATGTGCTTTATGAAATACAGACTCCACATAACTCCTGCATACTTAAATTTCAGTTTCATAAATGTCGTTAACAATTTCTTCAGTATTTTTTTATCCATGTATTTTAAAGAGATTCTCAAATTTGCAAGCGTAGTGTAGTCACCACTCACAATGCCCTTGATATGGTTCTCTGGTGACAATCTACCATCCAGAACCCCTCCTAGATCTCATTCTTTGCATTCTCTAATATTTTTCACATAACTTGTAGGTTGCATGTGTCTAGGAATTTCCTTATTTCATTTCATTATGGGGGCATTTTTCCACATTGAAATCCATTTACCATATGTTACTAAATTACTTTTGTCCATGTCACTTTGAAGGGCGTGCCAGTCATTGAGTCTTTCATTCTCTTCATGCAATAAGATACACTGTTTAGCAGTTGACTTCATCGATAAGATGTTTCATGTATGGCACATCAAAATAAGCAGTGAAAAATATTCACTTTCATCCATATCATCACCAATATATGGGAATGTGGGTGTAACGTGTCACCAAATGTGGGTATTTCTGGTATAAAATTGTCGAAAACTTTCCTCACAAATACACCTGTGGTGCTTTTACTAGCGCTAACACCATGGGCGCAACCTGCACGGCTCCATTTTCTTGAAATTAAACTATTGGCCAGGAGGTGCTCTTCTACGTTGTTCAGTAGGCTGACTGCGAAAAGTTGAAATGGAGACCACAATGTCATCAGTATCCTCATAGCTTGAGAAACACTGGAGCTTGGCAGGGCGTGCTGTTGAGACGACAAATCTTTGCCAAGTAACATCACAAGAACTACAACACTTGGTTTATATATATACTACTTGCATCAGAACCAAAGTCACTGAACCCAGAAAAAGACTCATCTCCTACATTATCATGTTGTGTAGGAACAGCAGATGGCACAAGTGGTGGTGATAATGGCAGGGGTGCTGACTTGAGACAGTGCGGCAGGGGTGCTGACCTCAAATGGTGCTGCAGGGCTGGCGAGAGACGTGTACGCTCTCCATATCCTCACCTTAAGTGTCAGTATCACTTGTATTCGATACTTGTCTTTATCAGGCTTTGGGTCATCAACATCACTGTTATGGTCCCCTTCAAAGAGTACGTCTTGAATTTCATCTTCAGATAGTGGTTTTTCAACCATGTGACCCACTGGTGACTGAAAGCTAGATGTCTATGTATCGGCCATGGTTGTTCACTCGTAACCGAGCCTACTGGCTGCTGTAGGGCATGCTGGGAAGTTTTTACAAAATGGTGGATGCTCACTGGTAGCCTCAGGCCTCCATCTGGTACCCAACCTACTATGTACAGTACTGTATTTGTTTTGAATTTTACGATATTCTAACAAACATGTAATGCTGGTGTGCACACCCTCTTCTTCAATGATATCATTGTGTGCACAGTACAGTGGTTAAAACCCAAGGTGAGACTTTACCTGATATGTCTTATTTGTTTCTGATATCCTCTTTGTTTACCATTCTTAATCTCTGTATTTTGTGTTTTACTTACAACTTGTTTTTCATGAATTTATAGAATGGGCTGGGTTCTGTTTTACATTTACCCACTATCCCTTTCCCAAAGTTTTTGTGCCGCTCCTCTCACTTATTTTGTTGCTGGTATGTTTGAGACTTTGGCTTCTTCCTACATTAATTAAATTTTTTGTCTTTTGCTCTCTGGCCCCCAAAAGACTCTAACCAAGGTTGAATGATAGGACATACAGAATGTGGCATTATGTGGCAGTTCTGAAGAGCTATGACAAAAAAAGAGAAAAACACAAGAATGGAGACCAAGGAATGCAGCAAAATAATAAGAGGCAGAAAGGCCACCAATGCACCCCATACTGTAGCAGAGAGGACACCCAAAGTTGTGACAACATAAGACTAGCCACTATGCCATAAAGGCGGTTATAAACCAGACTTGAAATCTCCACTTGCAAAGATGAATGGAGTGTCTCACCATCACGGTGTGTCACTGCACCTTTTCACTGGAAGAAGTAGAGCCATGAAAAGTTGCACAGGTTCACCCAAAGAGCTAAAAGAATCAAAAACCACTATTGAGCCAATAAGGAGCCACAAGGATAACCTTAGCAGCATATGTCTCTAGATTGACCTGAATGGGAAGAAGATGAACCAGGAAAAAAGAGTTAAAGAAAAATTATGACAACCTCAGTCCAAGCAAAGAGCATACACTACTGAGAATGCCTGGTAATCAGGAAATGGGGTAACATACCCCATTTGGGGTATGAGTACCCCATATGTGAAAGGGCAAATAGGGGAACTTTGACAAGCTGCCAGCTTCCTGACCTCATCGAAGCCACCAGAGTTAGTGCCCATCAGGTAAATACATGAAAAGCCTCGGACATGATTTGCACCGAATCTTTAACTCAAGAATCCAGAAGCTGGACCACATTAAGAGTCCACAATTATACGAGAAGGAACTGTGGAGACAACTATCTAACTATCTATCAAAATGCCCTAACTATCAAAATACCATTGAGTAGTCAAAATGCAACCTGATTGCAGGGTCCCCTGAACAGATCAATGCCCCAGAACACAAATCAATCTGCAGCCAGCTCATGAACTATAATGTTTGCCCACTGCAGACAGAGACTATTGGTACTGATCAGCATGGTGATCGCTGGAGTCAAACTCTGCCAAGAATTGAAGCATTGATGAACAGCTTGAGCATGAGCAGTGGAGAATGCCCAAGGGCCACACCCAATAGTCCCATCAGCATCAAAACAGACTTTTCCCAGGGGAACCAGAAGACTGCCTTCAGTCATACTTTCCCCAGTGGATAAACCACTCAGAACAGAAAGGTGTCCTCTGAAGGCAAAGGCTCAGAACATGATGGGTGGGGGGCAGAAGTGAAGACAATTTCCCCAAAATCCTGGTTTGACCAGAAGACTCAACTGCCTCTGCTGGTGATGTGGCTGGGGCTCTTCCCGAGCAAGGTGGAGCTACACCCAGAGCTGAACACTACCCTGTCTCTGTAACCCTCAGATGCTTTGGAGTCAGAACTGTGGGGGAGGGGTTGGACCAAAAGCAGGGTAAACCACACCCATAGGGGAAGGAAGAGTAGATGCGGGCTTAGTCCAGGCGGAGAGCACCAACATCTCCAATCCCAGATCCCTAAACACTATTCGGATCAACTCAAAGAAATCCAGTTAATCAGTATGCCTTGAAGGCCTAACCTTATCAAACCTAGCTTTCAAAGTGGCAGCTGCCTGAAAAGCTTTTACTTTGGAAGCTGAACCTGTCAAAGCTGAGACTCAGTGGGAACAAATCTCACAGGACTTGGGTCATAGGTGTCATAGACAAAACAGGCAGCATGACAGAGGCAGAGAGAACGACCACTGTCTGGTAGCAAAGATGATGAGCGTTCTTCAGATTCGCACATGGCGAGTGTGGGCGTGACAGGCCAGAAAACCATGCCAAAGATCCACAAGGGGATTACCCCGGGCTGGAAGGCAGTCAGCCAAGCCGAGCACACCCAGCCACAGAGGCTGGATGTGGTCTCTCCAGAGCTGAGTCTCTCTCTTCCCAGAGAGAGAGCGACGTCATGAGCAGTCACAACGGGTCTGTCGAATTACCCAAAGGTACCCAAATCTACTCAAAGCTACCCAAAGCTTCCTAGCATTACGTAAGTAATGAAGACCTATGATATATTTACTATAATGTTGGTGCTGAATGTACAACATGCAAAAACATATTTTTACTCAAAAATAATATAATTTCATAACTAAATTTGATCCATCTAATTACCCAAAGCCACAACAGTGTCGCTTGGATCATTGACTTTCCGTGTCGTCACCTGCCACTTAGTTTCGTCTAATTTCATTATAAAATTACATTATTTCAGAATGGCTTTCCACTCCTGCGGCCTGGTCTCTCAGGGGCAAACTCTCAAACACACCAGAGAAGATATCTCTGTCAGTACATGGGCAGGGCTAGCATGCACCCTGGGAAGGGACTCAGAGTGCATACAACCCACTAACGTAGGGTTGTCCTGTAACTACACTTAAGTAATTACACTTAGGTAATTACAACAAAGCCAAGCCAACAAAATAAGCCAATTAGAAAACATGCGTATAGAGCAAATGCTGAAATAATAGAGCAGTTCCAAGCAAATGGCTCCCCACAAGAACTAGTCAAAGGATAGCTGGCATTTAACTTTAAGCAGTGGAGCTAGTACATCTGAACAACGCAGCAACAGTAGTGCCTTGTAGGGTGTCAGCGAAATAACTGAAGGGGAGATGCTGTGTGTGCGTCAGCCAGGCCACCTGGTAGTACCATTCAATACTATTGGTTTCGTGCTAATTTTGAAGGTTTTCTTGTTCTGTGTTTGGCATTTTCGATCTTTTGGTCTTTGTTTTCCCTCCAGTAGTCTGTAAAGCTTTCCTAACTTTCTGGATGTTTTACCAGTATGGTGGCAGATTGTCATTTACTCTCTGAGACTCTGTGAGGCGAGTAACCAGGTTTTTGCTCTGGTTTCCAGTTGGCCAGACAAATACTTCCATATCTGATGTGACTCATTTGTATAAAGTAATCTCGGTGAGATTGGTGGCTTCAGGGAGCCACCGGGGCTCGTCCAGAAAGAGACATTTAATTACATGTAATACTGTGGTTTTTACTTTTCCATACCAACAAATTCTTCTGTATTCACAGACATTATCCTTGGTTGCTTGACTTCTTAATAACCCAACAATTTTATCCATGAGTCTTGCCTCTTATGTGGTCATTTTTACCTTAGATATTATCTCCTTTGCTGAAAACAATTATTTGGGACAGTGTTCAATGAGTTTTGTATCAGTTTACTGTTGGATAGTTCTTTTCCAATTTCTTGTTTAATGTCTGTGTTTGCTCACTGCAATCCTTGGCTTACTTAAATACTTGTTTTGTTTTTTCTTTTTCTCTGACCACTTCTGCACAAGTTTCTTGCACTTTCTCCCAGCCATTTTTGTACCCTTAGTAAACTCTACCATCTGCACTGACTAAAAATCTTTACCTTGCTGTATTTTCATACCTAACTTTGTTTGGACATAGCTTATTGTTTCAACTTGGAATGCATCTTCAGCTTTTTTAAATTCTGGTTTTTCTCTTTCAGGCTTTTGCCTTTATTTTTCTGACTTGTTTTTCTTTGTTAATTTCCTAATATGTCCATCTTATTTTACTCATTTGTTCTCAAGGCTGACAATGTCATGTTTATATAATTCAAGGTTAAGTCAATTTTTACATTTTTCTTCCCTATTGTATGAATATTATTTGCATGGAGGTTTAGCATGCACTCAATTTCTACTAACCTGTCATGAAAACCACCTTTATTTATCTCTTCTGGAGTAAAACTTTATTGGTAAAGTCTTAGAATTTGTCTACCAGCTTGTCGAGCCTTGTCCATTAAGATCAATGCCATTGTTGGGGTATTGTCATCTGCCTTTGTTTTGCATTAGTTATGTACTCACCACAAATATATATATATATATTTATTGACCCTGTAAGGATAACTTTTTGTGCTTTCTTGACCTTAATCCGGTGATTGACACTGTTCTTAGAATGTTTTACTACTTATGCTTCAAACAAATGTTTCCCACTCTTTTGCCCCTTCTTTCTATTAAAACTTTTTCTTCCTGTTAAAATATACATTTTTTCCTATTCAATCCTTCAGTTGTATATTAGTTTATGCTTCCCGGGACACCACTCACGTGACTAACTCCTTCACCACAATATTTAGGTAAAAAAAAATTGTAGCTACTGCATTAGTGTTGTGACAACGGCATGTGTACATATACAGTACATGTACTATATTTAGAGTTGTACTTATGTAAGCATATTGGTATCTGCCTACTTTTGCTCTATCAATATTCGTTATATATTAGTTGATGCTTTTGACATTATTTATTTATTTACTCGGGTGGGTTCAGGGTAAGATCACTTTGGACTTGCCAGAGGGCTTAAAGGTTTTCCTTCCACAGTTCATCTTAGGTTTCACCTTACCAGCTTTTCCAGGAATATGATCTGCCAATCATTTAACAACCAAATCCCCTGTTACCACTAGGTGAACAGTTAAGGATTGATGACCCATTGTGTCTTCCATCCCAGAGGAACTAGTTATAAGGAATGGCTGTAAGAATTAAGTCTCGGGTTACTGGAAACAGATGAGCTAGAGGGAGATGTGATTATAATGTAATTCTTAGGAGAATTGACAGGGCTGTGATGGAAGCAGACTATACACTGCCTCAGTTGCAGATATGATAGAGCCCAATAGGCTTGGGAACCTGTGTACCAGTTGATTAAACGTTGAGAAGTGGATCAAAGAGCTGAAGCTCAACCCGCTTCAAGAAGTTAGTTTAGTACTCTTGCCTCAACCATTCCAGTACTCAAACCAACCCACCAATACTCCACACCCCACTCAATACAAACCTTGCCACTGCCAAATCCATTCCCTACTCCTACACACTACCGTTCTCATTCATACTTGTCCCACCCACACTTGCCCCACTTACACTTGCCCCACTTACACTTGCCCCACTTACACTTGCCCCACTTACACTTGCCCCACTTACACTTGCCTCACTTACACTTGCCCCACTTACACTTGCCTCACTTACACTTGCCTCACTTACACTTGCCTCACTTACACTTGCCTCACTTACACTTGCCCCACTTACACTTGCCTGCCCCTTCTCCTTTCCCCCTAATCCTCCCCCTCCCCGTCCCTTAGCAATTCATAAAATATAACACCAGGGGGATTTTTTTTTTTAGTAAGAGAAAGAAGAAAAGAAGGGCAAGAGATGTGCAAAATCTATCATCAACTTAGTGAAATGCTTAACAGGACACAGACAAGATCACACCCCCTACCAGAACCACAGATATTATCCCAGTAAAATCCCCAGAACTTCCACAAATACGATAACATCTTTCTTATTTGCCAACATACAAGGCATCAAAACATGTAAAACAAAGTCCACCTTCTAACTGGTCTCATAAATGAGGAAAAAGCAATTTTTACATCGTGACTGAAACTCGCCCAAGGACTATGACAATGTGATATGGATTTCAGAATTCAATCTTTTTCAGATGTGATAGAATACATAGGCTACAGGGTGGGGTCACCCAGTACATCAGAAGCACACTCATCTGCACTGAGCTGCTAAACACCACAAATGATATGGTGGAAGTGCTGATACTCAAAATAAAAATTCTGAATGTGGTGACTGTCCTTGTACAGTATATAAAACACCAGATGCAAATCCTCAGCAGTTTAAAGACCAACTTACAAAAATAAAATACTGCCTTGGAAACCTCATAAATTCTGCCCCCAAACATCATCTTGCTTGGTGACTTCAACTTACAGCATCCTAAATGGAAAAATGTGGAAAATACATTTAAACCAGAGAGAGAATCCCAGGAAGTAGTTTCAATGAACAGTCACACACAGATGACCTCTTGCAAATGTGTGACAGATTTGCCTTAAACCAGCAAATAATAAAACCGACTAAAAAAAAAACACCTTAGATGCTATTTTTACAAACAATGATGATCTGATTAGGGGACATAATGATTACAAATACAGTACATGTTACTCAGATCACAATCTAATTGACGTCCAGGCATGCATGGGCAATAGACTCTGTGCAACCAGTCTTAAATCCAAAAGGAGTAGAATTCAGCAAATTAAATTTCAATAACAAACAGATTAACTGGGAATAAATAAACCAAGCCCTCAGAGAAATATGCTGGTAAAGACTGCTAAATAATGCAAACTTAAACCAGTGCCTAGAGGGAATAGGCACAGTAGCACTAGAAATATGTGTAAGTCACATCCAACTAAGGAGAGAGAGAAAACGGTGCAAACTGGAACGAGAGAACGGTGTTCCCTCTATAGGCAAGGAAAACATATTGCAGAACATCACAGTCACCCAAGTCTCTCCCAAGAATCACAAAGAAGGCCATGTAGAGAAATAGAAATGATTGAGCTAAGGTTGTAAGAATCATATAAAATCCAGGAGAGCCAGAGAGAGCAAAAGGCCATAAGTGGCATAGAGGGGAATTCAAAATGCTTTTACTCCTATGCAGAATCTAGAACAAAAACTGCATCCTGCATTGGGCCCTTGCACAAGAGTGATGGAACCTTCACAGATGGCAGCAAAGATATATAAGTGAAATACTGATGTTACAGTACGATTCTATTTTCAGTGAACCCCTGAACACATTGCTGATGAATGACCCAAACCAATTCTTTGTGAATGTGACACCACCATCAAACCATATATTAGATGTTAAACTAACCTAATTTGACTTTGAAGTAGCCATAGACAGCATGCCCATGGACTCGGGACCAGGCCAATACTCCTGGAATTCTATATTCATCAAGAATTGCAAAAAAACACTATCACATGCCCTAAACATCCTTTGGAGACAGCCTAGATACTAGTGTTATCCCTGACATACTTACAATAGTAGAGATCATGCCACCTCACAAAGGAGGTAGTAAAGCTGATACAAAAAATTATTGACCAATAGCTCTAACATCACACACATCATAAAAATATTTGAAAGAGGGCTAAGAAGTAAGATAACGAAACACATGGAATCACAGTGTCTATATAACCCTGGACAACATGGGTTCAGAACAGGGCACTCCTGTCACTCATATTTGCTAGACCACTATGACATGGCCTTAGATGCCATGGAATACAAACAAAATTCTGATGTATTATACACAGATTTTGCAAATGCTGTTTTTACTGACCAGTTATACCTCTTTGTAAATCATGAAATTAAATTACTGTACAGTGTTTACTAATTGCTGATCAGTTATACCTCTGCTACTGTCTGGATTTGCTTTAAATAGCTGACTTAGCTAGAATTGAAAGCAGTAGACAAGTGCTTGTTCTTGGCTCTTCTGACCAACCATCTTTCACTCATCAAATCTCCTGCAGATAGAAATTGTCCTGCCTTACAGGTTGGTTAGTAAATATGTATATTATCAAAAATGTTGCACTCTTAAATAAGGCTACCAGTATCAGTCAACATATGATAATCTGCACTAACCTTGGGAACTTGCCTCACTTAAAACTGCTCTCTCTCTCTTGCAGACTAATAAAGACAGTTTAAATTTTCCAACTTACTATACTATACAGTACAAGTATATATTTTCTTAGGTTAATATTTTTGAAGAGTGGTATGGAAATTTGAAGTCTTCTTGACCTTGAATTTGCCTCTGGTTATATATAAGCTTCCCTCTCTACTCCAGTGGAATTCCCTGGGTGTGAAAGGATAGTCTTATTGGTTTATATAATTCATATAAGATTATCACAAGAGTAAGAAGTTATACTAACTGTCAATCTACTATTTAATTTGATGAGACTTCAAATTGCTAAAACTCCTTTGTTTAAATATACTTTTTGGACTGTTACTGAGATTCACATGTGTTATGCATTATTCAGCATTAATTTACCTATGGAGGGAGCTATCAGGGAAAAAAGTGCCAAACCATTATAACTATATAGCACTTGGGTGGGATTAAGAAAGGGATTTGGGTTGGGATGGTGCCCAACTACTTGATGGTCGGAGATTGAACTTGGACTTGCAGGAAACGAGACCGTTGCTGTACCGACCAGCTCAAGTGGATGGGAAGGTTAATATTTCTCTGGATGAATCATAATTATCTTTATCTCAGCTTTGACGAGCCTAATGTGTTTATATCCGAAAACAGTCTTTTTCATACACACAAACCTTCCCAGTATTACTGTGGGTAATATGGTTTCCTATCTTAGAAAATAATTGAGATGCATATTTAAATTTAAACTGATACCTCAAGTGCAGTATAAAGGACATACTGTATATTGGAATAGATTTTAGGTTACTTTCCCATATAATTTTGGATATTTGTGGCAATTTTCCACAGCTACATAACATAAAGCATTGTATGACCTTATGTCCCAGTGCTGGGACTCAGAGCCTGAGCCCCTTCATAGTGATGATAATATTATGATAATCATAGTGATGATAATACAACAATACTGTAATTGTTGTTTATAATGATTTTTCAAACTTAATTTTAATATTCTTCAAACTTTAGGATCATACTTGCAAAATTTATGGGTCATGCTGTCCTTTTCCTCCTCTTTCCTGTTTTGATTCCCAAGAATCCTGTATCTTCGGTCCATGTTGCTGCAGCAGTGGCTTTTCAGCCTCCCAGTCATCTGTTATTAAGAGAGGGGTACTGATGCTGCTCTGGATCAGAGGTTCTGGGGCAGGTTCTTGCCTGTTTTTGGTCAGGGGTAGGTCTCTGAAGGAGTCAGATTCCTGGGTCATTATGCTTGCTTTGGCTTTCACTCCTCTTGGTTGGCATTGCTCTTGCACATGACGAAGATGTGTGTCAGCTTGGGGTACTTTTCTGCTTTGCCCCTTTGATGGCACTATGAGGGAGATGTCTGGCCCATTTTACTAACTTTTGGTCCCATGATGTATAGGCCTTCCGAGTAGTGTTCTGAGGCCTACAGTGGAGGTGGTACTCAATCCCAATTTTGGTGTTCAAATCCGGAGACTGCAGTCTACCCCACAGCTCCTTCCAACCATTGCAGAGTGGTTGAACATTGCAATGGTCGACATCCCTGCTCTGCAGTGGATATCTTACTTATTTCCAGTCTCTTAAGTTGGAATCACTGAACCTATGGGACATTCTCAACCCTTCAGGTTTGTATCACTTCATTCCCTGTCTGACCCTTGACCAACAGGACATCTGTTGGCATGTTCCTATTCAGCCCATTTGAATTAAATGGTTAAATTTTGTGGTGGGATATAATGTTTACTGCTTCCGGGTTCACCTGTCCAGCTTGAATTTGTCTCCCTGAGCTTTCACCAGGTTGGTGCGTGTATAGTTTGCCACCATTGCGTGTTAAGGGTTCACAGCTTAGAGCCTATCTTGATAACTGGCTGGTTTAGATTCCCAGCAACTCTCTGTCTGCAAGCTAGGGATCTGGTTCTTTCCTAGCTCACCAGGTTCAGGTTTCTGGGGAATTGGCAAAAGTCCCAGTTGGTAAACACTGATCTAGAGGGGTGAGGAAACACAAAATCACTTATCTTTCCATTTTGTTTTGATGTTTCATCAACAACCTTATATCTTCAGGAATATTCACATGACTCAAAGGACATAAGTAATCTAAGATTACATGCAAAAACATTTACATATATAAGCATGAGTTCACCTCACCTGACCACACACATTATTGGGAATGAGTAATCATTAATCATAGAGAGCAATAAAGTATAGGGTCAGGTGATTGCTAACTTCATTTAATAGTTGTCTAGTGAGACTGGCATCTTCCCTCTGGGTCCAAAGAAGGGTCATGAAGCAATTGGATGATTGATGTTAAATTCATTACTGTGACGAGTTGTCAAATGAATTTATCCTGAAATGTTCATAGCCTCCTTTATTCACTTGTGCATGTGATGATTGTGGTGCCCTTTACAATGTCCTGGCAATTCAGGAAGGTATTGTGGTCTTAAGAGTAGTGTTGTGGAATTCCTACTCCTTGCAAATGAAGTGTACGATGTCTACTCTGAGTATTAGTTGTGTGTCCAATATACTGTAGCATATATTTCGGAGCACACAGTCTCCAGAATTGCAGATCTATTTATGTACTATATTAGTACAATTCAGTTTGTCAGAGGAGGCAGAAATGCTTTTTTCATAAGGAGGAAAGCTGTACGAAGGGACGAATCCAGATATTTTCACTTCATGGTTTACATTCCTGTCAATTAGATCCCGAATCACCTTTTCAACCTTCTTATAGGACTGAGTAAATGTATTTTTATTATACACTACAATGTCTTCCCTTGGGATTGATTATCCTCCCCTGGGGACCAATTATCCTCAGTGTGGTGGCGACTTGGCTTCTTACTAACCATTTCGTCAGATTTTATAATACTGTAATCATTTTTTACAATTATTTGGAGGATATTTTCAAGTTCATGGTGCAAGAATTGCAAAGTAGAGCAGGTACATAATGCACGACCTACATATGCACTGATGATGCTTTTCTTATCTGTCAGTGCATTCGCTCTTACTGTTCATACATATACCCACATCAGTTGGTTTCCAATACACATCTGTGATGAATCTACCAGAAGTACCATCTACTAGAACATTGAGGAATGGTATTCTCTTTCATGCAATTTTCTCAACAGTGAACCTTACGTCTGAGATTTCTCAAAATTTGCTGCAAAGCCTCTCTCCCAATGTGTTTTTGTCGTCAACACATACAAATATTTCATCGACATATGTATGGTACATACTGAGACTCAACATGTAATAGAAGTGCCTGCGCAAACAGGACCCCATAATGTGGACCTCCTATTGCCACACTATCAACCTACACATAAAGCTTACCCTCTGGCCCAGAAAAGGAGTTTCGGTGGAGCAGGCCTTTGGCATATCGCTTAAGATCGCTCGAGATACTATGAGTACACGGATGTGCTTTTGTTGATACATGTCTAGTATTATGACGATGTCCCTTTCCATTGATACATTAGTGAACGGACTTTTCAATGTCAAGGAAAACTAAGATCCTGTACGATTCTCTCATTTTAAGAGTTTTGATGAATTCGTCGCTAGATTTAAGGGAGAATGTGGTCGGGATGTATGGCGATATGTTTATTTGTTTTAGTTTCTGTGAACATGTGTGATACTGTAAACAAACATTGTTATTTTTAACACTCGATACCCACATGGGTGGGTTGCAACAGTTGTTGCTTGAGTGGGTGGATGGTTGCTGTCTCGTTTGGGTGAGTGGATGTGTGAATAGGTGGCTACAATCATCATTTGGGTGGGTAGAAGCAGTAGTTGTTTGGGTGAGTGAGTTGGGAGTGGTTAATGTGGATGAATTGTTGGTAGCTTTCATCATGGGCTGGTTTGTGTGTGGGTGGTAGCTTTCATCACAGGTAAGTTGGTGGGTGGGTTATTGGTGATCAACGTTTGGTGAAGGACATTGACATGGGTGGCAGCGGTCGTCATGGGTGGGTGGATATTTGTTTGTCATAGGTGAAGGGTTGGTTGTTGCAGGTGAGTGGGTGAACGGTTTTCACAGGCAGGTTTGGTTGGTTTTCTTGGGTGGGTGGTTTTCATTTGATTTTTACAGGCAGGTATGTCATTGGTGTTTACTGTACACTCAACTTTTTCCCTTCCATACACCTCTGACCTAATTGTGATTGGATATGTAGTCGTGTTTGGATAAGTAGTCGAATCCCCCTTCCCCCCCCCCCTCCCTGGCACAAAAAAAAATAATTTTATGTACAAAATATGTAACAATATTTTATTGTTTTATTAGATACTTTAAACAAAACACCAAGAAATATTGGTAGTACAATAACAATAGCAATTAATATGGGTCCTCACCAAGTGTCCAGATGTTTCTCCACATATGATCTTGGAATGATGGAATGTCATTACTCTCCAGGTGTTCTACCCATTTGGTTTTAACTATTTTTTCAAGTGTTTTGACTTCCACGCTTGTTAATGATACAGGGCTATAATTTAGAGGGTCTTCTCAGCACCAATTTTGGTAGATTGGAACTGTATTTGCTTTTTTCCAAATATCGGCCAAGATTCCTATGGATAAAGATGTCTGGGATATGAATTAGAGTGGGATGCTCAGGTCAGTTGCACATTCTCTCAGCACCCAAGATGAAACTCCATCTGGTCCAACAGCTTTATTTCTACCTGGCCCCTTAAGTAAATTTTCTACTTTGTCTTGAGACACCTCTATATACTCTATGGTGTTCTCTGAAATTGGTATGGTGTCGGTCTCTGAAAACCTCATTTTGCACAAACACACTTTGGAACTGTTCGTTCAGTGTTCTGCACATTTCTTTTTCTTTCTTTGTGAATCTGTTCCCCATTCTCAATCTCTGAATTTTATCCTTTAAATGCATCTTGCTTTTAATGAATTTATAGAAAAGGCTTGGATCTGTTAACATTTGTCCGCTACCCCTTTCTCAGAGTTCTTTTCTGCCTCTCTCCTCACTGCTGTGTATTTGTTTCTTGTTTGTAGTGTTGGTATGTTTGAGGGGTTAGGCCTCTTTCTATATTATACATTTTCTTGTCTTTTCCTCTCTGGCCCTTTCACTATTTCTGTTGAACCAATCCTGTTTCCTGGTTCTGCATCTCTGTTTTAATATAAAAAATGTATATGCCTTCATCGTATATATCACAGAATTTGGCATACCTCTAATTTACTTCCTTGACTAGCAACAAGTCTTTCCAATTAAATTCATTAAAGAATTAGTTAAGTTCCCCCATTGTGTTTTCTCTTGAAACCAAGTTTATCAACTGTTTCAGTGTCCCCATTCTCTTCTAGATTATATCACAAGGCATATTTATTTTCCAATAGGCCATGATCACACTTTCTCAAGGGAGGAAGGTACTGAATGTCAAATATCTCCTCTTCTTTCCTGGTGAATATTAGATCAAGTATTGACGGAACTTCCCCTTTCCTTATTCTTGTGGCCTACTTGACGTGTTGATTCATGAATGTCTCCAGAATGAGGTTTACAAATCTGCCTGTCCAAATGTCCTACATTCTTGCTTTGTATGCCTCCCAGTTTATTTGTTTCAAGTTTAAAGTCCCCCAGTACCAACCATCATGATTTATCTCTATCTGCTCTTAATTAATATAATCTCTATTATGACCATTATAGGCTTTCTCATTTGTCATCTAATGCCTCCTTTTTCCATGTGTTGGTTGTTGGTGGGCTGTAGGCATTTATGATTATCATTTTATCATCCTGATTCCAAACCTGCAATGCCATTATGTCAAGTTCCCATGGGTCGTCGATTATTGACTCTTACGTTCAATTGTTCTTTTACCAGCACAGCTACACCACCCTTCCTAGTTTTTTTTTTGTCAAGTCTCCAAACTGAGTAGCCCCTTTGGAATATGACCTCATTTAAAAAGTTTTCTTTTAAGTTTCACCTCTGTTAGTGTAACAATATCTGGGACCTTAGGCTGAATTATATAGTTTAGCTCCAATATTTGTTATTTCACTCCATCTATGTTGATATATACAATTTTCAGGTGTGTGTGTGTGTGCATGTGTGCTTACCTATTAGTACTTTTCTATTAATGTCTACGGGGCATGAGGTCAAGCTCTTAATGCCCTGCCTACTAGCCTTGTGCATATTGTGTTGCAGCCTAATTACAGTACTCGGACTTTCCAATTCTTTATATAATCGGTCCTGAAAGTTATGGATGGAGGTGGCATCCACAAATTCCTGTGGTAGAGCATTCCACTTGTTAACTACCCTTACAGGGTACTACTACATCCTTACATCTTTTCAGCTCATTTGTGTTTCCAGCTTTCACCTGTCTCCTCTTGTTCTGCTTTCTCTCAGTCTGAAGAAACTATTCTTGTCACCTTATCTTTTCCCCTCAGTATCTTGTAAGTTGTTATTATATCCCCTCTGTTTCTTCTGTCCTTTATGGTTGTAAGATATAGTTCCATTAGTCTTTGTTCATAGCTTAGCCCTCTTAGCTCTGGCACTAATCTTGTTGCAAATCTCTGTGCTTTTTCAATTTTGACTTTGTTTCACAAGGTTGGATTCCATATCAGTGAGGTTTCTTCCTGTATTGGTCAAACAAATGTTGTGTAGATTGCTTTGCAAGAGTCCTGATTCAGGTTCCTAAACGATGCTCTTATATTTGCCAGCATCCCATATGCTGATGATGTTATCCTGTTTGAGTATATATACATACATACTTTATATACTGGTATATATATATACTGTGTATATGTATATATATATATATATATATATATATATATATATATATATATATATATATATATATATATATATATATATATATATATATATATATATATATATATATATATATATATATATATATATATATATATATATATATATATATATATATATATATATATAATATAAATACAAGTTATTTATAAATACCTGTCAGGTATAAATACCTGTTAAGTCGATTTTCTGGTGTGCATAAAAAAAATCCTTACTTCATTCTGTATCGAAAAGCATTTAATTTTGATGTATGGAAAAAATAAATTCTAATAATTTTAGTTTGGCTATAGTGAGATGAAGAAATATTGAAATCGTCAAATTATTAGAATTAATTTTGAAGTAGACTATTTGTAATAGATTTCTCAGCACAAATATCTTCCTGTGCCATGAAAGTTCTTGAAATTTTGCACAGAATCAATGATTGCTCTCACAGGCATGAGTAAATGGATGTTGATGCACCTGACATGGTGCTAATTTTTTGTAATAATGCGCAGGAAAGCAACTAAAGCTTTCAGGAGTTTTTTTTAATTTGGAGCTTACCTGAGAAAGCTTCACACAAGTGACAGTCATTTAATGTGTGTGTCCCTTAAAACAAGAATTTGTAGTCTGATTTTGTTTTATATTTTTATTTCAACTATCGTTTTTGAAAATGACTTGCTTGATTGCTGAATATAACTTTTTTACCTCGCTTAGGCTTCACATATCGTATTTGAATTTTTAAATGAAAGAATTGCATAATTATATAATCCAGAATATGGCCACTAAATATTTTATAGACAATTCACCATTATTCAAATTTTTGTTTTCTTCCCGCTTGTTTCTAGATTCTGTCATGAATAATAGAATAAGTTAATAATATGTCACTTTTTATATATTCTTTTGTCAAATGGTGAGTGACCATGTGTTATGGAGAAACTCATTGCTTTAGCTTGCTCCAAGTTGCACCTGATTCCAGAGAACATGGACTGATTTCGTTCGCTTTCCGAATTTTTATTTTTTTATTTTAATTATATTCAGCCACTTTCAAACGTTTAATGGAAAACTTTTGCAGGAACGAGCCCGATCTGGAATTTGAGGGATTGTTGAAGCGAAATTCCACATGCGTTGAGTTCTTTCAAGGGACAATGTTTAACTCTGTAGACTTAGAACGTGTCAAGGTACTGAACAATTTTCCTATATACAACTTTTCCCCCTCTTTTCCCTGTCCCATCTTATTCACCTCCAGTGCTGCTTCGTAAATATGAATCTTTTTATGCTGATTTTCACTGTTATTATTATTATCATAATCATATTATCGTTTTAATTTTATATTATTATTGTTATTATTACTATTATTGTAATTGCCATTACTATAATAGTAATGATAATGATAATATCATTATTCCAATTACTGTTATCAGTATATTTATTAACACAAATTCACTATCATTTCTGAATTCTTTCATATGCATGTCTTCATTTTTCCATTTCATTATTTCGTTTACTCTGGACTGATTCGGAGGTAGTGAAGACTTTTATTTTCCTCTTAGCTGGCTTGATTCAGGATCCATTGCACCTATTGGTTTGTTCAAGCCCAATACTCTTATACTCCTCTCGGTCATATGAACGCGGCCACAGTATCTTGTCGCATCGGAATGATAAAGGTGTGTTTAGGAAAGGTAGACTGTTTTCGACTCTGCCTTTATTACACTAAGAAATATTATGTTCCGTTTAACTTCAAGAGAATGACTTTATTAGATGGTTTGCTTGCCAGTTTATTTATTTACTTATTTTTTCATAAACCGATATAAACTGCATACTGTACTAAGGAAAAGTTATGAGCTCGTTTAAATGGTTATTCATATTGTGTAACCATGGCTGCTTATGTGTATTTCATTTGCATCTCTGTATGGATGTTCTTTTTAACTCTTGAGCTAATTATTTTGATTTTGAGCCTATGCCTATAATGCTACTAAATCCATACTTGTTTTGCAAGAGTCTGAACACTCCACCTTGCTTAAGCCCCACCACCCACAGTGAATATGGCTTGGGACCCATACTACATGATGCTCCAGCCATCCGTATGTGCACATGGATTGTCTGTTGACCTTTTGCTGGACTGAAGCATCAACAAAACCCCCAGATGTTTACACTGAAATATTTTCCATGCAACCTCTGTGGAAAGTTGACCAGATACTTGTGCGTTATGAAAGTCCATTAAGTTCCCAATAAACCTGTGTAATGTCCCGACACATACAATGCACACTCACAACATTTATCTATACATTCATATACAAGCAGTGGGTGATTTACCATAAACTTGACAGTCAACATTCTTCAGGGGATTTATTGTCTCTGTACTTTCCAGATACAGATAGTTTCGTGTTAGATATTCATGACCACTCGCTGTTGCTTGTACTGTAAAAAATTTAAGTTAATGTATTATGTCAGTATTTGCTAGAGGAGGGATTATAATGAAACCTCTTCATAAATATTTGGAATAACTAAATTTTAGTAGCCTACATATGTAGCATGGCAAACTGATTTAGCCCTCTCAGCTTGGCACTATTTATGTGAGACCACAAGCAACACCACAGTGCAATCTAAAGTTCTGAGTCTGACTATTTTAATGATGCTCTAAATCTGTTGTAATGAATGTTGCTTTTGCTCAGTTTCCATTTCATTGTGCAATATTGTACAGTATTAGTATCTTTGTTTATATTACCTGTATTATAACTATCACATAATTTCATGTCATTTTTAAATATATTATTGCAGTTTAAACTAGAAATTATCAGCATCTCACTTGTTTTCATTAGAAACTGCAAGGTATTTATAGGATTTTAGCAAAGGTGTCATAGTAGAAACTAAAATATGGTTATTCTTTCATTTCTTTTAGTTATAACTATAATCACTAGTTGCATCCAGATAATGATAACAAAGTAAGCAATGAGAATGGCAATTAAATGTTGTTAAACTGTGGGTTTCAGTATAAAAAACAATCCATTTCAGTCTGCTGATTAGGGTCTGAAAATGTGTTTGAGTATCACTGCAAACATCAATCTCATACACACACACACACACACACACAAACACATACACATTAGTAATATGCGGACAACAAATTTAATATTCTGTCCATTATCTAGCATGATTCAGATTTAGGAAAAATTGCTACTAATTTTAGTCACTATTAGAAAACATATATGAAAAATTAATCTAATAATGAATATGAAAGCTGTGCTAATTTTTACTTCATCTTATGATGAAAGGGTAATAAGACCAAAAGTTTTTATGTACGGTAGTCACTTCCTTATTAATACTGTACTGTAGTAAGTTTAACTCATTATGATACAATCTCTGCTATCTTTGAGTTGACTAAAGGATTTTTTTGAGTTTATAAAATACTTAGTGAAATCTGAAGAGCAGAAGCTAGCAACAAATTGTTGAAAAAAACATTGTTGGAGAAGCTGTTTATACAGATGACACTTCTTTTGATGGAAGAGCTGAAGATTACAAGAATCTCTTCAATAAACAAAGACTATCATCTTTTACGAAAGCTTCTCCTTCAATGCTGTATCTTTTTAACAATCTAAAGCACCACTTGTATATTCCGTAAGTTTATCAAATAATTTTGAGGAGCAGATTTTCAACACTTTTATTCAAAAGGTAGACTATGCATGTGAGAGCTTGAGAATGCCACACTCAGGATTTATGAGTATGAAGGTTTTGAATTTAGAGTTTTTTAAATTAATGAGTAATGTAAATCAAATGAAGCTCACAGTGATGGTAAATAAGAACATTTATAAAGAGTGTTTTGTGCCTTGATATAAAGTGTCCTAAACTCACAAGCTACTACTCCTCCATGAAGAGATTTAAGAATTAGAACCAAAGAATTGACTGATCTCACAAATCCAGGTAAAACCTGTTTATTCTTGAATGTTTAATGATAATGTTTATTCAGGTAAAAGGACATACATTCAAAATGAGTTATAAACAGGATGTTAGATTTCTAGATAGAGCTAGTACCGTGCATACTATGCTAAAGCCACTAATACGACAAGCATTTCGCTTGTTTCTCTTCATGAAGAAGTGGTAGTATGTTGGACTATGACATATTAGAGTTGCTTGAGTTACACAAAGATCTGATATATTGTTTAATGCCATTGTGAGCTTCACGTGGATGGATGAGAGTGTATGGGACAATGTTATCGTTTCTGAATGAGAGAGAGGTTTACATCGGTTGTGAATTGGAGTGCCATATGGCACTTTAACAGATCCAAATGTAATCAGTTGATTCTTGTGTTTTAAACCTTATGTCTCTTCAAGGAGGACTGGTAGCGTGGGGGGTCTGGGATATTGTGGGGGTCCCAGTTTGAACTGTGCCAAGCATTTAAAAATGTATTATTGCAGTTATATAATAAAAATAATAATAATAATACAGTAATACAGCAATATAGCATTGACCCAATATTTAACATTGCTTTCCTGAATATATCACTTTTTTAAAAGGAAAAATGTTAATAAGAAGTTCCAGTCATTTGTTCAATTTTCCAAACTAAATGATTTACAAACATATTTTTTAATAATAATACTGTACTAGTAATACTAATAATAATACTGTAAAAATATATTGACCCATGACATAAATGTAAGGAGCAAAATAAAGAAAATAAAATTATAAATACTCTCAGTTTTGCCAACATAAAAGTAATGATAGCAGAGCCAGACTTAGCAGTCAATGAAAGATTACAAGATGTTAAAATAAACGTTTTCTATTAATATTCATCATTAAAAATAGACTTGCCAGGGAAATTTAAGTTAACTACTCTGCAAATGACAAGAAGTATTAAGACTTGGAGCAAAACATTAGGAATTTGTTTTAGTTAATTTTGTAATTTGTTGAAAGTTCAGTTTTAATTTGTTTGGGGCTTAGGTTTTGCTGTGTTCAAATATGGGGTCAATGACTAATAATAATAATAATAATAATAATAATACAATAATAATAATAATAATAATATAGTAAATGTCTCTATATCCAGAAAGTAGAGAGGGAAGCCAATCCAGATATGTAGATATACCCTAGTACTGTACAGCAGTAGGCACCCTTCAGTCTCTTGAGACTATGGAGTTGCGCTCTGGTTGTCAATCTCTCCAGGGCGCAAAGCCTGGGTAGGTAGGTAGGTAAGTTACCATTCATACCCTGATTTTGTCCATACTCTTTAGGTAAATTTCAAATCACCATATATTGAACAACTACCTGGAGAACTTACCTGTAACAAGATATCACCTTAGCTTATCTTGTGTGTCCTAGCCTTGAAACCTTATTTTCAAATTTAGCCAGGCCCATACCTAGGGGAACTATAAAGTGCACCAACTCAAAATGAAAAAATATATATTATTTGATTTTAAATATGATAAATGATCCAAGCCTTCAACTAATTCCCCAAGCCTAGTAGTGTCTTTAATGCAAAATGTATTTTGCATGTGATTAGAGAAATGTTAAAGGAGTTACTGTTCATACCAGGATTTTGTCCATTCTATATAGGTGAATTTACCCTTGAACAAAATATAAATTTTGGTCTATTATGTGATCTGGGTCCATCTATTTACCCAAAGCTACTCAAACTTACTCAAAGCTACTGAAAGCTTCCTAGCATTATGTTAGTAATGAATAAATATGATATATTTATTCATTATAATGTTGGTGCTGAATGTAGAACATGAAAAACATATTTTTACTCTGAAAAAGTATCATTTTATAATGAAATTAGACGAAAATAAGAAGCTGGTGATGCCAAAGCAAGTCGACAGTCCAAGCGACAATGTTTGCTGGCATATTAGCCTCCTGTACCTACTTAACCTAACCAACCTACCCAAACATAACCTAACCTAACTAAACATGACCTATCCAAACATAACTTAATATAACCTCTAGGCAACAATATATCTTGAATAATTTGTTCATCTTGGTTAAGTCACTCCACAACATTGTCGCTTCGATTGTTGACTTCCTATATGGCCTCTCATGCCACTTAGCCGTGTCTAATTTTGCTATAAATTTATATTATTTCAGATTAAAAATATGTTTTTTCATGTTCTACATTCAACACCAACAATATAGTGAGTAAATATATCATATTTCTTCATTACTTACGTAATGCTAGGAAGCTTTGGGTAACTTTGAGTAAATTTGGGTAGCTTTGGGTAATGAGACAGACCGTGTGATGGTAATCTTTCAAGAGAACCTGAATGTAAAGAGATTTCACTCTCATCTCCAATATTTCTCTGGATCCAGTCCCCCTAAAGATTATTTGTCAAATGATGCACAAATTAAAATACTAAAAAGTACTACAGACATTATTTAGTAGCACTTTGCTTGAAGGTAAAGAGCATGGGATACTGTAGTGTAATGCAACACAATAAAATAATCCACACATTATGCTTCTAGTTACATGAAATTAAAGTAATCACTTATCACACATTACTAAGTGTTTCCATACATTATCTGCACACAATTGCTTTTCAATTCATTATCATTAACTTCCATGCACAATTTGAGGTTAGAACTTTAGGATGTAAAAACATATTCTTGGATAATGTGAGTATAATGCATCTGTCTGCTGGTAGATAATGACTGAATCTAAATGGGAAAGTGTGCTGTCTCATCCAGATGCTGCATAGTGTAGTTACCAGCTTGTCAGTGAACTTTTAAGGGCATGATATAAAAAAAAGTCTGGATATTGGCGAGTTTGGGATATGCATAGTCTGGATATTGAGGAGTTTACTGTAATGATAATAATAATAATAACAGTAATATTATAAAGCTGTACTAAATAATAAAATAGCATTTATAATAATAATAATAATAATAATAATATTACATCTAGCATTATTAATATTTATTATAATACCAATAATATTAATACAATTATTTGTAATACAGTACTGTATTTTTAAAATTAGTAATAATTACATAAAACACTCGTAATATAAATAATAAAGAAGACCAACCTTAAAAACAAGGTTCTCTGTGATAATTCAAGAAATTATATATAACAAATGCAAAAATATGCAATTGGTAAGTGGCACAAGGATTTGTGAAGCAAGTTATCAGATTGAACAAGAGCTAACACCCATACTGTACCACCATTAAACAGACTTGATGGCTCTGTAACTCTCAGTGCCTTGGCTGAACTTCTTGCTTCTCACTTTGCAAGCAAAATTCAAGTTACTGTACTGAGCTAGATGGCTCTCTCCCTGTGCTTCCTTCCCTTATCAGTCCCTGCTTATTGTCCCGTAATGTTACAAAAGAGAAAGTAAAAAACTTTTATCTGAAACAAAGATTAGCTAAGCCCTAGGATAAGTCCCTACAACCTGAAAAGATGTGCAAATGTACTTGCAGCCCCTCTTGCAATGATCACCAAACTTGGTCACTACTCTGGAAGAAGGGCAGGATTATAGCCGTCCGCAAAAATGAAAAGCAAAACATCGGTAGAAAACTATTAGCCACTATTCTTGCTCTCAGTTGTTAGAAAGAAATTTGAAAAAAATATTGAGACGGCAGAAAAGGTCCTTGATAAAAACACTTGTGTAATAAATAATTTGAATTTAGAGATAATTGCCCATCGGCTCTGTTACTTCAATTGACCACAAAATGGAACGAGAATCTTGACTGTGGAGTGGATATATTTGATAGGGTGTAACATAGAGAACTGGTGTGTAAGCATAGAGGCATTGAGCTGATGAAAATTTCCTGCAACTCATTCAAAACTACTTAAATAACTGAACATTACAGGTGGTATTAAACAGTCATTCCTCTTGCGAACATAATATAACAGTGAGTGTACCCCAGAGCAGTGTGATAGGACCACTCCTGTTGAACATGTATTTTGATGACATTTTGAAGTTAATACCAGAGGCTAGTGGCTATGCAGATCATTGTACACTGATCTTTTAGGAGATAAGAAGAAAGATCTAAATCACATAACTGAATCCCTTAAGACTATCTTGTCTTGGGGACAATGGTGGCAGAATATTATTGCCTCATATAGAACCCTGCTGATGGCCATCTCATGAAGGCACATGTATATTATCAATTCATAAGACTAGACAAGAAAATACTGATATAGAACTAATCAATTACAATATTAAGAGTGGAAATTGGAAAAGATTTGTCTTTTACAAGACAAGTGAAAATGTTTCAGCCAAATATGGTAGGAAATTGATTTGTTTTTAGAGGGTAGCGCTATACTAAATTCAAGATACGGGGTGCACACACCAAATGGAGTAAAGTAATGTACTTGACCCAATGCCATATTTGCAGACTCTGCAACACACAAAAGATTTGGCTGGTCTGGCTGTGTCCTATAACGCTCCAAAATTGCTATTCCCCCCCCTTTTTAGCTTCTCTACAAGTCCTTCCACAAGAACAAACAACCACACAAGAGGTATGATATGTGACTACCAAATAGATGTTCCCTTTACATGAACAGAGCAATTTTGATGCTCTTTCCATCTGAATTACACCAAATTATGTAATGCATTTTGGCAACAGGATGATGACCAAACATACTGTCACTTAATTCATTCAAAAATTTATTAATTATATAATAGATTTTAGCATACAATAGTATTCAATTGAAATAATCCCCACATTTCTATAGATAACTGTTGAGAAAAAGTACAGTTCTAGCTTGAAAACCTCAAAGTAGCTAGTAATGTGTAAAAAAAAAAAATAGTAATAAATAATGTAAACATAATAAAATACAGTAATAGTAACTACTAATGACAATTTAGATACTTATCTGAAGGATAATAAGAGGTGCTGTATACCCATCTCCAAGTGGAAATAATTTATAAATATAAATTTATCTAAGTACTTTTACTTCACTGAATTCAGCAATCTTCAAATGTTTACTATAAATTCTTGAGAGTATAAACTTAAAAAAAAATGCTGCATAATTTAGCATAAATTTAAGTTATGGTTATATGCAGTATATATGTTGGAGAATCATAAAAAGTGTATTGTATCTCTCTTGAACTTCATTTGGTGAAGTTCATCAGTATTTTGTGTAGGTGGCTGCACAACACACTTATTCATACAATGTGTTATGTGAGCTAACAAAATTAATCATAAATATTTTTTTGGATTTCTGCCCTCAAAATCTTACATTAGTAGAAAAAATCTTTTGTTCTCGCTTCGTGTAAAATTTAAAAATACGAAATCTCTGAACAGCAGGTTTGTGTATTGCTCATTCTTCCGTTGTATCAATATATCTGGCCTTTTGTCAGCATCAGAACATTTGGGCATGTCGGACAATCTTTCGTTAACTACTTGCCTGTGGTCTAGATTACTTTTTACCACTGGAGTTTTAAATTTTGATTAGTGGAACTAAAACAAATAAATTAGCTTAATCCAGTACAAGACAAAGAGAGATAGTGTTTCTATAACGCCAGGCTAGTTGCATGTGATTGCCATTCCACTGTGTGTCAGTAAATTAAAAAGAAAACAATCTTCTTAACTGGGTTTTCTGGTGTACTTGCATACATAGTCACGCTGAGATGGGTTAATGTTTGGCAAAATAATAAATAATGCACCAAATTATTGAGAGAATTTTATACACTGTTAATTAAACCATGTATTCAGCATGCCATTTAAATGTCTCATAACTTTTTAGAGAGCTAAATTTAGAAGTGGCTAATAAGCACACTTGACTTTGGAGCTGAAAATGTTGGGTTGTGTTATAACTTACACTTGAATAGGCTTGTAAAAATACACTAAGAAAAATGATTAGTGCTTTGTTTGAGGTAGGAGCTCAATGAGATTGTGAGAACTATATACAGTATTTACCATGCTATGGTAATGATTATATGAAGGAAAGAATACTGAATTCATGTTTGAATATATTATTATTAATTATAAACAGTATAATTGGATAAAATGGTGCATTAAATTAGTCTTAATATAATACAGTACTGCACTTGATTTTAAAATTTTATGTTTCTTTTTTAAATGTCACGAGCAATGTCTAGTCAAGGTCTTCATACTAGTAACATTACACAGATTATTTCAGTTGATTGTGGGAAGGCTCTATTATTAAAGCCAATCCAGTTAGACAGCCAGTTAGTCAGTCATCCAGCTAACAGCCACAGTAGTAATAACTGCTAAACTAATACCCTCCTATTTTAGCAGCAGCTTGAGCTTGTTTCCCTTTCCTTTGAAACTGCTTTTAACCACCAGCACCACCACCACCACCACCACCACCATCACAACTGCATAGCCTTTTCCTTTCCTTACACTTGCTGTTATACATCCCCCTTAGTATGTGGGAGCTCAGTATTGTTATTCACCCCTGGGATGTGGGAGTTCAGTATTCTGACCCTTGTTTTGAACAGAAAAGAACCGGACCTGGAATTGGAAGGGCTTTTGAAGCGGCACTCAACAACAGTAAGCTTCTATCAGGGGAGCATAATGAGTGCAGTGGACTTGGCCCGTGTGAAGGTAAATGTCTCCCCCCCCCCTCCCCCATGTAGCCTGAGAACTGGCTGAGCAGGAGCTGGTGACTGTGTCTTCCTGTGTAACATCTAGCTCATGTACTACCAGAGATATACTACTGCTCACTGTATACTAACACAAAACTACAACCTGACCAGTTTCTAGTTCAACATGTCATTCACATGAGGCTGGTGTCTTCATCCCTTGTTCTTCCCCATCTGTTATCATGTTCAATCTTGTTGGGCTTGGTGATGGATGGATGGTCTTCAATAAGTGGATGGTGAGGCATGCCTGCCCAGGTTACCTACACATGAACAACTAAGCAAATAACAACTGCTAATAAGTTATTAACAGTATCTTACTGATGCTGGTTATATCAGTAAGATGCAGTGGTTTGTTGCAGTGGTAGACTCTGACATGTGTTGGTCTTGGTGCCTGCTAACACTGACCACAGATGTGCCCTCCCTACCCCCACAGCATCGTCCTTGGGCCCTTGCATGTTGGCCCCTTAGTTGGGGTAGTGTGGCACCCACAGTTGTCAGTTGGGAGGCCCCTGCCCCTCCCCCCTCCACAATGCCTATTCACTATATCAGCACTATTGCACCACCTAACATGCTGTACTGATCCCGAGTTAAACTGCAGAACTTTGCAGCTACTTGGTATGTTGACAGTCATAAAGGATGGAATTTTCCCCCCTGTACTGTATCCCTCAAAGCTTTCTTCTCTTTTTTTTTCCTATTCCTCTGTGGTTGTAGCCAGATTGTAAATGGGCAGTGGACTCCCAGCTTGACTTGCAAGTGTATATGACCAACCGTGGAGTGCCTATTTTCATCTTTTCTCATTTTCTAATTTTATTTTTATCGTTGTGTTTGTAAATATCTTTTGTATATTATTTTGTTTAAACTTTTGTATGCAGAAAGCCGCCGGATCTGGAGCTAGAAGGATTATTTAAGCGACACTTCACTACTGTAGAGTTCTTCCAAGGATCCATTATGAGTCCCATTGACCTACAACGTGTTAAGGTGAGTATCCAACTAAATAGGTGTGGTCAGGGCATTGCCACCACCTGCACTCCCATACCCCAACCAGTCCACAGTTTTAGTTGCGGCCACTACACCTTTACCATGTCACGCTCACACTATATACATAATACGTATAAACTTATAATGAATAATATTCGGAAAAACTTTTGTGACATTGCAGTGTCGTATATATTACTGATGTTGAGATATTCTCAACAAGTTATTAAGGATTCATAAAATTAAATAATCTGATAGTTATTGATATGATGCATCAAAACACTTCCCAGTTTATAATGAGTGTGATTTGGACCTCTAGGGCACAGCGTATAGTTACTATTAAGCTGGCATCAACACTTATTTACTGTAGACATGACACATTATGCTGCTATATATTTATTACAAGTAGCAACTTATGCTTATACTTTGTGTTGAATTAGTTTATATAAAATTTAAAATTACTTGATACTATATTGCACATAATATACAGTATAATTTATCACACTGTATTTCATAAATATTAGATAGTTTAGTATAGCACATATTGTAGCAAGAGCTAATTGCACAATTGAATTATACAATATCAATTTCTTGTACTTATTTTAAAGGCTTTCTGTACTATACTGTTTTATTAAACATATATGATGCAGCCTTGAAAGCTGTGCTTACAATCTACTAATTTTACATATTTATATTAAATATTTTTCCAAGCTCATTTAAATTGTCACACTATCTTCATATGAACTGTTAACTCATAAAAGTAAACATGGGTTTTACTAATAGCTTAATATCTTACTGCATTTTCTTTCTGATATTCCTCTTTGAGAATGCCTGCTTGTTCTCACTAATCATCAATGTATTGTTCTGTGGTTAGATACTGAGTTCATGTACACTCCATGAGTGGTGCTCCATTAGTGTATGGAACACCACTTGGCAAATGGAATTTAATATGAATAAATGCTATGTTATGGAATGTGGAATAGGAGAACATAGACCACACACAACCTACAAATTTATGTGAATTTTTTTTTTAAAGTGTGATAAAGAAAGATATCTAGGGGTGGTTCTAGATAGAAAATTATCACCTGAGGACTACATATAGAACATCGTGCAAGGAGCCTGTGTTACACTTTCCAATTTCTTACTTTCGGTTTTAGTGAATTTAATACATGGATGGTGAAATACCAAAGAAATTGTTCAAGACCCTTGTTAGACCAAAGCTAGAATATGCAGTGGTTGTGTGGTGCCCATATCTTAAGAAGCACATCAACAAAGTGGAAAAGATGCAAAGACTTGCAACTGAAGGACAAGAACCTTAAAGAGAGGTTAGAGGCATTAAATATACCAAAACTAGAGGATAGAGGGAAAAGAGGCGATATGATCACTATATACAAAATAGTAATGGAATCTACAAAATTGATAGGGAAGATTTCCTGAGACCTGGAACCTCAAGAATAAGAGATAATAGATTTAAAATAACTAAATAAAGCTGGCAAAGAAATATAAGTAAAACACTTCCACAAGCAGAGTGGTAGACGGTTGGAACAAGTTAGGTGAGAAGGTGGTGGAGGCCAAAACCGTCACTAGTTTCAAAGCGTTATATGACAGAGTGCTGGGAAGATGCGACACCACAAGCATAGCTCTCATCCTGTAACAAATACAGTATGTACTTATCAAGGTAAATTATCTTATTTTCTATAACTGTACCATACCCACTTTTCATAGTACAGCCACATCTATTAGAGAGTAAGTAGATATAAAGTTCTTCGCTTCAGCGAGGCTCAAATCTTCTTGTAGAAATTATCTTACCTGAGTTTACCTGAGAGGCACTAACGCTAGTGGCCTCGATGTGGACAGGAATCCAGTGGCTTGTCGAATGTCTCTCCATTTGTCTTGATCTTTTTCAGCTGTACTGTACTTTAAATGCTAACAGAGTTGATATTTATGGCTTTGGTGGGTAGGCAGTTCCCTGGGTTTATAACCCTGTGGGTGGAGAGGCATCTCCTGTTCTCAGTCCTACATTGTGGCTTGTTGAGCTTGAAACCGTTGCTTCTTATTTAAAACCGTTACATCTGACCTTTTGAAGAAATTCTCCAGGTCGGCATCCTCCAAATTGTATCGTATTTTATAAGTTTCAATGAGATCTGCCCTCTCAGGCCTGATTTGAGGTGTATCTGAGGTGTATTAATAACAGACTCTGGGCCAGGATTCATAACGCATTTGTGCCTTCACATACGAGACTTGCACATCTTTTACGCAATCATAGTGGCCTAATTTGCACTTATTAAACAGCTTATGATTTTCACAGCACTTCATGGTTGTCTATAATAATAATATCTTTCGGTTGAGTATGACCTTGCAATATTTCAAAGCTCACACACTGCTTAATAAATACAGGATAAACGGTCATAATTGAAGAAAATTTTACAGTTTTGTATTTGGGCTGGTAAATGGTTTTTAATTCCTGGCCTTGGTATGCAAAAAACATTTGGAATTTTACAAAACTTCAAACTTGAGAAAATTTTTCTTTTCAAATACAGTATTGTACATACTACATGTATGTTCAATCCATTTCAATCTACCTCATATAACCAGCAAAAAAAGCAGATAATTCTTTTTTTTTTAACCCAGGTACTGCACATGGAATTACCTAAGTTTAGTTACAGGATGAGAGCTACGCTCGTGGTGTCCTGTCTTCCCTGCACTCTTTTGTCATATAACATTTTGAAGCTACTGATAGTTTTGGCCTCCACCACCTCACCTGTTCCAACCACCTACCACTGTTTATGAAAGTGAATTTTTTTTATATTTCATCAGCAGCTTGTTTAGTTAGTTTTAAGCTGTGCTCTCTTGTTCTTGAAGTTCCAGGTCTTGAAAATTCTTCCCAATCAATTTTGTTGAGTCCTGTTACTATTTTGTATGTAGGAATCATACCGCCTCTTTTTCTTCTGCTGTATCTTCTAGTTTTGGTATTCTGTATTTAAGGCCATTACATGTACTGTAACAGACCTGTGGTGGGCAAAAAAAATTATTTGGATTTTTGTATTCTAATATTGTTAAAATGGGTTCCCTGATCACAGGAAAGCAAAAATAAGTTCAATATCACACTTTGGCTCTAGTGAAGCAAAGAAATGTTGCAATGACATCATGAATGAGTGCTCCTGATGCCAAAATACGTTATAAAATAGTGAAGTTCACACACATCTTCACCAATATAAGGAAAATGTCAGTAACACCTACATCTGTATTATCAAATGTTGGTGCAATACTTGTGGAAATGAGTCGGCATCATCATCCCACAGGAATGTACTCGTGCTGCTTGAGGTGCCACTACCACCACCATGGGCATGAGTGGTGGAGTTTGAAGATGAAACTCTTCTGATATGAATAGAGCAGGCATGAACAGTTGAACTTAGAGCTAATCTAACTTTACTTTTCCCATGCAACATCACATGTCATGGTATGGCAGAGTGAGGTGCTGAGCCAGCACTCCACAGTCTAGTAACACCACAATACCTGCTACCACACCACAGCTACTAGTATCAAAGTCCTGGTCACTAAATACAGAAAATGAGTCATCTTCACTATGTCCACGGGGAAGAGGAAGAACAGATGGTACAGTTGCTGAAATGGGACATTGGCAGTGATGGAGTAGACTAGAGATGTAGTAGTGGTGAAGTAGCCCTAGCCTTCAAGACTCACTGGTTCATCAATTTCATTGTCTCCCTTATATCTGATTTTTGTGTATAATCTACATCACTACCAGGATAATCTACACCACTAGCAGAATCATCAATGTTACATTCTAGCAATTCATGGCAAATTTCCTCCTTAGTGAGTGATATTTTGGTGCGAGCCTCATTTTCGCACTATGAGCCAGAGTGTGTGTGTCGCGTCGCTCATGGTTGCTGTATACAAACCGAGGCCTACCCACAAAATGTGCAGGAGCCCATGACATTTTCAAGATGGTGGCTGTTTACTGAAGGGCCGGGTCATCGTATGAGTGAACTGTTTACCGTGCAGAAGTTTTAAATCTGGCACTACACCTAAAAACAACCCTGGTTTTGGTGCACATAATTGATGAACCAACCCTAGGTGTGGTATGCAATTTTGAAGAGTTAATAATTACTATTACAATTATTAAATTATATTATTATAATTACCTGTAATAAATATACTGTATATAATTAATGATTATTATTATAATTATTAAATTATATTTTTACCATTAATAAATATATACAGTATATTATTTAATAATTGTTATTACAATTATTATGATAATTATTAAATTTTATAAAATCTACTTCCTCTCTAGATATATGTGGGTTGCATAGTAGCCAGGTGAAGGGGTGAGAGGACTCTAGTGATAATGATTAAGTTGGAAGCGTTTTATGTTTATGGCTTCACGTATTAGTTTGTTATGTATTTTCTGGGGAAGTTCCTTGTGGCATCCTTAAGCTGTCTTGCTGAGATTGCTCCCAGCCACTAGGTCACATTATATTATTATATGTAATTATTATTACATCAGCTGCGAAGTTCTGTTTGGCCTACCAGGAACCAGAGCCAGGACCTGGCCTACTACACAGAGGTGCAGAGAGCAGGTGACACTCTGCTACCCCACTGGAAAACGCATCCAAAAAGTCAGTGAACCAAAACAAGCCACTGCTGGGTTCAAAAACCCGTCCTCGACTCAAGTCTTATTACATCCAGCGGTCGACCACACAGACGCATTCATAATTTTAGCATGCTGTTCATTCAAAACCAAAATTTTCTCAAATATAAAATAATAATATAATATACTAGCATATTATACATAGGTTAAATTAGGTTAGGTGTTTAGGTTCTGTTGGCGATTATGTCTATTTGTAGTACTTGGTGAAGCATTTACAGCATTGTGGTTCAAACAAAATTCGTCAATGAAGCATTTGTTTTGGAAATGTTTGAACGTCATCAGTTGTGAGTTGTGTGTAAACCATTTTTCATTCATAAACGGGATTTGGTGGGTGCATGGAATCACTTTTGGGTCTTTGTTTGGAGGACGGGCTTGGGTTCAAAGAGACTGAAGCCTCAGAATTCCCAAAAGAACTCTCCAAACAATGTAAACAAACTATCAACTCTTTTTGAAACTGGCACTGAGCTCTTTAGCATTAACTTCCAAACAGTTAGGGGGTGAAACCCCAAGTTCCAGGTCTCCCCCATTCTTCCAAGCCAGTTCTGTCACTGATGTGGACATATTTGGATGTCCACTGTAGGGTTCCTGAGTCATCAACATGCTGAGTGGGTCTCATTACTTCTAAGCTATGTTCTGGCCATCATTGGATTATGTCCTGGTGTTGTTCCATATTTTAGTTAGCTTCAGAAGCATGTTTTCTGCCCAGTTTGTGTTGTATGGGCCTAGCTCGTAGGGTGCTTGGAGCTCCATGTGCTCAAGGCTATCTTCCCCTTAGTGTTCCCTAACACTGCCCCTGTACTGTTCAAGTTCACTTCTCTGGTGTGTTCGACAGTTCGCTCTTTAGACGCCGGACCACTGGGGTAGGGACCTTACTTTGGTTATGTCAGGTCTTTTACCTCTCTGTTGGGAGTAAACATTTTGGCTGGTTGGGTTACACTTGTGGCTCGTGCACTTCTTTTACACAGCATGCCAAGGTCATCCATCATGGCTGCATTAGCTAGGCCATATCAATCTGTTTTATAGTATCCAATAAGTGTCCCCATCACCTGGGTGTCCTGTTTGGTCATTCCTCTGGGCCCTGGTTCGGAGAAACCTTATGGGTTTTGGTAGGGCTTATGAATATTCCCTCTGAACCCAACAATTTGTGGCCTTTTTGGGTAGTTTCCCTGGGGCCTTTGGTGGAGTTGGTCCAGTCTTGCCCCCTCCTGTGGCGTAAGGGCACAAGCTTGCTCCTACTTGTCCTTAACAATTTCTGTGGGACTGAGTAAGTCTCCTCAGAGGACAGCAATGCTCAATGTTATACCAGATTTTCCAGGACATTTCTTATACTGAGTTATTCCAGTGACATTCCTTGTACACAGTTAATTCTTCACTTGGCAGTTGTGCAATAGCCTGAACTTTGCCTGTGTGGTTTTCCCACTGGGCAGGTTGTGGCTTCAGGGATATTCTGGTTTTACTGGTTCTGCCCCTTTTGCTGCTGCCACAACTGTTGGGTTTAGACCCCAATCACTCTTTCATTGGCTACTACATCCCTGACTACTTCTTTTGGCTTTTCAGGGTTCAGTCTATTGATTCTTTTTCATCTTGAATGCCTGTAATTTCTCCTTATTCCTGGCAAGTCTTATGTCTTCTTTTTCTGTGTGTGTAGTTAACTTCATGGAGCCACAAAGAGCTTCCCCAGAAAACCAGCATTGAATGTAATGAAAAACTCTGGATGAGCCTCAGTGGCTTCCTGACTCACTCCCTTCTATCCAGGTTGTCAGTTGGTACATGTCATCTTCACATTTTCAGAACTGCCATGGAAAACTGGTGGAGACCTGGAACTCCGAGCTCCCCTCCTACTGTCGGGTCATTAGTGTTAACGAACTCACACCAGTTTCAAGAGTCAGTTGTTTATTTACATTTTGGGGGAGTTCATTTGGCATTTTCAAGAAACTGTTGACTGTTTTAGTTCGCTGGCTTTCTGGATGCTTTCCTCGTGAGGTGGCAGAGTGTCACATGCTCCCTGCACCTCTAAAAGGGTGGGCAGGCTAGGTTCTAGCTCTGGCCATCAGTAGGCCAAACAGAATTCTGTAGCTGATGTGACCTAGTAGTTGGGAGCCAGCTCAGTAAGGGAGCCACCAAGGCTCATCCAGAAAGAGGCATTTTATTACATTCAATGTTTATTTTTTTATTTACAAGCAATTATGGGAGGCAACATTGATATAGTCTACGTACAGTATTTGAGTCTACAGCTTCAGTTGTAAATGATCTATGTATATCGGTAGTTCTAGTTTTTATGATGAGAATTATTTGAAGTTAACACATGTATAGCTTTATTATTATTTATGGTACTGAAAATATGCTTTGCATCCTTTTATACTGTCTTAATATCTCTGGTGTTGACATTATAAAGTTCTTTGTATTTTTTATATATCCATATATTAGAGCCAGTGACAACTTTTACATGTTAAACTTTCAATTTACCTGTAATCCACAGATAATAATTACTTTTTCGAGAATAACTACATAGTTTCAGTAGTACTCTTTTGAACTTTATACAGTACCGATGTATGATTTCCCATAGGCAGGTAGTTTATTAGTTTTTGCAAGTTATCATACAATAATCAGCTTTAAAACAAAAATACTTGTGTAAACTAATTGGTACCATACTGGATTTTTTTATATAAATATGTTCTTACACTGCACCATTTGCCATGTGCAATTTTTCCATATATGATTAGTTAACTGTTTTCAGACATGTTCACCTCATTGTATTTTTTAAAATAGCTGTGCTGTTTGAGGGTTAGCACCATTCACTATTCATTATAAAATATTCTGTAATTTATTATGCTATATAGTACACTTATTTAGCCTTATGCTACACAAAATGACAACAATTTAAGCCATTTATAAATCATTGCAGCTATTAGTAATCATACACTTTTACTATTTAAATATAGCTTTTATAATACCAAATACACATTACCACAAAAAAATTGAAATATTAAAAAAAAATTATTTGAGTTCTGTGAAATCAATGTGTATCATAGTTTGATAAGCAGTAATAATGAACACCACATTTGGTCAATTACTGTGTCAGTTATGACTTGGCCAGTCCTCATTATTGGATTGAAAATTAAAACTGGTAATGTACGGGTAGTAGCAGGTTAAGCACTGGGTTGGTGGCAATGCTCTGGTGTGGGTGGGTCATATCAACATGTTTATTTCCATCTCTGAATGGCACCAGTGAAGTCATCATTTACATTGATTAAGAACTGTTTTCTTAATATTAATATATATGTATATATATATATATCTGTAATTACAAAAGACCCCATAATTTTCTATATATTTTAATTTTGATTATTGGTATTTATATTCGGGTTTAAAATTAGCATGTTGCTTAAAGTATCTGTATCTTTGAATGGTAATAGGTATTCTCTTGTGAGTGTACTATATTTCATGTAGGTTTTGTAGTTTACTGTATTTTACTTTACGAAACATTTCTATGAAAGCAAAAATATTTCTATAATGTTTGAATATGTGCATTCCAGGGAAACTGTTTAATAAAGTTTTCTATGTAACAGATAGTTCTTCCACAGTGTAGGTGATGATCTTCACTGGTAATCCAAAACAAAATGATCAGTGTATGAACCCTTAAAAAAAATGTCTCTTTGTCCTGATCACTAATCTTGTGTCTGCCATCACCTGCCATCCTCCTCAGGCCAAGGAAAGGTGTTGAAGAGCCCTCGGGCCATAATGTTTTCCTGATTTTTGTTCTCCCTCGTATTGTTTTTGTCGGCTGATATCATCCGTGGTGTCCCTAAGTCTTGTTTGTCCCACACACACACACACACACACACCATCAATATAGGCTACACATCATGTAATAAATACTAGGTATAGAATAAATGGTTTTGTGTTTATTAACAATGTTTTGAGTAATATAATTAATTTTTTAAGTTTTTCTTTGATTGCATCTAATGATGAATTTTAGATACTGTAGGATTTTGAGCTTAAGAGATACACATCATTACTTTTCAGTTTTTTATTTATCTTTAGCCTTCAATTTATTTTCCTTTTTTAATTTTGTAAAATTTTGTTTGTGTATAATATGCATGGCTCAGTTTACTAATGTTCAAAAATAAAAAAGACAATTTGTAATACTAGTACAGTATATTCATTCCTTTATGAGGAATTGATTAATCAATATAACAGTTACATCTTAAATCTTCATTAGAATTCTGTTAATGTTCAGGCCTTTGGTTACATTGCAACCCTCCATGATTAAGAATGTTGCCATACTTGAATCACATTAGTAAATGTTTGTTACATTTTTAATATAATCTATTTCTTCTATTAGCTTTGAATACCAACTTTGTAAACTGAGCTATGTATAGAATATTTTCCTTTGATTTTTTTATATTGGCTTTAGTTTTCCATTATGCATTGGTAATGCAGCTTGTTAAATAACTTATAAATCATAAACAGGTGTGCCTCTTTTGTTGATGAATAATTTTTGTGATTATTAATCCTACTTGATGAACTGGATTTCAAAAGAGTACATTGGATTTTAACTGGTAATCAAATCAAATAATAAACAAGGTCAGATTTTTTAAATAAAAATTGCATGCATATTTTTAATGCTTGCACTTAATATTCCGCCACAAAAGTTTACAATTTCAGGGTTATACAAAATGTTAAATTACAATCACCAATCTATTATCTGGGCTGACAAAACTGAGGGGGGGATCAGTAAATTGACTTAGCGCAAATGTTATTTTTCAGTACTCACTTGGTAAACCAAATGAAATATCGGTACAAACTATGCATTCTCGTTTAACAATTTTATGCCATTTTCAATAGTTTTCTGGCAGATTATACAATACGACCATGCTAAAATGATTCAGGGTGAAATGCAATTCTTGGTGGGCAGAAAAAATTGGCTAGTGAACCAACACTTTGTGAAACTAAATCTGTTGTCTACTCCATCAAGCTACTTAGGTAGACCGGCGTGACTTGTCCAAAAAAATACCTAAATATCATATTTATTAAAGGTTAATAAATTTTCCTGATTTTAGTAGAATACACTACATAATACAAAATAATTAACATATTTGAAAAGTATATCTTTACTTTATATAGAGTAAAAAATTTTGTTTAATAATTTTAAACCTTTTATGTGGTGAATATAGCCCTGTTGTAGCCAAACAGGTCCTGGCCTGGTGCTTTTCCATATGTGATCATAAGGCAGGCCCCATTGATACTCAGCAATTTAGTAAAAAAAATGTTTAACAATTGTATTATTTGTAAGTTGAAAAGATGGCCACATGCAGTCATAGTCATGCTAAACCAGGAAGGAGAAGAGGAGGTATCTTATCATGGGAAAAAGATATAATTGAATGTAATGAAATGTCTCTTTCTGATGAGGCCTGATGGCACGTTGAAGCTATCTTGCTGAGATTGCTCCTTACAGATCAGACGTAAGAGTTCTTGTCCTATCAGAGATCAGAGCCAAAACCTGGCCTCCTGCTCTCACAGAGGGACAGAGTAAGAGATAATTTGCCACCACACCAGTGGTGGCATCCAGAAAGACAGAGAAGCTTTACAGACAACTGGAGGGACAACAAAGTCTTGAAATTGCAAAACAACTCCACAAACGATTCACACAGGAATTTAATTTGAATAAATGCCATGTTATGGAATGTGGAATAGGAGACAATAGGCCATACACAACCTACAAATTATATGAAAATACTTTAAACAAAATTTTGATAAAGACGTCTAGGGGTAGTTCAAAATAAGAATCTATCACCCGAGCACCACATGAATAAAATTGTGTGAGGAGCCTATGCTACACTTTCCTATTTAGGAATTGCTGTTAAATATATGGATGGTGAAATAATATAAAAATTGTTCATGACCTCTGTGAGATCAAAGTTTAAATATGCAGCAGTTGTATGGTGCCCATATCTTGAGAAGTACATCAACAAACTAAAAGGTGCAAAGACTTACAACCAAATGGCTTCCGGAACTGAAAGACAAGAGCTACGAGGAGAAGTTAGATGCATTAAATATGCCAAAACTAGAAGATAGAAGAAAAATAGTTAATATGATCATTTGGTACAAAATAGTAATGGAACTCGCCAAATTTGATACAAAAAAATTCTTGAGACCTGGAATTCACGAACAAGAAGTCATAGATTTAAGCTAACTAAACAAAGCTGTCAAAGAAATATAAGAAAATGAATCTTCACAAACAGTGTGGTAGACAGTTGGAACAAGTTAAGTGCAAAGGCAGTGGAGGCCAAAACCGTCAGTAGTTTCAAAGTTTATGATAAAGAGTGCTGGGAAGATATAACAAATGTAGCTCTCATCCTGTAACCACACTTAGGTAATTACAGAACAATAGAAACATTCAAAATTAGTGACATTCACAATACTAAATGGTAAAACTAGGTGGTCGGCACATGCAGCCATCTTCCTTACTCAGTTCTGAGGCTGATGAACAGCCTGATGGTGAGCCAACTAACCGAGTAGAGAAGGAGGGAGTCAGGGAAGCCTCCTGGGCTTGTCCAGAAAGAGGCATTTCATTACATTAATTAAACACTGGGTTTTTGGGGAACCTCCCAATGGTCCCTTTAAGCTTACTAACCACAGAGAACAAAAAAAAGGTAATAACCAGTCAGGAGGAGAGGGGACATGCACAAGGACAAATAAGAGAATCCAAGCAGAGAGCCATGGTCCTAAGTCAACAAATGACTGATTGAGACTGTGGACATTAACCAAACACTGGGCCTGATATCTCTAGACTTCCACAGAGTAATGAGTGAGCTGGAGCACATGAGAAAATAATTTCCACATGACTCAGGGTTGAAGGTGTCACCGACCCAACAGGCAGCATGGCAGAGGCAGAGTGTATGAATGTTGGCAGGTGGCACAGGCAATGAATAACCCTCAAATTTGCGCAAAGAGAGAGCGGACTCGGAAGAGATATCCATAGTACAACTGAGCCGGCAAGGGTTTTCCAGGGCTTGCAGGGTGAATGAGTCCTACAGGAAGCCCAGGCACTGGGGTCTGGTATGCTGTAAACTCCATCAATGCAGGCAACCCAACCATCCAAAACCAAAAGAAAAGCCAAAGGGGCAACAAGGGGGTTGCACTGTACACACCCTAGGCTTGCCTAATAAGGCGAACCTGGAATTGGAGGTGTTGGTAAATGCCACCTTGGCTTCATCCACAACTCTTCCCTTTTGGGGTTGGTTCTCTGCCTCCAGCCAAGGCATCCGAGGGTTTCGGGGTGGGGCTGGATTTAGTGAGAGATGTGGTTCTATCAGTTCTGTGGGTTGCCACTTCTGAATCAGGCACAAAGGCAGATAGCTTGGCAGGTCCTGCCAACGCTTCTGGGTCTTCCTTTCACTCAGCCCCACCTTCCTTACAGGCTTCTCCCTCGGACTCTACTTTTCTATCCTAAGTGGTGGGCTCAAACACCAGCTTCATCTCGGACCCATAACTGCGGCTCTAGGGGCTTGGAGGAAGTAAGATATAGGCCCCTGGGTCCTGTTTGACTCTGCATAGTTCCCCATTCCCTCAAAGGGGAGTTTTCTTTTGCAGGTGGATTAGGTTTCATATCCCCTCTTCCTTGTATGAATATGATTTGGGTACAGCTCCTCACAGAGTTAGTTTCTGCATACTTTTGGGTTCATTAGGATCATCCTTCTGGGGGTTTTCTTCTTCTTGGGTCCTTCCTTTGTTGGCTTATGAAGCAATGTTTGCATACCTCCTGCGAGACCCAGATTATGCCTCATTGATGGACCTTGCCTCTTTTCTGTTTGGTCTCCTCCTTATTGGATGTGTACGAGGTTCCAGAGTCTTCCTGGCTAGCAGACCAGCCCGTTCTAAGGTTCCCAAAATCAAGAAAACGGTCAATTTAAAGTGTCCTCTCCTAACCTACCAGAGGACCCAAAACAGAAAATGGAACAGTATATCACTTTTGCAAGATGCTTCCATTTTCTAATACAAAAGTTTTTGGCCTTATGTAATGCATATGAGCAAAAAGTGACATTCTTTGTAAGAGGACAGGTTGGGCAGACAATCCCTTATTCTCACTTTGTGTTTTTCGCAACTTTTGTTGGACCTGCATACTTGAGTGGCGTGAGGTGTCAACTGTGTTAAAAATGTTTCCAGGTGCTCCTCTTTTATGCCCCTCATTGATATCCTGTTTGCTCTCCCATTCTTTCTTGAGACATGGCTCTTGTGTTATGCTTATGCTATGTCCAGGTTCCTTTATTGTTGGCAGTACTTGTGGTGCATGACCTTCATGCTAGGATGCAGTGGCCATGTTGTTTGCCACCCACTAAACTTGACATCAAGCTTTGTTGGCCCAATCTTTGGATTTAGCACTTGCCTTGGCCCTTTCGTCTGCCTTCTTGTTTTTCCTCTCTTTCCATAGGATGTGGTTCCTCTCATCAGTGGCTGTAGGCTGTTTACCTATATCGGACCTTCTTTATTCTCGAGGTTCTCATTTTCATTTCAGGAGGCAGTCGGTTAGAGCTGCGGTTTTGTGTGCTGTAGGCCATCTGTGAAGCCAGATGCCAGCTTGTAGGCACTTCTCTCAGCCAGTTCATCTCTGTCGAGTCAGAGCCATACTTGCTCTGCTCAGAAGTTATTGGCTTCTTGTGGGTCATGCTGGCCCTTTCACAGTTCTCCCTTTTGACTGGGTATTGGAGGGATGCAGCTTGCATGGTTTGCTGATTCCTGGTTCTACGATTCTTGGGCATTTTAAGTCATTTCCTCAGGTCGCGTTGGTCAGTCCCCTTTTAGGGGTTCGGGTGTTTCTGAGCAGGCTTCTTCTCCTTGCCCCCATCGGGTCAGCTTGGAAGGGTAGCTTCCATCATGGTCGAAACGACTGTGTCACTTCAGTGGGTTTTCTGCATTTTCCCGGTCCCAAAACGTGACTCGCCAGACCTCTGGTTCATCTTCAAGCTTTAATGGTTTAACCAGTTCAACCCCCAGCCAGTTGACCACTCTTTCCCAGGTCCATGTTCTTGAGAAGGATGATTGGATGGTCTCCCTGGATCTGCATATTGGCACATCCCAATACATCCAAGGTTCAGGGACTGACTGACTTTTTTTTCTTGGGGTGGCAGGCTTACTGCTTTTGGGTTAGATCCCATTTGGGGCTTAGTCTGGTTCCATGCGTGTTTACATGCTTAGTTTATATCATTGTTACCCATTTGAGGTAGGTTTTGTCCTACCTCAAAGACTGGCTCGTCTGGGCTCCCAGCTGGTCCATGTGTCTGCTAGCCAGGGATCTTGTTTTTTCCTAGCTTGCTAGGTCCAGCTGTCCCTATCCTTTTTCCAGGCCCAGCTGTCAGGGCGCCTGACAGCTGAGTGGACAGCTCTTCGTATTTGTAGTCCTGAGGTTCCGGGTTCGATCCCCGGTGGAGGCGGAGACAAATGGGCAAAAAGTTTTTCACCCTGATGCCTCTGTTACCTAGCAGTAAATAGGTACCTGGGAGTTAGACAGCTGCTACGGGCTGCTTCCTGGGGGTTGTGTAACAAAAAGGAGGCCTGGTTGTGGACCGGGCTGCAGGAACGGTAAGTCCCGAAATTATCTCAAGATAACATTGGGTTCGGGTTCCTGGTGAACTGGCAGAAGTTCCAGTTGGTTCTGTCCCAGGTTTGGGCTTTGGCTGGGCCTTATGTGGGACTCTTAGTCAGCTTTGCTTTCTCTTCCGTTAGCATCCTTGACATAGCTGCAGCACTGCTGTCTGTTGGTGTCAAGTTGGCCCCAGGTGACCCGATGGTTTGCTCAAGTAGTTGTGTGAGAGCCTGAACTTTGCTTGCGCAGTTTATTCTCTTGGCATGGTGTGTCTTCAGCAGCTGTTCTGGTACCTCGTGGGCAGCCTGTTTTGCTGCTGCCATGGTCAATCAATGCAAGCCCCAATGGCCCTTTGCTGGCTGCTGTGTCGCCAGCTTCCTCTTCAGGGGTTTGGTTTTTAACACCCTCGTTTGACATCTTCACAGACTCCTTGACTTTGGGTTTGGGCTTTATGACCCGTACTCATCAAGCTGGCCAGGGTCATTGGTCTCCTCACCTTTGTTAAGTGTACAGTGCAGTTTCGGAGTTTGTCATCATGTGGAATGCACTGCAGATTCGAATTCCGCTGTGCATCATGCTCTGGCTCCATTCAGACTGTTCCCCCCGTGGTTCATTGTCTCAACCGGGGATGGGGGAGTTCTTCAGTCCCTCTCTCTTTGTAGCTGGACACTTCAAGTAGCGTATCTGCTGGGTTCTCAGGGTTTGGCTCTCCATGCTGTTAGTGAGTGTCCAAGGAGTGTCCAATGCTCTCACAAATGGTCTGTCCCAGTTGCATCACATTTCCATGGAATGGACAATCAATGCAGCCTCCTTTCTTTGGCTTTGGGAGACATATGGGTGCCTGGATGTTGACCTCTTTACATTGGTATGGAATTGGTGCCTTCCCTTGTACACAGCTCTGCTCCTCGGGGCCTTAGTGGTAGATGCCTTTCGGCTGGACTGGTCGAGGTGGTTTTTGTACTGTACCTCTTTTACCTGATCCACCTGTTGCTTTTTGGTCCTTGCCAGGTTCGAGTGCTACCCTTCTGGCTAGAGTGGTGTAGGATTTGAAGAGTGATCCTTTTGGCTCTCTGGTGGCTGGCTTAGTCTTGATTTCATTCACTGCTTGCTTGATGTTCGAACCCGGGCATTTTTCTGCAGCTCCACCCCTATCAGAAGGTTAGCTCGATAACATACTTTGCTGGCCCAACCTTCTTTTTAAGCATCTTTGTCTCCATCTTTACAGTGAGTAGGTGACTTCTTTGATGGTGTCCCACCTACATTCTTCTTCTCGGCCACAGTATGATGATTCATGGTGGTCATTTCATAACTTCCTTTCACTTTTTCATTGTTCTTCAGTTTCTGAGAATGTGGTGCTCTCCTTGCCTTTTTCTTGATCGGCATCTCGTGCCAAATATTGTTGCCTCATAACCTGCTGTGTTGGCAGACCTACTACAGCTTGCATTCAGTGTTGATACTACCTCGGCACCATTTTGCAGGCTGCCTTGTGCCTTGTTTCACCTCTGGCCTACTTTTGCTCCACTTGAGCCAGCCTGGCTAGTTTTGAGCATTTGGCCTCTTTTTAAATCTAGCAGTTTTTTATTTTAACTTGCTGACTCTGGTTGCCTTCCCCTTTTAGGTTTCAAAAATTAATGTCACTGCTTCCTGTGCCTCTGTGAGGGGATGGAGGGGGGGGTTCTGGCTCTGGTCTCTGGTAGGCCTCTAGAACTCTACGGCTGATGTGACCTAGTAGATGGTCACCATTTTAGCATATACCTTCAGGGAACCACTGGGGTTCACCCAGAAATTGATGATGCATTTCATTCAACGCTGGTTTATTGCAAGATGCCGTATTCAGTACCGTGCTTAAATACAAAACTACAAAATATTATAATTGTCTCAATGCAGCATGACAATAACACTGTAACTATTAACCTCATAAATATTATTCTTTGCTGCTGCTTTCTAAAATCAAAATTACCACAGACTTCTAAAATTTAAATGAATGAGCTTACTATATCTGGTGGTAATACATTAGGTCACTCTGGTACCATATCACTTAATCCATTGAGTTTATAAATATTGAGGTTTAAGTAAATGCCTTTCACTATTAGTGATACCGAATTATTAACTTTACATCACATTCTAACTGAAAGCACTAGCAATTTCATGATGAGACTAACATTCGTGGTTGAGTACAAAATCTTAATGGTAAGTTTAAATTATTCTATGTACATTTTGTAGATACCTTTATTGAAAAGGAATAAGCTGGTTAAAAGTGACAAGTTTATCCAACATTCATGTAGCAAATATCCTCTTATATCCAAAGCCTTTTTTTTATTGGTTCCATCACAGTAAGGCCATTATCATACATAAGAATAATAGTGGTACAGTATTAATTTGTTGTTATTTTTTAACTAGCATATGCATGTACAATACTACTACGCTTGTAGAGGTAATACATTTTTCTATTTAAATTCCGATTATACATATTGGATATGGAATTATTATACACAATCCAACACACATACATTATATACACATAAATAAAGAGTATTTTTATATCAGTTAAACATCTTGTTTACAATTATTCAGTATCTAAAATTTTGATTTCCTCACCGTTTCTTTCAATCATTTGTCTCAATAAAATCCTTGTGCCAATTCATTACGACTATATAGCACTAGGAAGAGGTCAGGATGAGGATTTGGGATGGGATGGGGGGGATGGGACTTGGAATGGTGCCGAGCCCCATGGACATTCGGGAATTGAGTGCCGACTTGCATGAAGCGAGACCGTCACTCTGCCATCTACCGTGATTTTGAGGAACTATTAAATATTCTATAATATAAATATTTCTATAGAGCCATCGTGACTTAGCACTTCCTTTTAACAGTTACTTAATCAAGAAATATAATCTATCTTTTAGTAATAGAATCTGATGCATCTAAAGTAAATTTATCAAATTTGTTTGTTATAGAACAATTTTCTATTTTTTCAATGCAGTTAATGCTTGTTATAATTTTTCAGCAATGCTTTAAGTCTCCAATTTGTTTTTATCCATGATTGTTTTCATGATTATCTTTCCTTATTTCTTATTGATATTAAGATCATAGCTTACAATCAATGTCAAAGATAATTTATGGCATTTTAGTTGTACGTAGGTTAATTTTATTTTATCACTTATGTTCATAATTCGTAAGATTGATGCAAGAGTGATATCTACATATAGTCTATTCACAAATACAGTACCATATTTTACATTTTCCTAGCATCATTATTTTTACTCATATAATTAATATTTAAAAAGTTGTAGTATCAGTGACTTAATATTGTAGAAAATAAACATCTTAACTGTTGATAAAAAAAATTGTTTTCGTAAGAAAAAATTTGTTTTTGTAAGATATTTAGTTTTTTATTATAATGGAAGGTGATGGCAGCATCAAATGTGTATCACGCGTATTAATGCAGTATATGTCATAAATTTGTAATCTTGCCCCTGATTGATGAGTGATCTCATCATGTTAGGTGGAATCAAGCTGTGTAGCTGAGTCGTGTCTTCTTTAGCTAAATGTTTATATCATTCTAATTTCCAAAACTATGGATATTCATTACATTTTAGGAAAAAATACAAACTATACCAAATTCTTCAGTAAGTAATTTGGGACCAAAATGTCCCTCATTAAATACAGCCACCAAGTCTAATTACTGCTAAGATACGACTCATGGGCGCAGCAGCTGTGTAGTTACGACCCTCATTTTGAAGGCCTTCCTGGAGTATTGATAAAATTTGGGTGGAAACACAGACATGATTTATCTACTGCTCTGGCATTTTTGCCTGGTAGTATTTTGGTACAAGTCACAGTGTCTCCATTTAGTATTTTCTCCAGTTTGGTTTGCAGCCTCTTAAGGTGTTTGTTGTTGTACTCAGTGTGTGGATAAGCGTTGTGTAATGGCGCATGGGTGTACTGGTTGTACCTCACATGTTGCTCCATCTGTGTAATCTTGTGTTACACAAAATCTTACATGGCTAGTGAGCAACCTGTTTCTTTTGTGGGTATGCAATAAATCTGCATGGTTCTTTATTCAAATTGTCTAATGATATATCCTTGGTACTCTTTCTTTCACTGTTAAAATATAAAAGCGTACCAACAAGATGTATTAAATTCAGACAGACATGATGATTTATGTGTTGTCCACAAATTAAGTCAGAAAGCTACGACCCATGCAGGTATCAGTGTAACACTAGTGGAGATGTTCTTTTTTTGCGGCGTAGATCCTATTGGGCTATTGCTACACACCTTAACTAGCCCATCATGTAATAGGCTGTGTCATTTAATGTCGTAGCCGCTCTGTTGTGTAACCTTCAGGCACTATAAGCCTTAGGTCATTTGTATTTATTCTCATTTTCCATTTATTACTGAATCAGGAAAATGACCTTAATGCTAATGCTGCTTAAGACTGTTGATGTCTGGGATTGCCAAACTATTACTATCATCAGCCAGTAATATTCGTACTTTTCGCTCTTGACTAATGTGGTACTGCTCTACACTCTGCCCCACTTCTACGCTCTTCCCCATGTTGAGTCAGTGTTTGTAAAATATTAGCAAATGGGCAATGAATCGCATTTCACTGAAACAAAAATCATGTCTTTATTGTGCTTATAAGTTTTCTATTTATATTTTTTAAATTATGGTGTGAAGATCTTACTTTTACTCCTTACATTTGTGTTTTAAGCTTCATTCTTGTTAGCAATGACACGTGGAAGCTCAAAGAGAACAGACCTAAAAGGAAGAACTTAATGCTGAGACACAAGAAACTGAAGGCAAAATAGACAGGAAAGCCAAGGCAAAATAGACAGGATAGCCAAGGCAAAATAGACAGGAAAGCCAAGGCAAAATAGACAGGAAAGCCAAGGCAAAATAGACAGGAAAGCCAAGGCAAAATAGACAGGAAAGCCAAGGCAAAATAGACAGGAAAGCCAAGGCAAAATAGACAGGAAAGCTAAGGCAAAATAGACAGGAAAGCCAAGGCAAAATAGACAGGAATACCAAGACAAAGTAGGCCTATATTTCATCATTCATTTCATGCTGTGATTCATTTGCCTTCTTCTATTGTAATTTTGTTCTTGATGAAGATTCATAGTTTAAAATTCAATAATTAAGTTACAAATTAAATAATCACTGTAATAAAGGTCAGAATGGTGTAATGGTAAATGCATTCAAAATATCATTCGAGTTATAAATTTAAATTGTGCTTTTGGATAACACAAATTACTATTCAGTACTGTTGCTTATCTTATCCGATACTTGGTTAAATAATAGTCCTTTGGCATTTAAACATAATTTGCTCTGCCTCACTGTTATGATTTAAGTTTAGCAAATGTTTCTTTGTTTTATCCTCTATTGTCAATAACTACTTTTTCCCCTGATGTTATGATGTCTGGTCTTCATATCTTCACCTTGATCTTGTATGCATTTTTCAATTGGTATGTATGTATGTGTATGTATGTATATATATATGTCGTACCTAGTAGCCAGAACGCACTTCTCAGCCTACTATGCAAGGCCCAATTTGCCTAATAAGCCAAGTTTTCATGAATTAATTGTTTTTCGACTACCTAACCTACCTAACCTAACTTTTTCGGCTAACTAACCTAACCTAACCTATAAAGATAGGTTAGGTTAGGTAGGGTTGGTTAGGTTCGGTCATATATCTACGTTAATTTTAACTCCAATAAAAAAAAATTGACCTCATACATAATGAAATGGGTAGCTTTATCATTTCATAAGAAACAAATTAGAGAAAATATATTAATTCAGGAAAACTTGGCTTATTAGGCAAATCGGGCCCTGCATAGTAGGCCGAGAAGTGCGTTCTGGCTACTAGGTACGACATATATAAATATAATATATATATAATATATATATATATATATATATATATATATAATTACAGTACTGTACATACTGATATTTTATATTTTGATTGATTTATATAGTACAGTACTGTACTGATATTTTGAAGAAATCCTCACCATAATTTAAAAATAATTTTTTTCATTAGAAGTTTTTGCCAATGCTCTATATAAATTGGTTCTTTACTTGTATCATATTATGCACTGTATGTCCTTATTAATTTGTCAATGCAAGTGTAAGACTTTATTTGGCAGTTAATACACTAGTGGATACTTTTATGCTGTACATGATTTATTTGTTTTTTTGTGTGAAATGCGACAAACAATCCCATATAATTACTATTGCTGTTTAGAGCTGAACACCAACAATTAATGAGGGTAGTCATTTTTAGTTTTGTTATAGAAGGTGACACTGAAAATCTTTGAGAGTTGAGCCTTAAAAGGTATCAAAAGGTACTTTTTTTTTTATATTTTAGGCAGGAGTAATTGTGGAAGGTATTTTGGAACTACAAATACACAGTTCAGCATTCACCTAATTATAAGCATAGCTCAAAAGTTACATAGGGAATGTTAGCAAATCAGATTTTCAAGTGGTATGGTAATTAAATATATAAGTTGGCAAGTATATGGGAAAATAGTCAGATGGCCTGGCCCTCCAGCAATAATGAGGATTGGGTGACCTATGAGGAAAGTGGCCACTTCCTCAGCCTGCAGTAGCTTATGGATTAGGACCCATGAGTAGACCAAGTAGCAGCAACACAGTCCATGGCTCGGGAGACCTTTTGAAAATGCCTCCGAGATGCGGTTCCAAGGGTAAGTGAGTACATATGAAACTACAAGCCTCTGCATGGTAATCTTGCTTGAGTATTGTGCATGATCCTCCTACAGGTATGCTGTAACTCTTGGTATTGAATCCCTAATGCCCATACTAAATGCATGCTTCCTTAATCAATTTATGGAATATTTTCTCCACGGAATGATTTATGTATAATTTTACATTAATCTCTTGATATATCCAGTTTATTTTTCTTTAATCTTTACGGAATAGATTATCTTATTGAATATAATACCTTTGTTCTTCTATTTTGTTTGTTTTCTCTTTAAGTGGCATATATTTTATATATCAATATGTCTTTTCTAAATCTGTATGCTTGTATATAATATCTTTGGATACATATGATGAACATAATGATCTATAAATATTTTCATTGAAGGTAACAGGTACAGCTTGAATTTGTTGTGTGTGGTTATAGAAATAGGATGCCACATCATACTCATGCACATAATATTTCATGTGATATATTTTAAAGGTTGTGAATGTATAATGATGAATTGGAAATAATGCTATACTGTTTTATAAATGAAGTTGTCAAGACTATCAGTGTACATTATATTGCCAAAGAAAGAACATGTCATGTATGTCATTACAGGATTTTATGTTAGGCAAAATCATTTTAGGTAAGCTACCCCTTTTGTTCTTCTGAAGCTATTTTGGAAGAAATAGTTTATTCAAACATTTTCTATAGTTAGTCTTATTTTTATAGAGATGATGCTTCCTTTAAATTATTAATCCATATGTGTTTTGCTGTTATTGTTTCCTGTTGCAAGTTTTGATAGTTACCTCTTAAGTAATACTATATTGCATTCTCACTACGATGTGAATGTAACTTATGGTATCTGCAGTGCAACTTATATACAAAAAAAAAAATGACAAATGTTTATTTGGCATAGGACCATTGTAATGTAGGGGTAAGGTGGTACAATAGCCATGCCAACTAAATTTGTTTTCCCACTAGACACAAGGGGGATCATTGCTACAACATGGCATTTGTTGTTCATAATGGCAAAATGTCCATTTAAAGATTTAGAGTAAAAATGACTAATGTGCCTAGTGATTTTGATTGTGTTTAAATTGTGTACTGATTCTCCATTGCCAGGCCATAGTAGATGATGTCATCCCTCTCAATGCTTACAGCCTATTGTAAGCAACACTTGAAAGCTTAGTTAATGATACAACATTTATGCCATCAATTGAAAGTTACAGTGGTTAAATATGTACATATTGAACACAAGCAGGCGATGAGTCACAATAACGTGGCTAAAGTATGTTGACCAGACCACACACTAGAAGGTGAAGGGACAACAACGTTTCGGTCCGTCCTGAACCATTCTCAAGTCAAGTCGAGAATGGTCCAGGACGGACCGAAACGTCGTCGTCCCTTCACCTTCTAGTGCGTGGTCTGGTCAACATATTGAACACAATTTCCTGACTATACCAAATAGTTGCTTCCTTATGCAGGATCCTGTTACCCTATGTACTTAACAGCTTCCAGCCAGGTTTCAGGTCAACCTTCATCATCTCAACACAGTGACAGTCATCTCAAACTGCTACCACTTTGATATTAGCACTTGGCAGTACTAATGTCAAACCAACGTGTATTCCCAACTGTAAACATGGCCCCGCTCAGCATTGCATAAAATGTTTACAATCATTTTGCATTTTCTAAGTTATTTGTTGTCTTATAACTACAGATTTGACGTCTTAATGTTCACAAATTAATTCTCTTGAGTACAGTAGTAAAAAAATATATTCGTAAAGATTGTGTTCAACAGCGATGAATATATGAATGTTTGTCTCTAGTGAGGCCCTCATGGATGAGAGGAAGCTCTGTGGTTAGTCCACTCATGCCCCAGATATGATCTGTCTACAAAATAATGGCAATTTTTGTAAGTTTTCTTGTGGATGCAATTAGAATAGCCCAAGAACTGAAAACTGTTGAAAACTGAAAATTTAGCAATTGGATGATGTGTTGTTCGAATCAGAACATGAAAGTTTTAACGAGTGAAGGTAAACACTGAAGAAAACTCAGTCCAGCCCTTAGTGGCCATATGGACAGTCATCTATAGGACACTCAAATAATTTACACCATTAAATACTTAAATTTAAAGTATTGGAGGATGTCCTTTGGTTATAATCATCATTGGAGAAGGCCTGGTTTCTCTTTGACCCATCTTCAGTTCTGTTGAATGTTACTGATGGTACTTATCTCCTAGTTGGGGAGCTGTTGTTCTCCTATGTTGTCATTGAGGGGTAGTGACATTTGTTGGCAGGTTGAGGTAGCTACCAGGTAGCCAAATAACAGTTTAGTCAAGCATTGTTTAGCAATCACTTTAATGTAAATTATTGCTTTGAGAAGGTCTTCTGTATGTAGTTGCATGAATATTTTAATGGTCATTCTGGGCTAGATTGAGAATTCTCTAGTGGCTGATTTTTCTTTATACATAGTTTGGTGGACACAACTTGAAAAAAATCTCACTACATTGGAGATGTGAAGGTTGAACTGATCATGCTCAAATTTGGAGATGTCTAGGGAGGAGCTGAATGCTTCACTAAAACCCTAACTGTGCACCCTAAGTTAGGCTGATTTCCTGGTGCCATATAAAAAAATTAAATAAAAAATTAAATATTTTGTTTTCCTCTTTGTATCGCAAAACATTGTTTTATGATGTTGGGGGAGGGGATTTTTTTATAATTTTAGTCTCATTATAGTAAGGTGAAGAAATATTGATGACATCATATTCTGAGGAACAGTTTTCAAGGTAACTATTTGTAATAGATGACTTCTTGTCACTAGGATCTTTCAGGTCTATAAAAGTCCTTGAAATTTGGTATGGCATCAGTCAGTGGATGGTAATGCACCAGGCATGGTGCCAGTCTTTTTACTAAGGCCCAAGAAAGAAACTGAGGCTTTCAGGATTATTTTCAAAATGGCAAACAGTTGCCAGAAGTCCACATAAAATTGGTGTAGTTTGAATATTACAGAGCGCAACCAGTCTCAACAGGCAATTGGTTCACCAGCTGTAATTGCCTGGGGGTGATAAGAGCAGTTTAGGGATAAGAGAGTAACCAAATTGGCATACTCAGGAGCTTTACATCTAACACAGGAATTCAGTACTGTAATAATAAATAGTTTATGGCAATGAATAATTTCCATGAATTTTGTGATATGTTGAGTGTTTTTTTTTTAGTTTTTCTAATGGTCTGGATTTTAATATGTAATCTTACTGCAAGTTTTCCATAACTTTTTATTTAATAATATAATAGATGCATGTACAATACAGTATATGAAAATGCTTAACTAGCACAAATCATCATAGTAGAGGAAAGTTTAAGGCATAAGTACCACATCCTGTTCTTGGCATTATTATTACTGATTAGTCTCTGACAAGTAGTTAACCCAAAACATAAGCTGATTGAGTATGATGATTACGGCAGGTACATGAAGCTGATGCGTGCCTTGTGCTGGCTAATAAGTACTGTCAAGATCCTGATGCTGAGGATGCTGCCAATATTATGCGTGTTATCTCCATCAAGAATTACTCAGATGATATTAGAGTTATTATTCAGCTAATGCAATATCACAATAAGGTTAGTACAGTAGATGATTTATTACCATTTTAAAATGCTTGGAGGGATCTCTGACTATGCATTCAGATGTCAGATTGATTCATGCATCTACATGGTTATATTAGTCAGAATACATTTTTTTGTTTTCAGTGAAAATAATGAAAACATAAATAAAATCTATATATTACTGTAAGTTTGTTTTGCACGCTAACTCTTCAGGGAGGGCTCCTGTGGTGGCTCCTTGGTACTTGCTACCTAGCAAGCTTCACCCAGTTCAATCCATGCTAGGCCCTTGTGAAACAAATGTTACCAGGGTCCAGAGGCCAAATCCATCACCCTTTAACATACACAATTTTGGGGAAAAATTTTCATATAGTGGTTTTATGTTTATTTAATATAGTCTTGGCTACTGCAGTCAAACGTTGGAAATGTGATAGCTGAGACACGGATGTTTGTGCAAGGCCTGATGTCAAGAGCTGAGAGCTCAAAGGAGTACGAGAATGTAGAGCTATAACGTGGATGGGATCGGAGCGCTCAAATGCAGGGTGAGAGCAGGTAGCTCGAGTACATCTGGCATCAACTCTCTGCTCTGTAAAGAAGGTGTAGCGTCTTCTGAGAGTTGAAACTAGTGTCATTTAGTGTTACATTGTTGGAGAAGATCTGCAGTATATCCAGAGTGTTTGTCACTGAACTACTATAGGAGTTTGACTAATGCTGCCGATTGACTGATTGATGAAGCCACCCAAGAGGAGGCACAGGCATGAATAGCCCATAATAAATGCTGCCACATACTTATTTGACTTCTATCCATGCTTCACTTGACCATGTAATTACCTAAGTGTTGGACACAGGTTGCTGGCAGCAAGTTTGATAATCATATTGCCTGCTAGAAAACTTGCTGGTTATTTTCAGCTGTCTTAACTAATTCCTGAAAACCTTGGGAACAAGTATCAGTTGTAATTAGTGCACATAGGTTTATTGGAGAACCTTTAAGTGTTTATTATAGAATTTCTTGGAATGTGGCATTCTTAGGGAATTCTTATGTGGAATTAACAGGAACATATCATTGGATGCCATGGAACTTGTGAGAACTTGGAGCAACTATATTACTTACTTGAATGGCAGTTATCTTCATACTATTTATTAGATTAATAAATGTTGTTACAGGAGCCACCAAAAAGGTAAACATTTACTGGGTAATGTGGTTATCATCATAAATCGATTTAAACAACTATTATCTGGGTTTTACATGTATGATGCAATTATGGATATAATAACTCACCCTGGATATAAAGGAGTTTACCGTGACCCATTAAGAAAAACCTGCTTTCATTTCATGGTTACGTATACTAGGAGTAGCCTAGTGTGTGTTCTTGAGGTTGAAGGTTTCAGGAATTCCTCTTTGTTAATTTGGTCGATTCCTGATATTATTTTGTAAGTGGTGATTATATCACCTCTTTCTTTTATCATCTAGCTTTGGTATATTTAACGTTTCTAGCCTCTCCTCATAACTCTTGTTTTTCAGTTCTGGAAGCTGTTTTGTAACATGCTTATGCACCTTTTCCAGTTTACTGATGTGCTTCTTGAGATAAGGGCACCATACAACTACATATTCCAGTTTTGGTAACACAAGTCATGAACAGTTTCTTTACTATTTCACCATCTATATAATTTAAGGCGATTCTGAAGTTGGAAAACACAGCATATGTTCCTCGCACAATGTTCTTTGTGTGGTCCTCTTTTGATAGTCTATTATCCAGCAACACCCCTAGATCTCTCTGCCTTTGTTATAGTTCTATAATTCCTTTCCAAACAATTTGTAGGTAGTATGTAGTCTATTTTCACCTATTCCACATACCATAACATGGCATTTATTCACATTGAATTCTATTTGGCACATGGTGCTCCAAGCACTTATTTTATCCAGGTCAGTTTGAATGGCATGACAATTGTCTATGTCTCCTATCTCTCTTAGTATCTTAGCATCATCAGCAAACATGTTTATATAATTCTGTATTCCTTCTGGTAGATCATTTATGGAGACGATGAACATTACTGGTGCAAGAACTGAACCCTGTGGTACTCTTCTAGTAACATTAGCATTGAATATAATGAAACATCTCTCTCTAGTGTGTCTTTGGTGGCTCCTTGGGAACCTCCATTGTCAATTCAGAGGCTTCAGTTTACCATCTCCGTGGCTATATGACTGAGGTGTCAAGGTTGGTGAACTAGGAGGAAGATGAGAAGTCCCCTCATAGTGTGCAGGTGGAACTAATCAGAAAATTGTTTCACTACCACATGATCGGTGAATCTTGTGCCTTTGCTGTCCCATTTTCGATGATATGCTTACCATAGTGTTTATATGTTTTTATTCAGCCATCTTTCTGCTGGCCTTTTCTTGCTTAGTGTGATCTAAGATTCCATGCTTCTTGTGTCTCTTTAGAGGAGAAGTCAGGTTTTTTCCTATGAACCTGGGTAAGCTTATATATATATATATGACTCGCAGGGCCCTGAGGTGGATTGAATTGGGTAAGCTTGCCAGGTTGGAAGCACCCAGGAGCCACCAAGGCCCAACCAGAAAGATGCATTTCATTACATTTCATATTTTTATTTTTTTCAGGCCTATCTTTTAAACATTCCCTCTTGGGACTGGAAACGTGGTGATGATGTTATCTGCTTAGCAGAGCTCAAATTAGGCTTCATTGCACAGTCATGTCTAGCTCCAGGATTTTCTACAATGATGGCCAACCTTTTTGCCATGAGATCCTATAAAACTGTAAGTAATCATTAAGATATTTGTGTTCATATTATTAACAAAAAATCATAATTGTAAGTGTATACCTCTGTCTGATTTTGTTAAAATCTAAAAATATTGCAGGAGGTAAAGCAGTATTTGTGTATGTATAATATTTTGGGGTTGTAGGAAATGTAATAGTGCCAAATCAGGTCACTATGGCAGTACAGTACAGTGTGCTGTCATAAAGCAGACAGTTGTGCTGTCATAAAGCAGACAGTTGTGCTGTCATAAAGCAGACAGTTGTGCTGTCATACAGCAGACAGTTGTGCTGTCGTAAAGCAGACAGTTGTGCTGTCATAAAGCAGACAGTTGTGCTGTCATAAAGCAGACAGTGTGTTGCAAGGAATGAAGCACAGTGCTTAAAGACTGCATACTGTATGCAGTCTTTAAGCATATGTGCATCATTGGAAAAATTAGGACACCTTATTTAGCGTGACTCGGCTTCATTGCATTGCTGAATGTTATATCAAAGGTCTAATATTTTGTTGGTAATTATTCAGTTAATAAGAGAATCAGTATCATCAAAATATATTATTTTGAATGATTTTATTGAATTATCATCAATATTAGTTTATTAACTGTTTAATTCCACTAAGAAAATAGAAGATAGATAGGTACATACAAAATTATACTGCCTTGCCCCAAGGTAAGTAAAGTGGGTGCTTATTCTGTATGATTTTATTACACAACTTTACTGTGACATTTGAGGTTTTTGAATATTAATATAATATATTTGGGTATTTTTTATAATAGTAATGTGTATATTTTGTTATTACTTATGCAATTAATATAGCTTTTAAATGGAAGAATGTGAATATGAATGGATAGTTTGACGTGAATGCATATTTAGATATGAACTGCTAAGAGATTGAGGTTAAGTGTAACAATCAAAGGTAAGATTTCCTCTAACTGGCTTTTGAGCTGGTTACATGGTTAGTCATTGTCAGGGGGAAAAAATAGGGTCATGTATTTAAGTATAATAGTTAAGAGAGTTGTTGAAATTTAAAAATATTTAAATTTAATTTAATTTAAATTTAAAAAACAATTGAGTTTTAAAAAACAAACAAGCATAATGTTAAAGAATTTTGTGGAATTAAATGTATTACCTTTTTCAGATTTATCATTGTATCATGTTGCTAAAAAAAAAAAAAAGATATATTCACTGCACCTTTGAAAATCTGAATCAAATAATTTCAAAACAGATCTGAATTTCTGAATAATTTCCCTCTTTTAGCCATTTTTTTTTTTTTACCAAATTTTCCGGATTTTTCTTATATGAAATAATATAGCATATGATTCAGCATATTCAGACATATAAATAATATATAAAGATTTCTGGAGAGGACAAATATGGTCTGGCTGTAGCTAGCTATAATGAGAAAGCTCCACACACACACACACACACCAGCGATACTAAGATGCAACAAACAACTACACGTCAGTAAGGAGAGAGGCAGAGAGGAACTTTGAGAATGGTATAGCAGACAAATGTAAATCAGATCCAGGCCTTTTCTATAAATTCATTAAAAGCAAGCTGCAGGTAAAGGATAATATTCAGAACTTAAAAATGGGGGACAAATACATGAAAAATTCAAAGGAAATGTGTGAAACATTAAACGAAAAGTTCCAAAGTGTGTTTGTACAAAATGAGATCGTCAGGGAACCAGACACAATAAGAATTCCAGAGAACAACATAGAGCACATAGAGGTGTCTAGAGTTAAAGTGGAAGAAATGCTCAAGGAGCTAAGTAAGAACAAAGCAGTTGGTCCAAATGGAGTTTCACCATGGGTTCTGAGAGAATGTGCACCTGAGCTCAGCATACCACTTCAGCTGATTTTTCAGACTTCACTGTGTACAGGAGTTGTACCAGATGTGTGGAAAATGGCTAACATAGTTCCAGTCTACAAAAGTGGCAGCAGCGAAGACCCCCCCCCCCCTTAATTATAGACCTGTATCATTGACAAGTGTAATAGTCAAAATATTGAAAAAATAATTAAAACTAAATGGATAGAACACCTGGAGAGAAACGATATAATATCAGACAGATGGTATGGTTTTCGATCTGGTAGATTCTGTGTATCAAATTTACTTAGTTTCTATGATCGAACCACAGAGATTTTACAGGAAAGGGATGGTTGGGTTGACTGCATCTATCTGGACCTTAAAAAGCTTTCGACAGAGTTCCATATCAGAGGTTGTTCTAGAAACTGGAGTACATTGGAGGGGTGGCAGGTAAGCTGCTAACATGGATGAAAAATTTTCTGACTGATAGAAAAATGAGGGCAGTAATAAGAGGAAGTGTATCGGACTGGAGAAATGTCACAAGCGGAGAACCACAGGGTTCAGTTCTTGCACCGGTAATGTTCATTGTCTACATAAATAATGTAACAGATGGAATACCGAATTATATGAACATGTTTGCTGATGATGCTAGGATAATAGGAAGGATAAGTAACTTAGATGATTGTAATGCCCTTCAAGAAGACCTGGACAAAATAAGTATTTGGAGCACCACTTGGCAAATTGGAATTGAATATAAATAAATGCCATGTTATGGAATGTAGAATAGGAAAACATAGACCCTACACAAACTGTAAATTTTTTGGAAAATCATTAAAGATTTCTGATAAAGAAAGAGATCTAGGGGGTGGTTCTGGATAAAAAAAAAAACTATCACCTGAGGACCATATAAAGAACGTTGTGTGAGGAGCCTATGCCATGCTTTCTAACTTCAGAATTGCTTTTAACCCTTCAACTGCTCAACTTCCAAATATGACATCCCCCCAGTGCGCATGAAATAAATTCTCTGGAAAAAATTATTTTTATTTTTGAAAGTGTCAAAAACCCTTCCCTGAGTACGGGTATGATAACTGAAAGTCGAAATTGTACTTACTTTGGCTGCTATGGGGTCTGTAAGTTGGTGTGTGATGTCATCATTTCCCATGTGCCCGTGTCGTTAGCTCCCAGGGCCAGTAGGGCACCTGAGGCACGGATGCGCACGCTGCTGCGAATATATTTTTGTTTATTTTTTGTGCACAGTTCCAAATACATTTTCTTTGTTTTTATGTGCTAATCCTATGTATAATAAACACGTACACTATATTATGGCAGTAGAACATCTGAACTGCCTGTAGACACTGTTATGTGCATCACAAAAATGTTCACTTACCCTGCACATATTTCCAATGTATCATGGTAATATATTTATATTTACAGTCTATATACACACTATAGAGTATCACACACTATATACACACACCATAAACACACTCAATACTCCGCGAGTGTGTGATATGCAGCAAAACAGCCAACTGGGCAGAGTGGCACCTTGCACTCCACGCACCAGGTACTGATGCATCTTTGCTTTTGTTTTCTGCGGGTAGTGTTCCTGCATACTATACACGCATGTTTACCCTTGTCCCGTGATGCAGTTCCTGGCATATATTCGAGCATGTGTACTCCGAAGTTCTCATTACCCCTCAGTCTGTCTGGAGCTGCGTGTGGCATTGGTTCTTGCACCCCGCCACACACGGAGTGTTTCATCATCATGCTGAGTGCTAGAAACACGTACATTTCGTCAACTGTCGTGTCCTTCCATCGCCTGAGGCATGAGGCAGGTAAAATGCCGGCGTCTATGAGGCTGTATGCGAACCTGTTTGTCTCTGTCACAAGATGCGTCATGAATTCATTGTCGAAATACGCCTTGAAATATTCCATTTCTGCCTATCATCACCGGTATATGGGAATAATGATGCGACACCAAAATCGCTAGCATTAAACGTTGATATGTGAGGGACAAATGTGGTGCAATCCTCCCACACAAGTACACCCGAACGTTTGGTGTTGGCGCCAACACTACGGCCAACACCACCACGAGCACCAAATCCACAGCCAACACCACCACGAGCACCAAAACCACGGCTACTTCGTCTGCTGCTATAGCTGCGTGAGGGTATGCTAGGCGATGAGGCAGATTTATGTACCGTAGGCCTACCACGAATACCTGATGTTGAGGGGCCGCTGTCGTCATTGTCACGTTGCAGTGAGACACGCTGCCGCCTGCCGCAATGTGTTGCTGAGGCAGCAAAACCCCGCCTGGTAACACCCTCGCTGCTTGTACTCGGGTCGCCCACACTGCTTGTATCGGAGCCTATGTCACTGAAGCCCGAGAAGGATTCATCGTATGTACTGTCACTAAATAACTTGCGTCTGGGGACATACATGGTGGTGGTGGTGATAACAATGTTGACCTAGGGCGGCGAGGCAGGCCGGGCAAGGCGCGTGTACCATACACGCTAGCCACATCGTCCACCTCAGTCTCTCCCTCACTCGTATCAGACCTCTGTGTAAGGTCTTTCTCTGGATCATAGTCTAGATCATCATCCATAGCATGGTCATCATACAAAATGTTGCATATCTCCTCCTCAGAGAGTCGTTTTCCATGACCACAAGTCACCGTGGAGCGGGAGCTCGTAGACGATGCGTCAGACATGGTTACTGCTTTGAAACCGAGGCTCCCCACGGCCACAGGGCATGCTGGGAATTTTTTTCAAGATGGCGGACGATTACTGGGGCCCCAAGGCATCCATTTCGTACCCGGGTCACTGTGCTCCTGTTTTGAGTGGAACATGAAAAATACAAATACCCGGGGACGCGTTGCGCAAACCAGACGCGTGCCTGCAGGTGTGTTGTGCAGTTCAGGGGTTAAATACATAGATGGCGAAATACTAAAAAAAAAATTGTTCACCATTTTTTTTTAGGCCAAAGCTAGAATATGCAGCAGTTGTATGGTGCCCATATCTTAACACTTTCCCTATCTTGTGACACATAATGCATCACCAATTTTTCTGCCGAGTCCTATCTTGGACATCATTTGCGTCCAACATTAAAATATTTGTATAAAATTCAATTTTTACACGATCGACTTTGGGGTAGTTTAAAAATGAGCACCTTTAAATTGTGCACAATTTGATACCAAAATGAAAGATGTAATATGAAACTTAATTTCCGAACACTTGAAAGATTATAAAAACATTTTTTGCAAAATTTTAAAATATTTATTAAAATTCTATTTATTGTGCTATTATTATGGGACTAGTTTTAAAATGCGCGCCTTTTAATTGCGAACAATTTGATATCAAAATGAAAGTTGTAACATGAAAATTTATGTCTGAACACTGGAAAGATATAAATAATTTTGTGATGATGAGCATCCAAACTTAAAATATTTGGTAAAATTCCAGTAATTGCTCTATTATTGCGGGACTAGTTTTAAAATACTCGCCTTTATATTGCGAACAATTTGATACCAAAATGAAAGACGTAAGACGAAAATTAATGTTATCAAACTGAACGAGTATAGACATTAGGCCGCTGTGAGCAAATTGGTGCTCATTCAAGGGTAACTTTAGGCTTTGCTGTGGAGAGTCACGCCAGGCTTTTTTAGACATTAAATTCATATACACATGCAGGGAAATCTATTGCGAACACAATGATACCAAAATGAACGACATAGCATGAGAATTAAGGTGAGAAAACTAAAACGAGTAAACACATTTCGGCATCGCGAGCACTTGCCCGCTTTCTCGCCCGCACGCCTGGAGAGTGACCTCTAAGATTGCAGCGCGCGTGTCGGGATAGCAAAAGTGTTAAGAAGCACATCAACAAACTGGAAAAGGTGCAAAGACATGCTGCTAAGTGCCTCCTAGAACTGAAGGACAAGAGCTACGAGGAGAAGTTAGAGGCATTAAATATGCCAACACTAGAAAATAGAAGAAAAAGAGGCAATATGATCACTACATACAAAATAGTAACAGGAATCGATAAAATTGATAGAGAAGAATTCCTGAGATTTGGAACTTCAAGAACAAGAGGTTATAGATTTAGACTAAACAAGGATGCCGAAGAAATATAAGACAATTCACTTTTGCAAACAGAATGGTAGACGGTTGGAATAAGTTAGGTGAGAAAGTGGTCAAGGCCAAAACAGTCAATAATTTCAAAGCATTATATGACAAAGAATGCTGGGAAGACGGGACACCATGAGCGTAGCTCTCATCCTGTAACTACACTTAGGGTATTACTCCTAGGTAATTACTTCCTGATTTATTCTCTGATGTTTCACTAATTGTTTTATCACTTGTTTTTCTTTATTTACATCCGCAGAGAGTTTTTATATCCATATTTGCATCATAGATGTAAAACTCAAACAATAATTGTTTACATCGTTATATGATAAGAACATAAGAATGAAGGTAACTGCAAAAGGCGTGTTGGCCCATATGAGGCAGCTCCTATTTATATCCACCCATTCTCATTCATATATATGTCTAACTTATGCTTGAAACAATCAAGGCATCCTACTTCTATAATGTTACACGGTAATTGCTTCCACATATCAACAACCCTGTTACCGAACCAGTATTTTCCCAGATCTTTCCTAAATTTAAACTTATCCAGTTTATACCCATTGTTTTGTTTTGTCTTGTGTTGATACTTTTAATACACTTTTAATATCCCCTTTGTTATGTCCATTAATATCCCCTTTGTTTTGTCCATTAATATCCCCTTTGTTATGTCCAAATTACATTATGATGATGACAGCATTCCCCTAGCAACATTCATGACAATAATATCATTTGTATCAAGAAATGGTAGCAGGATTTGTTTCTGGGTCACCCACCAATGGATTGGTGGGTGACTGGCTGGCAGGCGGGCGGACAATCACAGACTAGCTTATAGCTCCTCAATCTCCGGCTCAATCCTGCCCCCAATCAATCCTGCAGGATCTCCGCCTCAATTCTGCTCCCCAATCCTGCCCCCCCCCCCTCATCCCAACACCTGACCCTCCCAGAAATATCGCCTATCCCTCCAGTCACATGTAGACAGTCGATTTACATACATACATACATACTGTACAAGCAGGTAAATTGGGTTTGTGAGAGTACATAACGTTGGTGTTCTGTAATCAACATCAGACTCATATTGTTTACAAACTGTGACTGGTTGTTACCACAACTGTGAATGCCAAACTGCCTTTGACTGATTATGACTGACTGTGACTTGTGACTTAAAGCCTTACTGATTGACTTGACCATGGCTGCCTCTGACTGGTTGAGCCTGAAATCTGTGAAGGTAAAATGTACCTGCTGACCTAGCAAGTGCAAGGTTGTCACAACAAACATAATGGTGGCCTCCTGTTTAATGTGTACTAGACTCTGTAAACTCAATACCGTATTCTGGATTTAACTGCCAATGGCTCGATAAATAAGGCGCCAATTTACGAACTAAAATTCGGCCAATAGAACCAGTCGAACGATAAATAAGAGGTCCTTAAATTGAGTGGATACTACTTGTTATGGCCACCTCCCTGTCACCTCACTGGCAGGGAGGTGTACCAGGGAGGAGGTACACTGTTGTCCGATACTCTCCTATGCCAATCCCGGGATACGCTGATCTCTTCCAATACAGTACTACATAAATCAGCAGCTAATACACTGCTCCGATTGGCGGCGGCTTACTAAGTCATCTTCCAGGAGCAAGTTGAGAGAACGTGGACTGCCCAAGGTAAACTGCCCTCTTCAGTACGACTGCCTCCATACGTCACCTCTGTGAACATGAAACATCATCAGTTAACAGAACGGTACACTTGGGAAACCAGGAGGTAACACTCACTGGGGAGTTGATATTATGCTCCGTAGCACAATCTAGGTGGCGCTGATCTTGATACGCCCACCACCAGAGGTCATCCACAACGACCTCTCTGTCTGATCAAGGCAGGAAACCAGGGCCACTGATTGCTGTTACGCCACCACCAATAGATGGCATTGTCTACGTAGCATCCAATATCAGAGAGGTTTGAGTGCAGACTCATAGATGGCTCTGGAATTGCCACTCTACACTCAGACGACGGTGCCCATATCGTAACTGTACATGCAAGTCAGTTGCCAACAGCACCTGCCATAACAAAGTGCTTTCACAAGCTTATTTTCTAAAGGAACACGAGGTCCCATTTCATTCATTCATATATTATTTATTTGTTTATATATATATACAAGAAGGTACATTGGGTTTATGAGAGTACATAGCATTGAGGTTTTTACATTCTTGTGAAGCCACTAACATGCATAGTGTTTTGGGCAGGTCCTTAATCTAACAGATAATGTTAAGTAGGTATTTTATAGTAAAATTTAAAAATGTTAACAGGTACATTGTAAGAAAATTTGTTGAAAATTAGTAGGTACATTACAGTAAAATTTGAGGATTATCAATAGGTGCATTGTAGCATAATTTGAGAATTATTTCTAGGTACAGTACATTGTGGTAAAATTTGCATTCAACATAACAACCATGATATAAAATGATAGCAGTGATTACATTGGTGAAGTTGTATGACTTAGGCACATATTTTGGTGGAGTAGGTAACACAAGATACAGTGTAAGTTTGAAGCACTGAGTAGGAAACTATGAAGATAACACTAGGTACTTTTTGTTTTACTTTTGAATAAGGCGTAGTTTGGACAGCATTTTAATTCATTAGGGATTGAGTTCCATAGACTAGGTCCCTTTATTTGCATAGAGTGTTTACACAGATTTAGTTTAAATGATTCATTTAAATCATTTAAATTTAAATTAAATTAATTTTGATCATTTAAATTATTTAAATTATTAAATGATTAAATGAGTTCATGATGCATAGATGCACCAAACCCTGCTGTATGCTATGAATGCCTACCTTGTGCTGTGAATATCGTAACCAGCATTGTATTCTCTGATGTCTGAACCTTATACATAGTGTTTATCACTGGAACTTCTGTGACTCTGTCATTTTCAAATAATCCCAGTTACTTATTTATTTTGTCATTATTAAGTAATGCTGTGTGCATAAACTGCATGATGGTGCTGCGAGCTGCACGTGCTACTCATGGTTGCTCTCTCAGTACCAAAGCCCTCACCCCCTGGAGGACTGCCAACAATTTTTTTTCCAAGATGATGTCTGTTTACTGAAGGTCTGAGGGAGCAGACGAGAACCCTGTGAACCTGCAGAAATGTTAAATCTTACGTGGTACTTTAAAACATTCCCTATTATCTTGTGCAGGGTGATCATAAATGGCAAGAACATCCCTGATTGTCACATGCATTTGAAGAGTTAAGTATCATGAATCCATCAAATAGGATATTCATTGAGCTTGCCTTAAGGAACATTTCAGCGGCATAGGTAAAAAATGTATTGTTTCTTTGAATTTAATAAATAATATGAGTGGTATCCATTTCATGTTAAGTTAAATTTATTGTATTTATTGTGGTCAAAATATGATGTAACAGTTATTATCATTCCAGGAAAGCCTGTCTTCATGGGCAAGCAGTGAAGATAAAAAATATTATATAATATATAGCACTGTATACTGTACCCCTAATCTCATCTACTGTATTTAAAGGGTATATGCTTATTTATTTATATACAAAATGTGCATTAATTAGTTTCTTTTAGCTTTTGTTTATTTGCATTATCAGATATATCTTTTACTGTATGCTGTCACCCAGGTGACTTATAACAAATTGTGTGCTCTTAAGGGTTGTGTCTCCTGGGTCTTCCTCCTATCACTGTAACCAATAGTGGGAAACAGCTCTGACAAGGTTATGTATTGGCCATACACGTTAACTTGTGGGCACTTACTGGAGCACCGCCCTGCTTCTTATTGTCCGAACTGCATTGTCCTTCTTACGGTTGTGCATATCCTTGTTGAATGTCCTGACTTCCAGGATGTGCATGTGTCTTGATTCTCAATTGTCCCTCGCAGTCACTTATCCCTCAATAGAATCCTTGGTGAATTAGATACCTTTGATATCGCTTGCTTTATGTGCTTTTGTTCTCATATTGGCCTCCTTGTGATATTTAGCACCTTGAATATCCTGCAACTTTGATAGTGCTACATAGTCTTCCCGGCTTGGTGCCTTCGTTTGATAATTACCGGTACTGATAAGCTCATGAAATGTTCAGTAAAAATAAAGGGAGAAATGGGAGAAAATCTCAAAAGAAAAAATATTGACTCTTGTACCAAAAAGTACCCTCTTAGGGCGAATTCTTTTGTAATATACATCAATGTTATAGATGGCATCACTACAATGCACATCATGCAGTTTACGGATAACCCAAATATCTATGGGGAAAAAAGCTGCTCAGCAATTAAAAGTTGCAGTAAAACCAAAGTCAACCAAACCCTAGGAATACTCAGACAACCTTTGACTTCAATGAAGAGAAACTGAATATTTAGCTGTGCAAATTCTTGTTGTGACCTCATCGTGTCTACTCATCTTTAAAAGAGCATTACTGCATTAGGAGAGGTTTTGTGGACACCAGTAAAAATCTTCTCAGTACTATGTTAATTAACTTACCAGGAAAGGTTTAGGGCCTTATGATTAACAACAATACAAAGAAAATATGACAGGGCTGATCTCATTGAGATCTTAAAAATACAAAACAAATAAAGACATTACACAAGTTCTTTAAATGATCCAATGTAACTCATAAAAAGGCAATAGCTTCAAACATAATAAGCCACAATATGGGACAAATAACAAGAGATGCTCCTTTACCTATAGGGTTATAAGCCCACAGAATTGCTAACCACCAAAGCCATCAATATTTAGTACTTCAGTGTAAAATGCATCAGGAAATAATCCTTTTGAGTTATGCAAGGACTTGACAAAATCAAAATTAACCTTTCATCCATGGTAAGATACCTCTTAAATTCCATCTACTACTACATTTAACATGATAATTCTTGCAGGCAGACTTCTTTTGTTCTCACAAATTACAGTGGCACCTCGATTAACGAGTTTAATCCGTTCCGGCACCAAGCTCGTCATGTGGAAAACTCGTCTTGCGAAACAACAACAAAACTGTCGTAAAAGGTGTCCGAGAACCAGCGGAACTGCTCGTTAATCGAGGAAAAGCTCGTTAGTAGAGACAAATGTTCTGCGAGTGGCTCGCTCGTTACTCATAGATAGAGCCGCTCATTAATCGAGGTGCCACTGTATTAAAATGCTGAAAGAAAAATTAATTAAATTCCTTGAGTAATGAGAGATAATACTGATCTAGCACACTGGAAAGTCTTACATGGTCATTATATATTTGCTGGTGAAGTTACTGGGGTTATTCACAGAACAAAAAGTTGGATTTAAACTGTACAAATTGAAAAACGTATAAAAGGAGGAATTACATAGGTTGTTTGCTAAAAATTATTACAAAATTCTAAATACACATATTTCATTATACATCAGTTATAGAAGCAGTGAATAATAAAAGACAGTGAACTAAAATAAAATATGAAAGTAATTTTTTATTAGACAAAACTGGTGATTTGGATTACCTACCTAGAAAATGTACAAATCAGCCATTTTGTAAACAAGTATCTCGGTTCAACACACATGCAAGAGAATGGCCCACTATCATACCCATTCACATGAACTGCACTAATGAATGCAATCAAACAACTATTTAATACTCCTAGAAATATTGAGTATCAAAATACCATATGTGATAGTACAGTATACCTTACAAAATGACAAATTTAGCCATACAAATTCAGGAAAACTGCTTGTCTTCAATTTGCAATCATATGGTCTTTGATCTTTTGGAAATTTGGCCAAACTTGCTGCCTTGTTTTGGTCATTAGCTGTATTCTCGGCATCTATGCACTGTGACACATGGGATCGGTGAATCAGTGCTGCTCCTCCTTACTGTAATGTGTATTTTAAGTCTATAGTGTGTGTGATTTAAGTACAATGCAGTACATATTTGCAATTACATTACAATATAGTGTATAGTATAGAGCACAGTAATGGGAAGTAGCCACATGATGTACAATAGTGTAATATAATTTTGTGTAGTATATTATACTGGTATACTGTTGTGCAAGTTTAGTGGTACAATATCTCCTGTTTGTAATGTATGTATAATCCAACCTCTGAATACTGCCTGTGTGCATTATGGAGGCACATCTGCGTAAGTCATTTTATAATATGACTTGGGGAAACATTGCCGAGATGCTAGCCAAGTGACTGAAATATTTTCAATTTGAATATTTTGAATTCTAAACCTATCAGTGTCTTTTCTTTTTAATGTAGCTACAGACAAATATAGCTTAACTAAGAAGCTTTTTCATGTCAAAATACGAAATGCCTTTCCGAAATATTGAGCAGGTGGCTGGAAGGTACAGTAGCTGGTCCAAAATATGACAATACACATCCCTGTCTTATTTTCACTATAAATGTTTCTAGCCTGAAGTTTATCCTTATTTATTTTTTGTATTTTTCATTCAAAATAGTTAAATATAGAAGAAATAAAAAGTTTATTATAACTAAATCAGGAATATTTTAGTATTTTTCCATTATGTATAGTAGTGAAAAATTGTAGGTCAACGAGGCTAATCATACCTGCCTTATTTAACCCAACATGTAACAATAGCTTTTACATTTCTTCATGGCAACATCTTGGAGCATATCAGAAGTTGCAGGATATTTAGTAGGTGCCATGATGCAAGAATATAATGTAAGAAGTTTGTAAGGAATCACTAGGTTAAAATTCCAATTGTAGGGACCCTTAGAAATAGTGTAGCTTCCTTAATGTCTAGTTCGTAGTTTTTATTACTGGGCCAACTCCCACTCAGTTATTTCTAAGATTTGAATAATATGGAAATTTTCCTGACTACCTCTGGGTTATCTGACCACCTGTTGAATAACCCGGAGGCTTTAATTGTACCAGACCCCATTTTTGCAGTGGTTTTCCCTGTCGCTGGGTTATCCATCCAATTATTAGATAATCTGGGGGACCTTAACTGGACCAGATGGTAATTAATTACATGGATGATCTGGAGACTTTAGACAGACCAAGACTTCATTTTCATGATGATGTCTCACTTGCCTGAGCTCTCACAGGATTATCCATTTGGTGATCAGAAAACCAGAAGACCTTATCCAAACCAGACACCAATTGGTTGATTAACCCCTCCACTGCGCACCTATTTTTGGCAAAGACTTCATAGTGCAATTGTTAAGGACATATTTTTGTTGCTTTTATAAATATTCAGGTAAAGTTAATGTCAAAATGTTTCCAAACTCAACCATTTTCATTTCAAAACACAATGAGTGATGAATACATTAAAAACATTAAAATATAGCCTTATTAATAACTTATTAATAAAAAAAATAGTACAACTCTCAGAACGAGATTTCTTGGTTGGAGCAGCACAGTGGTTAATTGATATGGATAATTAGGGGGGGGGGAAATAGCTTAATTAACTTCATATATATGTTCATGTAAAAGGGTGAATGTTGAAGTTGTTTTGATTTTTATCTGAATGTAAATATTTTGTTCCTCTTATGACCTTTGCTGTATTCAGTTTCAGTTGTTTTACAGTCCACTTCAGTATCATCCATTGATCCACAGAAAATCACCATTGCAGTATCTTCTAGCCAGAATTATTAATGCCAATTTTCAACATTTCTAGATGGAACTTTTTTTTTTTTTTAGAATAAATGTAAATGACTGTCGAGCCAATTACAAATTACATTTAATGATGTTAATGTTGTCTGGTAGTCACCTGACATGTCGCCGTGGCAGGACCATTATCAGCAGGGTTCTGGCATGGAGATGTACACAGAGGCTCTAAGCCCTGCTTTTGTGGACCTTGAATTTAGTGAAACATCTGCGTAAGTAGCTGTGTTAGGCGTAATTTGCAACCTGGAAAATGTGTCAAGTGATATCCAAATACTAACATTATGTCAGTATTATGCTAGTAAGTTGTGTTATATCCTAACTTTTCCCATCCATATTATACTGACTGGATAATTTTTATTTTGAATAATTTTATTATCCCCTTAAGGCTCTGCTAACTCAGGAGTTTGGGGATGCAAAATATAAAAACAATAGTAAATTGTTGTTTTACATAATAAGCATATTTATGAGTATGATTCTGCATTGTCAACCTCTGAGCAGCAGCTCTTGCAGGTGTGTGTGTGTGTGTGTGTGTGTTTACATGGAGTAGATAATAGTTGGCAGCCAGTCCACTTATCCTTTGGAAATCATTATAATTATGATTATTTTAATTAAAAAATAATCTGTGACTGCCAACAATTTTATTGGGTGAATTTGTTATCCCCTCTCAACATTTTTTGTCATCCCTCTCAGCATATTTTTGTCATAAATTAATATTTGTGTGAGTAGTTTACTTCTGAATGCTGTTTATCAGAATTTAAGGAAGATTCATGTGTGAGTTAACCATTATTTTTTGAATTGTAATTTGTACTAAAGAGATGTGTATGTCAATGACTGAGTGTATTGGGACAATGGTTTTTCCTCAGTCTCCAGACATGCAGGCATGGCAGAATGACTACCTCTGTGGCACTGGCTGCGAAATGTATACGGAGACACTGTCACCAAGTTTTGTGGGCATGACATTTCCCCAAGCATCAGAGTAAGTTTACCTGCAGAAAGAATTAAGTACTTATCTTTGTTAATGCACATCTGTAGCATCAATAACACAAACCACCTCACCCAAATCCACACACACACACACACACACACACACACACACACACACACAACAAAGATGGTCAATGCCTTGATGAAGGACAACACAGAAGAGATTGATTTTGGCCACTTTGATGAGGAAAATATTAGCAAGAGTGGTTTTTCACAATGGGTTGGCAAAATAAAAAAAATTGTAAATTACCATGTGGACTTAATTAGGAATTTGAGAAGCAGCAATAAAAATTTGATAACCAAAGTAGCAATTCTAAAAGTGGAAAAACAAGCTCGGAGACAGGATATAGATAGGCTAAGCAACAAACTGGATACACAGGAAGGTCACACAAAAGAATTAAGCAAGAAGGAACACTGGAAGAGGAAAATAAAGTATTACAATTTTTTTTTGTTAAGATAAATCTAGTTGTTAGTGAATATGATGAGTTACACAAGGATATTCAACAGGAAAAAGATCTCTAATCAGTAAAGATGGAGGAGGTTACATTGGGTATAGAAAAGTGCAAGAAAGATATGCAACAAACTTATGCATGAGTGGTCAGATAGAGAGAAATATTAGAAGCCATTAAGGGAGCTAGAAATTGCTGTAACCAGAAAAGTGCAGACATCACACAAGAAATTAGAAAAGAACCAATATCTAACTCAAACCTGGTATAGAGCACAGTTGATAGAAACAAGTCCCTAAAAATTTTTGGTTACAAAGAAAAGGAAATAACATCCAAGTCAGAAAGAGCCACAGAAGTAGTAAAAGTTTGTATACAAAATTATTAGGTTAGTGTTAGGCATTACAACCGAAGATAATGTCTAATTACAAAGGAATTGACAAGTATGTAAAAGGAAAAGATCAACCCTTAAGGATTACCCTCAATTGAGCTAAACAAATAGAAGATTTAGGAATGTTAGAAAATTGCAAGGCAGTGATGATGAGAAATTGTGGTCAATCAAGACAAAATCTTGAAAAGATAGACAGAGAAGCTGAAACTGAACCTCATTGAAGCAAATCATTTACATGAGGTATGAATGAGAATTTATATTTTTCTACAAGGTAATATAGATTGGGAAGCCTGTAAAATGGTACATAAATGCAAATCAACAAAATTATTAGAGCAAGGGAGAGTAAAGGATAACAAGAATTAGAACATGTTCCTGAAAATCATATACAGTATTAACAGAGTGAGATCAAACACTGGAGCTAAATGATATAATAGAGCTGAAGAAGCCAGATATTGTCGTCACACTAACGCAGTCCATGAGAAGTTGACTAATGACACTGGAGATATATAATCAAGATGATGAACTGATAATCATAATGCCTACAGTCCACTAGCAAGCAACACCTGGACAAAGGAGGATCCAGACAACAAATGAGAGGGTCTCATCATGGTTATGAGAGAGATTATAGTAGAGCAGATGAAGATGAATCGTGATTGATGGTACTTGGTGACTTGAACTCCACAATTTAGACAACAAAATTGGGAATGAACAGGTTGGAGGAGAGACAGTATGCACTAGAACAGAGAAGAAGCATCTCCCAGAGGCTTGGGGGCACACCCCAAGGCAACACAGGAACTAATAGGACCAGGGACATTAACAAAAACCCAGACTACCAGAATCCATTAAGAATGCAGAACCCAAATATCAGCCCAGGTAATGTTGAAGACTGCAGGCAAAGCAGCATACTTACAAACATCATGGGCCTGAGGGTAGACCACAGGCTAGCAGCTAGATTTGATGACACTGCAAACAACCTGGGAAATGTGAACCTTGGAACAGGAGACCTAGGTAACAGGGTCAACCAACAAGTTGTCTACCAAGGGTGAAGCAATCTACCAAGGGTGAAGCTTTACCACAAGTAATGGCAAAGAACTATCACTAGACACAAGAAGCGATGCATCCCTGGCCGGCCCATCAAAGCATCAGTCGCCAATAAACCCTTCTGAATGGTAGCCAGAATTAATCCAGAACTTCACATCATAGCAAATTAACTGATGGACCCATTCTCAAAAGTGACTGAATCCATCAACAAAAAGAGGTCCAAACTCTACAGAAGGTACTGAAACATATCTGTGAGCCACCAATGGGAAAATGTAGAAGACAGAAACCTCTGGAAATATAATGATTCTGATGTACCAAAGGGGACCCAGAATCGAATCCAAGGGGAGACAGCCGAATGATCGTACTCATACACAGAAGGAAAGTTATCCTTCTGCAGCAAAAGACCCTATGGAGAGAGAACCAAGTTCTCTCTCCATAGGAACTTGAATATAGGAACAAGTTCTCCAAGAGGCTTCTTGAGCCTCCCCCTCAGCTCCAGAAGCCTGCCATGGAGGCTTTTGGGGGGTAAAGCTGTAGTCCTCACCCAACACCTGGGACAGAAAGGCGGCATCCAAAGGAGAAGTATCAAAGTTGAAAAAAGGCTGGTTGTGAAGACAATTGCCCTGAAACCCCGGTGGAACTAGAAGGCTCATCTGCCTCTGCTGTTGATGTGGATGGGGCCAATCCTGGGAAAGGCCGAGGTACACCCTGAACTAAACCCTGCCCTGACTATGAAACCAGGCTCAACAGGCTGCACCAACCATGCCAAAGATCCATGAGGAAGATAACTAAAGCCTGTAGGCAGCTAGCCAAGCAGGCCCTGACACCACTTTCCAGAAAACAGACACACACACCAAGAACAGTCAAAACAACCAGGCTATGGCAGGCACCCACAATGTGCAGTATAAACTAATGCATTAGACCCTCGTGCCCCAGCACAACTAACAGAATGCCCCCAGCTTTGAGCCCAAATAGGGCTTTAGCCCTAAGTGAGCCTTTCCACCTCAGTGACTTGGTCTGTCAGGAACAAACACCTGAACGCTCCATAGAAGATATCTCTGGTCAGTGCAGGAGCAGTGCTAGTGGGCACCCTGGGAAGAAACCCAAATTGTATGCAGCTCAAAAGCACAATCAAGCCAAGCCCACACAACAAGCCTGATAGAAAACATGACTTTGAAGCTAAATACTAAAACATAGACTGTATAAAGCAAATGGGTCTCACACGAACAACTCCAAGGACAACTGGCACTTAGCTTGAAACAGGGGGCTTACCATGTTTGAAAGATCCAGAACCCTTCTGTCCACCTGGACATTAACAAATGAACTGAATAAGGAAGATAGCTGCATGTAGAAGTCGGCGTAACTAGCAGCATTTGGTACTGTGAGTTTTGTGCAAATTTTTAAAATTCCCTTGTTTATTGTCAATTGCTTGTGGAGTTGTTTGGTGAGTACGAGTCTTAGGGCTTAGTTATCCTTCCAGTTGTCTATAAAGCTTCACTGACTTTCTGGATGTTTTCCAGTATGGTGGTGAATTGTTATTGCTCTCTGTGCCTCTGTGAAGGGGGCAAGGTTTTTGCTCTGATTCCCGGTAGGCCAAGCTGAACTCTCTCATCTAGTGTGATCAATTTTCATAGAGCAATCTCAACAGGATAACTTCAGGATCACCAGAAATTTCTATTTATTGTAATAAAGTTTCTGAACTATTTCCCTTGAATGCTTTCTAAAGCAGTACAAGTGAAAGTCTCATTTGATAAGTTCATAATAGTCAGAAATGGATGACATTTTGTACCAGCAACCTCCCTTCCCTCTCTTCCCCCTAAAGGATTTTTCTTTTCATGGTGAAGGAGTTCATGTATAATTCTCTTGGGCTGGTGAGGGTAGTCTTGGCCTCTCTTGCACTCTCCAGGCAATGTATATTTTAATGAAAATGTGCAGTGTACATTTTAATGAAAATGTACATAGTACATTTTAATGAAAATGTACATTGTACATTTTAATGAAAATGTACATTGTACATTTTAATGAAAATGTACATTGTACATTTTAATGAAAATGTACATTGTACATTTTAATGAAAATGTACATTGTACATTTTAATGAAAATGTACATTGACTTTAATGAAAATGTACATTGTACATTTTAATGAAAATGTTCATTGTACATCTAAAATGTACTTTGTACATTTTAATGAATTTTCAATGTTTTATTTTACTGTTCTCACTGCTTTGTATATCTCCAGGTGCCGATGGTTGGCACTAATACTAGTCATTTCCGTGGTTATTCCTTTCTTTCCTTCCCTCCATCCTTTTCTGAAACCCCAAACTCTACTGCTCTCTTGATCTGGCGTGATGTTTCTTTCATCCTCCATCTTTTTCAGTAGAACATTCATTCCACTGCTGCTTGTATCTCTGTGAGTAAAGGTATACATTTGTTCCATTTATCTCCCTCCACATAATCCAATTTCTCTTCCCAATCTTGAATACCTCTTAGACTCATTACTGGAGTCTGTGCTACTCCTGGGTGATTTTATCTGTTGGCATGCCCTCTGGGGTGAGGTTCTTATAAATACTTGTGACTGTATTTTAAAACCTTTCATCTTCTCTTCTTTATTGTCTCTCCTGAATTCCTACTAGACAACTCTTGTAGACTTGCACACTTGCACTTTTTCCTGTTTTGATCTTTCTCTCTGCTCCTCTTCCCTTTATATAGGGAAGTGGGGAGTCCTCAATGACCTCCATAAGGGGATGATTTCCCCATTGTTGTATCATTCTTTTTACTGCTCTCCTCCTCTCTTTCTCTAGGTGGAGGGTTCATAAGGTGGACTGGAATCTTTTCGCCTTCCTTATTGCTCTTTCCAGCCCATCTGATCTACCTCTTACTCCTTCATTTTCACAACATTATTAGACATTACCCTCCACCATGGCCTGTATGCTGTGAGTGGCAAGGAAAATGCACAGACATGAGCAAACACCTAAATATTTTATTCTGTTAAGGAAAGCACGTGCGATGACCCATAGGGCCATCTATATAGCTGTGATATTTTATATAACCCCCTTTCTGATTGTACATATAAGGATGAGTTCCCCACACCAAGGTACATGTTATCAATATATTATGTAAATTGCATCTTGTATTTGTATACTTCATAAGAATGGGGAGGAAATAACCAATACCCTTTCATTGGGATATGACCTTTGTAAATTTGCCTCTCTCAAAGGCGATTTTCTCAGTGATGCCCTGTTATGACATCTAGGCTTTGAGTTCCTGATGATCCATTTGGACTATTACTGCCTCCGAAGGATTTGTTAGAATTTCCGTCAGTTGCACTTGGATGGATTTCCTCCAGGTTATTTGCTGCTGTTTCACACTGCTGTCTGAGGCCTGAATCTCCTGCACTTTGGGTTCTCTATTTGCTGCCTTTTTATGAGCCCCCAATCTGCAGCTCAGATGAGTTTTCTCTATATTTCTTATTTGTTGTGGTTAGCCATTTCCATTTTGTGCTTGTCTTGGGAAGCATCCTAGTGAAACTGTTAAAGGTGAATTCCATTCACCTTTCCCAGGTGAATGGAATGTTTATTTCCATGGAAGTGGGGATGACAATTTATGGTCTTTCTATTATTGCTCTTAGCTAGATTGAACTCCAGTGCTTCCCTAGCACTGATATGATACGACCTGATATAGCGGTTTGAAAAGATTCCTGATGTGTTATGGTAAATAGCCATCTTAGCTTGATTTTCATGATAATTTCAAATGGGACCTTCTGTAATACTGTTTCAATTGACATGTAATATGCATACCAGTTTTAAATCATTTTTTCCCAAATGTAGAAAGTAAATGAGTGGCAGAATGTATTTTAAGTATCGGAAATTATCAGCATAATATATGTGATATTTTATATGTGTTCCTCAAAAAAAACAATTGTAAGTATTGGTATAATGTTCTCTGATAATATAAATATTTAACTTAAGACAACACATAAAGCTAGCACACGTAAAATCTATGAAAGTACAGAAAAGGGTTGTTTGTCCTTAAATAACCCAGTTCTTGCCTCAATAAATACCTCCACCATTTATTAACAGGAAATACAAGACTCTTCTACTTCTCAGTATAATGACACAGATATTCCTTTGGATGTTGGACCTTAAACAATTATTGGATGCTTTCATTCCTGGTATAACTGATTCTTCCAAAATCTCACTGTGTGTTGGATTAAGGCTCAACCCACCAGCTAAAACAGATCACCCCTCCACACTTTAAAGTGAGTGTTATGTACAGTATATTATATATTTTGTGCACATTAGAAAATCAATGGATGTGAAACCCTTCAAGAAGATTAACAAACTAAACAAATGAGACAAATGATTTATGTAATTTAATGCAGACTTATTTCAGAGATAATGGAAATATGAGTGTGAAAATAGGCCCTATGAAAAATATAAGTGGCATAAGGAAATTTTAAGTCTCGTAAAGTAACAAGTGGCTCAAAAATCAGCAAGTGGCTAACAGTAACAAACTAACACCAGAAATTTTGTTTCTAATTCTGTAGTGAGAAATTATGTAAAGACTAGAAAAATTAAAACTAGATCTTCATATGTTTAACCTAAATTGGAATATACAGCTAGAGTTTGGAATTTGTAACTAAGAAAATATTTAATGCTATACTGTAGCCAAAAATATAAATGGTTATTATAATTTTAAAAATGTGAGCTAAGAAGAAAGACTGGGAGTTTCCATACTGCAAACCATACTGAAAATAAATGTATAAGCACTGCTTACAAGATTATGAGCAGATATGATGAAAGAGAAAGAGAGAGAGAGACGGACATTTTTATGAAACCATTAATGGGTAGGAAGAGCAAGAAGTTACAACTGCAAATTACTGAAAATAGTTCCTTGCAAATTGATGAATGCAAGATTTTTGTACCAAATAAAGTCAACCTGGACACCAGAAGGCCAAGTTGACTGTTGTACTAGACTCCAGTAGTGGCAGTGTGGGACAAATCAGTTGTTATACTAGACATCAGAAGGTAGCAGTGCGGGCCAAGACTACTGAAAGTTTTACAAATATTAATGCTTTACTAAAGAGAAAGGGCACCATGAACACTGCTCTACTCATGGAACTACAAATAGGTACTACCATAAAAACAATCATGCACACAGGTGAGTAAATGCACAGCCATGCATGCATGTGGATACAAAAACAGATGAATAAATATAATCATTATAGACAGGTGAGTACACATGCCCAATCATACACATTCACTTAAAATTTCACTCCCTCTTTTTCATTCCCATCCCAATTCTTTCATATCTCTCCATCCCTTCCCTTTCTTCCCTCTCCATCCCCTCCTCCCTCTTCTGTCCCTCTCCTCTGCTTCCCTCCCATTATACCATCTCCTCCCTCTTTACGTCCCATTTATACTTCTTGTCTATATTTTCATTTCTTCCTTTCTCATCTCTTCTCTTGTAGTCTGTGATCATATCTATTATTATTATTATATCTGGAGTGAAGCTATAGTGTGGCAGAGAAGAGGTAACTGTGCTCGTGGACTCTTCCCTTTCACACGGTAACTTCCTGAAAGTATAGATTTATGAGCTGTTTGGCTAGGACTGTTATTAAAGATATTTATTTCCTTTGTTTTGGAGATGAACACTAGAAATCATCAGGTAATGTCTGAGCTTTGCAATTAGCCACCTACTCTTGAAATTTGCTTTCTCTTAGGGGTTATAAAGGGTAGTAGTTGGAGGAAGCTCGATGGTGGTGAAACTATCGAAAATAAGTGATAGGTGCATGTGTGTATTCTTCTTTCAAATATCTGATATCTCTGTGCCTCCCTGAACAACCTTCATTTATATGTTCAGTAGGTGTTTACTGTGCAATTTTTTTTTTTTTTTTTTTTTTTTTTACTGATGAGCTCTCATTGTTCTGAATAATTAAGATTTGGCATTTTCTCTAGATAAAATATTGAAGTGACATACTACGACTGGAAGTATATATTGTATCACAAATTGTGGTTACTAGATGCCTTCATCAGAGGGTTTTTTATGCTTTTGCTCTAGCTTATTTATTTATTTAGTTGTTTTACTTGTTTTGTTACCTACATTAGTAATGCTTTTGAGTGATAATTCTATGGTGTTGTAATGAATATGCTTGAGGCCTACTTTAGTTATGTATTCGCTGCAGCATCACCTCGTGAACTGATTTATTTTGTTCACTTCCACATTGCCTCTGCAGTGCATAGCAATTTATTCTTTGACTTATCCTATTTCCCTTACTCGCATCTTTGTCTTTCAGTGTTTTTTCTGTTTTAATGCTTGTAAATTCTTGCCTTGGTAGTTTATTTTTACACACTCTCTTGTTCCCCCAGTGCAAGCAAATGGTGAGTTGTTTGTTCATATGGTTGGCAAGTAACCATTCAGAATTCTTTGGCATACATTTCCGATATTTCAGCCAAAGTTTTTACCCCATTGTGATATCTGATTTATCATTATAGAAAAATCTACATTATGCCATTCCCTTATTCTCAGGTACAGTAATAACTCAAATACCGTATAAAACTTACATAATGGAAGCTTGACAAATGTAAAGGAAAAAAAATACAGAGGCATGAAATTCACACAACCGAGATATGACTTGATTAGTGATCATTTATATAGTAGAGATTAGGTAGGAGAGATAAGATTTACATATTAGGGATAATGCTTATTCGTATTAGATGTAAAAATTAGAGGTGCAGCATTAGAGGTGCTGTAGTCTTGTCTGGAGAAGATATGATCTTCATAATTGAAATAAAATTTGATAGAGATTCTATTTATAGTATATATTGCAAATAGGACTTTAATTGTATTTGTATTAGAAATAGGAATTATGTATAACACATGTAGATTAAGTATATATAGTGAAGCTAAAGCTGTTAATATAAAGTAATAGAAATGTGCTGCTCATGTACTAATCGTGGTCATGTGAAGATAATAGTCATGTTGGTGGGTAATTTTAGGTAGTGGTATTAATGTATGTATGGTATTGTACAATAAAGATGGGGTTTAACCCTTGGGTTATGCCTCTATTTGTACAATTCATCACCAGGTGCACAGGAAAAAATAACTCAAATTTTTTTCCTTGTAATATTATTAAAGTGCATTCCTTCACCATGGAAAAAACTAAATAAAATGAACTTGCCATGGCTGTAGTAGGGCAGAGAAAAGTTGCGAGGACGTCATTAATTAATCCTCCCTCCAGCAGCAAGGTTCCCGAGGAAGAGTCACATGGGCCATTCAAATGCAAGGAGTTGCTGCAAATAATTTTATGTCCATATAAATAAATAAATAAATAAATATATATATATATATATATATATATATATATATATATATATATATATATATATATATATATATATATATATATATCTATATATATATATATATATATATATATATATATATATATATATATATATATATATATATATATATCTATATATATATATATATATATATATATATATATATATATATATATATATATATATATATATATATATATATATATATATATATATATATATATATATATATATATATATATATAAAATATAGTAGTGGAAACCGGGCCTACGATGCAACATTTTGCTTTTTTCGGAGTTGCATCGTAGGCCCAGTCATTTTTCGTTACCCCGGTGAGATTTCTCTCTCGTTTAGTTTCTGTTTTCAGAGTTGCATCGTAGGCCCGGTCATTTTTCGTTACCCCGGTGAGATTTCTCTCTCGTTTGGTTTCCGTTTTTGGAGTTGCATCGTAGGCCCAGTCATTTTTCGTTACCCCGGTGAGATTTCTCTCTCGTTTGGTTTCCGTTTTCAGAGTTGCATCGTAGGCCCGGTCATTTTTCGTTACCCCGATGAGATTTCTCTCTCGTTTGGTTTCCGTTTTCAGAGTTGCATCGTTCCCTGACGGGAACGGAATCTCACCAGGGTAACGAAAAACGACCGGGCTGTCAGCTGTTATTATTATTTTAATAATATTATTACATTAATAATAACGTATTATTATTACTTTAAACACTGATCTATACGTCTGGCAGCCTATAATAAGGTTTTATACCATACTGGTATTAGGTAACTAGAATTCTGCAATTACTTCTTTTTATCTACTGTTGAGGATACGTAAGACAAATGTAAGGTTTTGAGGCTAAGTAACGAAGATAGTTACAAGATACGAGCCACATGGTGTTGAGATTGCAAAAGGGATTATGATAAGAACTTAAGCCAAAAAATCAATGCATAAATATTCGCAAATATGAGGCTGGAAGATGAGGGCAGTTTTCATTCAATTTCCCAATATGACATGACACACTGGCATTTCACGGGGATGAGTAACTAACAGAGTAACTTCTTGGGTGTGTTCTGGAGTGTGCTCCTGAGAGGTCAGGCTACTGTGTAGAGAGCCTCTCTTTGGTCAGTGCAAGCGTCTCTTTATTCCTCTGCAGACCCTGTGGTTGGTATCATCTAGGGTTTTTTTTGTTGATGGTATTTACCTAAGTAGGTACAAGATGAGAGCTACACTTGTGATGTCTAATCATCCCAGTACTCGGTCATATAATGCTTTGAAACTACTAACATTTGGAATCTACCATCTTAACTTGTTCTATTTGTCTACCACTTTCTTTACAAAAGAGAACTTTTCAATATTTTTCTGCACTTTTGTTTCCATATCGCTTACCTCTGAGTTGAATGCTCTAAGGCCCTTAACCTACTTAAGGTTTTGTCCCATACTTCTTGGAGCACGGATAGGCACACGCTCCTCTCTTTACATTCCTCTCTCATACTGTATAAACTCGATTATGGTTGCCCTGATTACTCTTTTGCTTCTTCTCTACTCTTCACCATCTTGATCCTTTGCACCGTACTGGGTTGCGCCTCAGCTCTGGTGCCTTTCGTTCGACTCCTACCCTCAGCTTGTACGTTGACACTGGCTTCCTGTCTCTTTAGGACCGCCGAAATAGCTTCTGTCTTTGCTACCTTGCTCGTTTCTTACAACACCCTCACTCTCACCTGTGTCATGCTTTGACTTTTCCCCTCTTATAGTTCCTGTTCCCCTTCACCACTTTCCTCTTTCTGTCCAGTTGTCTCGCCTGCAACATTCTCTTTCGGTTAGTATTACTAATATTTCTCCTTGTGTTGTTCCGCCCTTGCCCCCATGGAGGGTCCCCCTTCATAAATATTGTAAATCCTTGACCCATATCACTAAAGCTTTTACCCCTCCTACAGTTCTAAAACACCTCTTCCTTGAACACTTTTCTTGACACTCCAGCTCCATTTCCATCTTCACCGATGGGTCTAAGTCTGCATACGGTGTAGGCTACTCTGTTGTTTCTCCTGACCACACCTATATGTGTCGCCTGCCTCCAGAGACTTGCATCGTCACGACAGAACTTTATGCTATTCTCTCAAACAATGGCATTAGGTGAAAGGAAATGTGACCAACCATTTCTGTTCCGCCTGGGATTCAAACCCGGAATTCTCGATTGTGCGTCGAGAACGAACCCGACTACACTACTGGGACCCTATTATAATCTGTGAACAATAAAACTGTTTTTTGCTGCTGTTTTTACACTATATTGATGCATTATATATACAATACAATTTTGTGCACCATAGCCAACTACTAAACTGGTCCAGTGAGAGTTATAATTTCATAATCATGATCCAAGGTCAGCCTAGCACCACACATCTTCTTACATCAAGTTGTTTGTACAGACAGTCTGCTTTACGAACATTCTGTCGTGTCCCCCTGTACCCTCTTCATGCATAAAAATCATTGTACAAATTTATTAAAGCATTCCTTTAAATTTTGCGGCAGCACTAAACTTCTGTGTGGCAGCCTAATGGTGGAATATTGTACAAAAAACTTACGCAGTCCACTGGAAGGTATGGCGAGTGAATGTATTTACTATTTGTGCCTGTAGGATTAGGCTGTTAGAGTTTGTGGGTGTGTATTTAACTAAGTGTAGTTACAGGATGAGAGCTATGTTTATGGTGTCCTGTCTTCACAGCACTCTTTGTTGTATAATGCTTTGAAAGTACTGACGGTTTTGGCCTCTACCACCTGCTCACTTAACTTGTTCCAACTATCTACCACTCTGTTTACAAAAGTGAATTTTCTTCAATTTCTTGAGCAGCTTTGTTTAGTTGCTTAAAATCTATGACCTGTTGCTCTTGAAGTTCCAGGCCTCAAGATTCTTCCTTGTCAATTTCGTTGATTCCTGTTACTATTTTGTACATAGTGATCATATTGCCCCTTTTCCTTCTGTCTTCTAGTTTTGGCATATCTAATGCCTCTAACCTCTCCTTGTAGCGCTTGTCTTTCAGTTCTGGACGTCTTTTAGTTGCATGGCTTTGCACCTTTCCAGTTTGTTGATGTGCTTAAGGTATGGGCACCATACAACTGCTGTATGTTCAAACTTTGGTCTCTTACAAAGGCTGTGACCAATTTCTTTAGTACCTGTATTTCACCATCAATGTACAATATTTAAAAGCAATTCTGAAATTGGAAAGCATTGCATAGGCTCCTCGAACAATGTTCTTTGTTATCCTCATGTGACAGCTATCTGTCTAGAAAACTATCCGTAGTTCTCCTTCTTTATCTGAATTTTTTAAATCATTTTCCACATAATTTGTAGGTTGTGTGTGGTCTATTTTATCTTATTCTACATTCCATAACATAGCATTTATTTACAGTAAATTTTATTTGCCAAGTGGCACTCCATACACTTAATTTGTCCAGGTCTTCTTCAAGGGGATGGCAATTGTCTATGTTTCTTATCTTCCCTAGTATCTTGGCATCATCAACAAATATGTTCATATAATTTTGTATTCCTTTTGGTATGTCATTTATATAGACGATGCACATTACCAGTGCAAGATTTGAACCCTGTCCTGTGGTAATTTGTTCGTGACAGTTCTCCAGTCTGATGCATTGCCTCGGATTACTTCCCTTTTTTTTCTGTCAATTAGAAAATTTTTCATCCATGTTAGAAGCCTCCCTGTTAAATTTGTTCCAGTTTCCAGAACAACCTCTTATGTGGGACTCTGTCAAAAGCCTTTTTTAGGTCCAGATAAATGCAGTCAACCCAACCACCTCTTGCCTGTAAAAACTCTGTGGCTCTATCATTGAAACTAAGTAGATTTGTTACACAAGATGTATGCTTACACAAAATGTATGTGTAATTACCTAAGTGTAGTTACAGGATGAGAGCTACGCTCGTGGTGTCCCGTCTTCCCAGCACTCTTTATCATATAACGCTTTGAAACTACTGACGGTCTTGGCCTCCACCACCTTCTCCCCTAACTTGTTCTAACCGTCTACCACTCTGTTTGCGAAAGTGAATTTTCTTATATTTCTTCGGCATCTGTGTTTAGCTAGTTTATATCTATGACCTCTTGTTCTTAAAGTTCCAGGTCTCGGGAAATCTTCCCTATCGATATTATCAATTCCTGTTACTATTTTGTATGTAGTGATCATATCACCTCTTTTTCTTCTGTCTTCTAGTTTTGGCATATTTAATGCCTCTAACCTCTCCTCGTAGCTCTTGCCATTCAGTTCTGGGAGCCACTTAGTAGCATGTCTTTGCACCTTTTCCAGTTTGTTGATGTGCTTCTTAAGATATGGGAACCACACAACAGCTGCATATTCTAGCTTTGGCCTAACAAAAGTCGTGAGCAATTTCTTTAGTATATCGCCATCCATGTATTTAAAAGCAATTCTGAAGTTAGAAAGCATGGCATAGGCATAGGTGTGGGTGTGTGTGTAGGTATGTTTGTCGGTATGGGTGTGTGAGTTGGTGTGGGTGTGTACTGGTAGTTACTTAAGTGTAATTACCTAAGTGTAGTTACAGGATGAGAGCTCTGCTCGTGGTGTCCCGTCTTCCCAGCACTTTTTATTGTATAACGCTTTGAAAGTACTGGCGGTTTTGGCCTCCAGCATCGCTTCACTTAGCTTGTTCCAACCGTCTACCACTCTGTTTGCGAAAGTGAATTTTCTTATATTTCTTCGGCAGGTTTGTTTAGTTAGTTTAAATCTATGACCTCTTGTTCTCAAAGTTCCAGATCTCAGGAAATCTTCCCTATCAATTTTATCAATTCCTGTACGTAGTGATCATATCACCTCTTTTTCTTCTATCTTCTTGTTTTGGCATGTTTAATGCCTCTAACCTCTCCTCATAGCTCTTGCCCTTCAGTTCTGGGAGCCACTTAGTGGCATGTCTTTGCACCTTTCCCAATTTGTTAATGTGCTTCTTAGGATATGGGCACCATAGAACTGTTGCATATTCTAGCTTTGGCCTAACAAAAGTCGTGAACAATTTCTTTAATATTTCGCCATCCATGTATTTAAAAGCAATTCTGAAGTTAGAAAGCATTGAATAGGCTCTTCGCACAACATTCTTTATGTGGTCCTCAAGTGATAGTTTTCTATCTAGAACCACCCCCTAGATCTCTTTCTTTATCAGAAGTTTAAAGATTTTCCACATAATTTATAGGTTGTGTGGGGTCTGTGTTCTCCTATTCCACATTCCATAATATGGGATTTATGAACATTAAATTCCATTTACCAAATGGTGCTCCATATACTTATTTTGTCCAGGTTTTCTTGAAGGGCATTAAAAATAATATTCTGCTGCATTTAACAAACTCTCTGTAAGACGCCCTGGGTAGGGCTTGAACTTGCGACCCTAGGAACACGAGGCAGGGGGCTCTATCAACTATACTAGGGTGCCCCTTATTAGGGACACACCACTAAGGTGGTGTGTTTGTGTGGGTTCTGTCGTGGAGGGCTGTTGTAGGAGGCAGGGCAAGGAATTTCAGACAATGGCCCTATTGGCTGGAGAGACGGTTGGCTGTGAGTGGGTGCCACCAGGAATAGCCTTAAGTTAATTGCTCACTATTGAGTATCCTCGTTTAACTAGTGACTTATGCTATAGTACTGAAGGCACTCAGCAGCAGTGTGAATGTGTTTATACAAACACAATAGGAGATTAGACACAGAGGATTTGAGGGTCATGACCCCTAGAGGCATGAGGCACACATCCTCTCAGCTGAAGGCCTAGACACTGAGTGCCACACATAAGGACCCTTCTAAGAGCCAGGTGGGTGGCAGAGGGGGAGGATGGATAGTGTGTGAGGGAAGGAACTGCCAGTCATCTAACCAGCCCCATCACCACCCTACCTGTCTGCTTTGCCCACTCTGCCCTGCCCCAGGTGGGTGCTTGGGGATGGGAAGAATGAACATTGAGATGAGAGACTAGGTGTGTGAGAATTGTAGGGAGGGAGATAGGTAGGTGGAGATATACAGCTAGCAATATTTATCATGTCATCGGCTGGAGTGGGTGGGTATAGGGTGACTTGAGTAAAGGGTGATGGGTATCAGGATTGTTTTTGGAAGTGATGTTCTGGGAAGATGTCAATTGTTAAAAATGGTGGCTTTAACATGTCCTCATTAACCCACAAACAGGCCTTTTTTCTTTTTATTTTTACTGTATATACAAGAGTTCTTACATTCTTGTAAAGCCACTAGTATGTATAGCATTTTTGACAGATCCTTAATCTTAATTTTCCTGAAATATGACTTGCCAAATTGTTTAACAACCAGATACCCATTCATTGCTGGGTGAACAGAGGCTACGGTTAAGGAATGGCACATAGTCAACCCACCCTGGCCAGGATACGAACCCAGGCCAAATGACTTACGAAACTCCGGAAGAGTGTTTTACCACTGCACCACAGCAGTAAGGCCAATCCTGGAATATGCAGCCCCAGCATGGAGCCCGTATCTAGTCAAGCACAAGACGAAGCTGGAAAAAGTTCAGAGGTATGCCACTAGGCTAGTCCCAGAACTAAGAGGCATGAGTTATGAGGACAGACTATGTGAACTGCACCTCACGTCGCTGGAAGACAGAAGAGCTAGGGAAGACATGATCACCACATACAAAATTCTCAGGGGAATTGACAGGGTGGACAAGGATGGATTATTTAACACGGGTGGCACACGCACAAAGGGACACAGGTGGAAGCTGAGTACCCAAATGAGCCACAGAGACATTAGAAAGAACTTTTTCAGTGTCAGAGTAGTTAGTAAATGGAATGCACTAGGAAGTGATGTGGTGGAGGTTGACTCCATACACAGTTTCAAATGTAGATATGATAGAGCCCAGTAGACTCAGAAATCTGTACATCAGTTGATTGACGGTTGAGAGACGGGACCAAAGAGCCAGAGCTCAACCCCCGTAAGCACAATTAGGTGAGTACAGGGTGCAGTGGTAAAAATCAAATTGTGTTTACGCTGTTGGGCTGGGGTGGGTCCGCAGGCTGGTGATTGAAGGGTGGAGAGTAGAATGCCAGTAGAGTACACATGTATTTTCATTTATTTATTCATGTTATTAAACCCACTTCAATCTTCAAAAACAGCTGTCTTTGACATGCAGGATAAATCCAACATTCAAGGTAAATACTGTACTGTAATATGCTGTGTTTTTTATATTAAATGTCCTAAAAATATCTGTTTTGTGAGGAATTTTGGTGGCTCAGGGATGCATCTTCCATTTATAGCATTGGTCCTATGGAAAATCTTGGTTCACATTCCAAACAACTGCTTTACGACAACCTCCTCAGAACATAACTTGTTCATAGTCTTACATGCAATGAACCTATTTTATTTTCTTCATATTTTTATTGATATTACATACCTTGTTTTTCAAGTACTGTACAATGATGCATTGGGCTGTCAATAATGTTATTTTTATCTCTGAACATGTAGATCATAGGTATGCACAGATATATTTGTGTCACAAATATGCACACAATATTCGATTATGTGAACAATTAAATGTACAGCTTTTTCTGTTATTACACTATATACAGCTATCTATAATTTTATAAACCATAACAAGCCACTACATAACTCTAGTAGGTGTGGTAATGAAATCTTAGCACAGAAGAGATCCACATGCTTTGACGAGACGACGTCACCTAGCATAGCAAAATGCCTTCAAATATACTACGCACATCACTAAGTCTAGCCACAGTACTGCTATTTCTATCAGATTCCTGTCACTAAATCATAAAATATGAATTATTTTCCACAAGGGGATTTTGTAAAAGAACATGAGGTCACACCGGATGATGCATACATGCATAAAACCTCAGCTGTGTGCTGTGAATGTCTGCTTCCTGCTGTGAACATCATAACTAGTTTTGTGTTCACTGATATCTTAACTTTGTACATAGTTTTTATCACAGTCAGGATTATCTTTGAGAATATCATTAAAAAATATTTGCAGTTACCAGTACTTATTTTATTCATCATTATTAAGTAGTACTGTGTTCCCGATCTGCATAGTTGGCTTGTGAGCTCCTGCTGGATATGCCAGCCTTGGTTGCTCTAGCAATACTGAGATTCTCACAGTCAGGAGGGATACAGAGATTTTTTTTTCAAGATGGCATCTGTTTACTGAAGTCCTGAGAAACAAAATGTGAGACTCGTGTACCTGTGGGAGTTTTGAATCATTCCCTAGACCTAAAAGACTTTATTTAGCTTAATAGAACTTGTGATTGAGATGGTATACAGTCCTTATAAAATATTACTTTTCTGTAGCCAGGTTTTTACTTTCATAATGATGTTAAAGCTTTAATGGTGATGTTGTTTCATGTAGGGAGAGACAAGGACTTTTAGGAGATTAGCTCTTACATGGAATACTACTGCTTTTACGATGAGGATGGCATAGTTTTAAATTGTAATGATGATTGATTATTTAGGGAGGATGATACAGCACTTATAGAATAGAGATGGTGTTTATGTAACAGAGGTAGTGTTGATGCACTGGAGATAGAGCTTTAGCCTGCTGAGTAGCTTAGAAAAGATAATGTTTAGTAAGGAAAGACGTTACTCGGTTATTCAAAATGTAGCAGTATGAATCATGCCTCTGATTCTACCTGGAATTCCAGTTCATCAAACTGCTGTTATCTCAGGACAAATATACAACTGAGTTAAAGGGATGGAGATCTTGCCTTCATCTATCATCGGTGGCTGATATATAGGAGTTGTTTAAGCAACTAAAGAGCTATATTGCTTTTTCAATATTTTAATAATATAAAGTGATTTTGCTAGATCAAATAATGTTGTTCAATATAAAATTTTATAAAGATGTATTCAAAACATGTAAAATATTTTCAGAACCTGTTTTAGAAATAGTTTCAGAAAATTCATAAAGAGTTTAAATTTGTAAGCTATAAACTATTATTTTCGGTCAAAAGTAACATTTTTTAATTACCGAAATTAAATTTGTATTTGTTTTGCATCAAGTTTAAGTCAAGATCATTCCACTTGATTAAAGACAAGACAATGTACTGCTTCAAAGTTGGGTGGAATAAAAGGAATGTGAAGCCTATTGATTTTTCATTTTAATTCTGTTCTCCTCTCCTGTTAATTTTAATTCTGTTTACATATTCCTGGGTCTTCCTAAATCAAATGAAGATTTATTCCAAGGTTTATACCTAGTACAGTTAAAAGGTTAGATTCAGTTATTAGGTAGTACATATGACATGTACATTTGCCCTCTTTGAACTTAGACATGAGACTTGTTTGTTGGCATCTCAATACTGTACAGGTATAAGCTTCCTTGCTTCCATAGCAACAACTCGCCCTCCTATCCTTCTCCTCCAGCTTTCCGTATGTTCCATTTTGGCTTTATATCTCTTATTTCTTTGTTTTCTTTATTTACCACTGCAAAAGAGAGCCCACCTTAATTGGTACAGTAAGTACTTCTAAAATTGTCTTTGCATGATAATAACAATTCATTGTGGTATATTTTTGTGCACTATTTAATGTGATAATCATACTAAAAAAATGCAAAGCCAAACACCCTCTACTGTATACATTTTGCAAGTTTTTGTTTATATGTTTATTCAGATTTATAGTTACATAAATATTATTTATTAATAGAAGATATAATGAAGAAAATAATAGTGTTTACCATATTTAGTGAATGTTCTGATAGTTAAAATTGATTGATTAAAGAATAACTTGAATTGTAATTGCAAGCTAAACTACTCAGTCATATGTAATGGTAGAATTCAAGGAATTTTCAGTTTACTTTTGTTCTTGTAATCAGTAAAAGTTGTATACACACACATTATTTTTATCCAATTTCTCTTCTTTTTATTACTTGCTTCATATAACAACATCATTAGTATTTATAATTCCCACCCACAGCTTTGTGCATAAGGTACTCTCCCTATGAAATATGGTATCTGCATAAAGTAGGCCACAGTTTATTTCTATGAAATCATCAGTTGTTTATTCAATATACATCTATTATATATATAATTCAGAATTGAATAATATTTGCTCCACAGACTCTGTTTTTCAAAACTGAAGCTTCTTTTACTGGCAATTGAAGTAAAAAACGAGGAGGGAACAGATAGCAAGATTGCAATTAATCCAAAAGCCACCAAAATTCAACCAAATACACAAGGATTCTTTATTGCTCAGTCTGCAGATGAAGTTAAGAGGTAAGAGTCAGAGATGTGTTATAGTGTCATTGATAATAATTTGGCTCTTGATGTTTCAGAAATTATGGAGAGTCATTTTATGTGAGATATAATGTGGGAGATGATGTGTGTCCTTGGTACAAAATGTGGTAATTACCTAATTAGATACAGGATGAAAGCTGCACTCGTGGTGTCCTCTCTTCCCAGCAATTTTGATCATTTAACGCTTTGAAACTACAAATGGTTTTGACCTCTACCACCTTCTCACTTGTTCCATCTGTCTACCACTTCATTTTCGAAAGTGCATTTTCTTATATTTCTTCAGCAGCTTTTAGTTTATATCATTGGCCTCTTGTTCTTGAAGTTCCAGGTCTCAGGAATTCTTCATTATAAATTTTGTTGATTCTCGTACTATTTTATACACAGTGATCATATCACTTCTTTTTCTTCTATCTTCCAGTTTGGCATATTTAATGCCTCTCACCTCTCCTTGTAGCTCTTGTCTTTCAGTTCTGGAAGTGATTTAGTAGCATGTCTTTGCACCTTCTCCAGTTTGTTGATGTTCTTCTTAATTAATTAAGATATGGGCTTAATATTAAGATATGATATTAAGATTAATTAAGATATACAGCCGCTGCATATTCCAGCTTTGGTGTCATAAAGGTCGTGAGCAATTTCTTTAGTATTTCACCATCCATGTATCTAAAAGCGATTCTGAATTTGGAAAGCATAGCATAGGTTCATCACACAATGTTCTTTAGGTGGTCCACGGGTGTCCTTTTTCTATTTAGAACCACCCCTAAAACTCTTTCTTTATCAGACTTTTGTAAAGTTTTTTTACACAATTTGAAAGTTGTGTGTGGTCTATTTTCTCCGACTCCACATTCCATAATATGGCATTTATTCACATTAAATTCCATTTTCGAAGTGGTGCTCTATATACTTATTTTATCCAGGTCTTCTTAAAGGGCATGCCAATTGTCTATGTTTCTTAGTTTTACTGGTATCTTAGTATCATCAGCAAACATGTTCATATAATTCTGTACTGTATTCCTTCTGGTAAGTCATTTATGTAGACAATGAACATTACTGGTTCAAGAACTGAACCCTGTGGTACTCCACTTCTGACATTTCTCCAGTTCAATACATTGCCTCTGATTACTACTACTCATTTATGTCAAAAAATGTTTTATCCGTATTAGAAGTTTACCTGTCACTCCTCCAGTATGCTCCAGTTTCCAGAGCAGCCTCTTATGTGGGACTTGTCAAAAGCCTATTTTAGGTCCAGATAAATGCAATCAACCCAACCAACTCTTTCCTGTAAAATCTCTGTGGCTCTGTCTTAGAAATTAAGCAAATTAGTTACACAGGATCTTCCAGATTGAAAACCGTACTGTCTGTTATTATATCATTATTCTGCAGGTGTTCTCTCCATTTGGTGTTAAATATTTTTTCCAGTATTATGGCTGCTTCACTTGTCAGTGATGCAGGTCTATAATTAAGGAGGTCTTCCTTACTGCCACTTTTGTAGATTGGAACTATAATAGTCTTTTTCTATATACTTTTTCTATATGCTGTATATTTTCCATATACTTTTTCCATATTTCCATATACTGTACTGCAAGGGCTCCTGAGCACAGACATGCCTCAAAACTCAATTGAAGTGGAATGCTGAGCTCATGTTTACAATCTCTTAGAACTCAAGGTGAAACTCTATCAGGGCCAACTGCTTTGTTTCAACTTAACTCCTTGAGCATTTTTTTCTACTTCATCTCTAAAACGCTCTGTGTGCTCTGTGTTGTTCTCGGAAATTTTTATTGTATCGGCTTTTCTGAAAATTTCATTTTGGACAAACACATTTTGGTAGTGTGTGTTCTGGAAGATACTGTATAGTATGGTGAAGGATGGTGTATGTACCAGGAAATATAATGTGGTTGGGGATGGTGTGTTTACTGAGAGATACTCAGTAATGTGGTATGGGAGGACGTATGTGCCAGTAGATACAGGTATAAGCATATGTATGTTATCTTATATAACCTACCTTATATATATATAACTTATGTAGGTTATCTTATAATGATATGTAGGGATATCTTTTTCAGTTTCACTTCAGTAATTGATTAAGGAGTTCTTGTTCCTGTACAAATTTAAGTTTCAATAAGTAGAGGAATGCTAAAAAGTCAAGACAAGTTATGTTTTTCAGAGCCTGGTATTACTGCAAAGCCTGTCATGATGATATTAAAGATGAGACTCTTATCAAGAAGTGCAAGTGTAAAAACTGTAAGTATAATTTAATATAATATTATTTAATTTCTCCTTTTGTGTACAAAAAATTAGTTAAAAACTAATGTTTGTCAACTTGTATTTAAGTGTGTGTTTAATTTTTGCTAATGCTCTTGATTTATGTGGTAAAATGTATTATATCATCATTATTGTGTTTGGTATGGCAGGTTGGTGTAACTTAGAAGATAAATATTAATATTTTGAACAACTATAATCACTTAGGATATCAGTTATACTGTATTGTTATGGTTGAACTTAGCGCCAATTTTAATATTCACCACAGAAAAACAGTCACCACTCATCTGATGACAAATTTTATTTAATTGAAATTAGATACTAGCTTATAAATTATTTAGATTCCCATTGATGAATAGGCTTACAATTTTCAGCAGTATTGTGAATTTTATTTATATCCTATTTTACCATATATATATTTTTAGGTTATCTCATTAATTTTTAAGATTTGAATGACTATAAGGAAAAATTGGCTCATTTGAAAATTTGTAAATATTATTTCACATTTATAAGTACTGTTCTGTACTCTGTTGTAATAATCAGGAGAGGAAATGAATTGTAGAAATATTACTCTGCATTAAACTTCAACCGAGTCATTTTACATCGAAGGGGTTTGAGTTTTTTAAATCTTATTTCAAAGGACCAAAACCCATTTCCCCTCAAAGCTTTATCCTTATTCTTGATGCCTCCTCACATAAATTACACATTAGCTAGGGAATTTCAACCTTTCACTTACTAGATTGTAACTTGTACAATATTCATGCCCGATTATATACTACATTCATCAAAGTTAATTTGAAAGGATTCATTGTAGACTGTTCTTTGATTATTCATAAAAATCAAGAGTTAAATATAATGAAACCCCCCTTCTCTGGTGGGCCCTCAGTAGCTCCGTGAGCAAAGTGCTGGTTCATCGAAGTCTTAATAAAATGTACCCTTGCCTACTGGGAACCAGGACCAGATTCTGCCTCTATCAGGCAAGGGAACCAAAGGGATCAGAGATCAACCCTAAACATAAATTTACTGAAAATCATAAGCACAACAAAACAAGTAACTGCTGAAGAAAATTAGGTAACAAGGCTAATGACTGTTTTCATGACATAAATACCCTATCTGTGATGTGCCTGACTGCCATCAGGTAGCAACCCAGGTCATCCTGGGGTCACAATCAGCCTGTTCTATCACTAACAAGCACCTATACAGAACCCTGCCACCCTACTGAGAAGAAGGGAATCCCAGAGGTCACCGAGTATCCACATGTAACCACATAAAGCCATAACTGTTATGAGAAATCCCACAGACTAACCTTCCTCACTAGCAAAAATCTGGGATTGAAAATAAAAGACTTCCCCAACAGAAAATGGGCCAAATGGAAAAAACCCTGGAAATTAAAAATGAAATCAAGACCACAGCTTGAGGTCGGGAAGCCAATTGACTAGTCACAGCAAGCAGTATCCTGGAAAGAAAACAAAGACGAGTCCTTAATATACATTCGAGGGTTTGAATCTAGCCTAGTATTCGAACCTGGGTGCTTTTCCACGGCTCTGCTGTTTAAAGCAGATCGGCCTGACAATGTACTTCAATGGTCCATCCGGGGGTACATCACTAGTTATGTCCGATGGCAGCTCTTTTCCGTTACCTACGGGATACTAGTTCTGCCTTGGTGGACGCCTTGTTTGTCGATGCCTGTTTCCTTGGTCCTCTGTTCTATGGCTCGTATTTCCCAGAGTGTCTGCAGTGTCATCAAATCTAGACAGCCTGAGGTGTGTCCTCAGGGCCATGATGTTCGCAAATTTGCTATGTTGGCTACAGTCTTCTCCAACAACTTCTGGGTTGATATTTGGATTCGGGGGTTTTGGCACTCTAACAGAGATCCTGGACTGTGTCTCCCACCCTGAATTCTCTACTTCTTACTAGTGCAAGCCACCTCTACTCCTCCCTGGTAAGTCCCATTTTTGTTCTGTGTAGTTAGTTAGCTACAGGAAGTCACTTTGAGGCTCCCTCCAGAAATCCAGTGTTGAATGTAATGAAATGCCTCTTTCTGGATGAGTCGCGGTGGTTCGCTGACTTCCTTTCTCACTACCAGGTTATTTGGTTCATTGTTGGGCTGTTCATCAGCTCCAGAACTGAGAAGGAAGATTACTGCGTGTAGAGACTGGCCCACTTGGTGGTGGCATTTATTTCTATTGGTTTCACAGTAATTTTCATTGTTCCTCTTTTTCTGTGTGAATTGTTTGCAGAGTTGTTTTCTGTTTTTGAAGCTGTGGTCTTTGTTAACTCCTTCAGTTGTGTGTAAAGCTTCGCTGACTTTCTGGATGCTTTCCAGGTGTGGTGGCGAATTGTCACATGCTCTCTGCGCCTCTGAGAGTGAGGGTCAGGTTTCAGCTCTGGTTCCTGATAGGCCAAACAGAACTCTTGCATCTGATGCGACCCATTTGCATGGAGCAATCTCAGCGACACAGCTTCAGTGAGCCACTGGGGCTCGTCCAGAAAGAGGTGTTTGTTTGCATTCAATGGCGGGTTTTATTTCTCAAGAGGATGATGGAAAAATTAGAAATTTAAGACATGGATTGGCTAGGTAAGACTTATAGCAACTATTTGTTAAACGTACAGAGTAAGGGAGGTATACCCAAAATTATATATATATATTTTTTGTTTTATTTCTTTGAATTAAATATTTTATGTTAACACATACATAATAATATAATGATAACACTTCAGCAAATACAAAACTGAGTCAAGTGGATCCCACACACAACACAATATTTTTTCCATGGTTTCAACTAAACCAACATTGTGCATGCATTTCATTCATTTTTAAAGCAAATGAAATAGAACTCAACTTAAGGATACACAGGTCTCTGTGTTAATAGGAGAAAACTTGAGATAAACACCTTGCTTCAGAACTGGGTGCCTCATGAGCGCAACACAACCTCACTTAGATAGTTAACAACACTAACTCACTTGGTTAGATGCGGCTCCCCTCTGAGGGTGGTGGCGGGCCAAAGGTGAGACACTGGCAAATGCATGGGTAGTCTACTTTACACACAGACAAACATTGTCATGTGCAATTAAACATACTTGCAAACACTAGCAAATGAAACATAAAATTAACACAAATTAAACTAGCTGTTATTTAAATAAAAACAAACACATTTAGATTAATAACAAATGAAAGCTACACATTACATGCCAGTTATTACAATAAAAATAAACTGTTGGTCACACAAGAGTCCTCATTTTTCACTATTAACTTTGTAGAGAGCAGGAGAAAGATAGCAACAGCCAGACCTAAACTTTAATAGGCCTAGTGTATATATATATGACCTAAATTAGGCCTAGGCTTGCTTATTTAATCCTAGTACAAGTTAGGTTACATTGTATAGTTATTGTTCCATTTTTTAGCATGCCATTTGGAGTGTTTTAATAGTAAAAAATTTGAACTTTTTGGGGATAAAAACAGTCCAATTTTTGTCTATTAGACCAATAGTTGCTTTAAGTACTATCATCTTTGGTGGATAGGTAGAATTTTCTTCAAACAATTACTTGTTTTGTTGCACTTATGCTTTCTGGTGTTTTTTCTTTCTCAATTTTGGGTTGATCAGTTATTTCCAAGCTCCCCTTCACCACAAAGAAAAAACCAGGTTCTGGTCCTGTCTCCTGGTAGGCAAGGGTGGGTTTCAGAGGCCTCATGCAGCCCTCTAGGGCTTGAAAGGACCAGGACTTAGCTCAGGGAGATACCGAGACAGGTCCACACAGAAATATATTAATTCATTTGATAACTATCTAATCGGCTTAAATCCCATCCTGTTATTGGCTGATGCAGTGTTTTTAGCAAAAAAAAAAAGTCTATGAATGAATTTTTACAAGTTTTTGGTATCTATACTGGAAATGCAGTACCACATGATAATTTTTTTTTTAATATTATGATGGTTTGCTACATTTTAAAAGCTTGAAATTCCTGTCATCATTGCTTTGAAAGTCTACAGTTACTTCTCAACAAAGCACAAAATTAATTAAAGGAATGCAAATTTTCCTCTGAATCAAATACAGTAGGAATATTATTGAATTAAAGAACAGATATTCAGTACTATTACTTTTATCACTAGGTGTATTATATAATTACTTTAATTGAATCCATTAAGAAATTAATATTGAATTTTTCTTGTAGTGATCCTCATAGTTCAAATATTTCAAAATTAATTGTGGTTAAAGTGAAAGGGGCTTTTTTTTTTTTTTTGTATGGTTGTTATTTTTCATTTGTCATTGATAATTTATATCTTATCAAAATCTGAAATTTATTTTGTGTTTAGTTGCTTGAAGTACAGATTTAATATTGTCAAGCCATGAAGCTTAGCTTTGGTGCACCACTGAAAGATTACTCATTATATTGTCAATAATAATATAAAGTACAAAATTAGTTACTAATTCAGTTTTCATTACATGCATACATATGCACCCTATTCAAGGGAAAATTTGATCTCCATCATGTATTGGAAATTGACAAATCAATTTAACTTAACAAAACTGGATGAAGAATTATTTTCTGAAAATTTTTGATAACCAAGAATTTTCTTTGAAAGTTATATAATCTTTCATCTTATTGTATTTTCTTAATGCTATATATATTGGTCAAAAAATGTTTTAATGTTCCATGGCTAATTGGCTAAGGGTTACTTTAGTTACACTCAGTGTTTTTGGTCACACAAATTGAAATACAATTGATGGTCTGTGTGGCACCAAAGTATTTTTAACTCATGTATTACAGCAATTTAAATCCTTCACATATTATTCATGTTACTGTTTAACTTCATTGTCAAGTCCTTCATGCTTCGAATCTAAGGATATTATAACAATATTCAAATTTTCCCTGCGTGTGTATCCAGCATCACCGCCAGTCTCACGTGTCCAGTTTGGATTTCCTTTTATATAGTACCATATGTTCCCCTCTGTCTTGTTGTGTCATTCAAAAGCCAATTTTGTTTGGTTCTAATTATCTTGGTATCTCCCTAAATGTTGTTCTTATTTTATGAATTTCAGTCACTCCTACTTATTCCATTTCTTGGGACTTGGTGCCTCATCTTCATTCAATGAAGCTTCATTGATTTCTGTGCAATAGATACATTATGCTTTTATTCAATAGCTAGAAATATGTATGTTATTATGTTTCATGTTATATTTAGTTAAGATTTGTTGTAAAAACGATATTAAAAATAGATGTATGAATACTTTAGAAAGAGAGTAAATCCAGGCCTATAGATATTACACATTTTTACTTTCTAACTTCTCTTACTTAATGTTCAACACATTGTATTATGCTGACTAGCCTGTTTGGTTGCAGTGCTTAGCATGACGCCTAAATAATCATTATTCAGGCTATTGCACATAAATAATTATATTTCTACTTTCCATCGTAGAGATTATTACACAAGGAAATCACATTAATGTGATATATCAATGAGAAAATCCATTGGAGCAATGCAGGGATTCGAACCCTCGACCAGGGTTCCGAGCCGAGCACCTTTACCTCTGGACCACGACATGGAACTCCTGGTTGTATAACTTATACAACGTCATGGTGCAGCGGTAAAGTGCATGGCTTGGGAGTACCCAGGTTGAGGGTTAGAATCCCAGCAGTGCTCTAGTGGACTTTCTCATAAGAGATAATTAAATGACATAGGATCCCCATCAAGCATTGTAGTTGATAACATTCATATTGCTGGAAAAGCATAGCTTCTATACATACTGGCTCACTCCCTCTGGTTTACAAATACAGTAACTTAATTTATTATAATAATTATATGCACTTATGAAGCAATAGCTGCTTGCAATTATTTTTCTGTAAGTTATTAAAATCACTTACTTAGGGATACAATTAAAAAATATTCAGCATGGTAATTTATTATTAGTTTTTCTCATTGTCATTTGTTTACAGCAGCCTATTTTCATGCCATGAATATGCGAATTGGATTATAAACAAACTTGAAAATGGAAACAGAACATTCTTTATTTCAGACTATATGGCAAGTTGGACTAGTCACCTGTGTTTACACATTGGTCTACATGTGTCTTTTATATCACTTTTTATTGTATACAATAGTTAATGAAAGCAACATAGCCACTGTTTGCTCTTTACCAGGAGTTTCAGTGAACCGAGACAGCTTTCTATTGTCGAATTTGTTTTGGCAGCTGGCTATTGGAGTATTTGTTGATCTTACAGAACATCTTTCTAACTCATTTATGCTTTATAAATTTCTTGGCTAGAGTTAGCTCAGAGGTCATTTAGATATATAAACTTACATGTGCTCATGCACATGTAAGTTTATATTGAATAAACTTATTATGTTTCTCCTGAAAGCATTTCAGTACAGTACATCCATACACAAGTTGCCATATTTGTCCAAGTGAGTTCCTTTTTTTTCCCCCCTGTTTTTGCCTGCCATTTAGCAGCTCTTTAAATTATCCCAGCACTTGCCTCTCATTGACTGAAATAAGCAAAATACTTTTTTTTTTTTTAAGGAACGTCAAGTTCCTCAGCAATAGTACAAGGAACCACATATCTACCACCTGTAGTATTTTAGAAATTATATTTCCAAGAAATCTTAAAAGATAATATCTACATGAACAGTGTTTTATGTTATATTAAATATATTAGGTTTTACTGAAAATATTTTATTTTGTCAGTAAATGTTGTTCATTTATTAGTAAAAAACTAATGCAGGAAACAAGTCGAGTCTATTTTAACATGCGAATGAATGTGCTTCGACCATGATGTCATTCGGGTTTCTTTATTTTAAGCAGCTACTAATTTATTTTTGTGTATTTTTTTTATATTAAACATGGAAGGTACCCAACATTTACAATACATGAAAAAACAGCAAATATAGATTTTAGTTTAATTTAAAATTCAGATATGAAATTCTAAGTGTGTAATTTTTTGTGTTAATGATTGCACCGCCATAAAATTCCAATCAAATCTGGACAGTTAAATAGTGCTGTAATTTGATTAATCATGGTAGAAACATACCATCCTTTGGTGATTTGATTTAAAATTACATTGAAAATATGAGATTATATAGTATTTTCCCAATTTGTTACCCTTCTTGGTGCTCATTGTTGCAAAAAAACAAAACAATATTGGCAGTACTTATCATAATAGTACTACTAATAGCAGTAGCACTGCCCATAGCAGGAGATGAGGGAGGTTTCAGCAGGACTGTTTTAATGCATTGACTCATTATGAATACCCTATCTGTATATATACATTTATCAATATAGTATCTCTGACACCTTGTTCCCTTCCCACTCCCCCTGGAACTCCTCTAGGAGTGGCCACAAGAGAAAGCCTCCAAGCAGCCCTACTCATGGGACCTTTCTTGTATGTACTCCACCACTTTGTCATTCTGAGATGTTGGTTGCTTACCCATCACTCTAAATTCCTTGTACTGTATTTCACTCCTACAAACTTTTCCTTCTTTATATCACTCACATTCTCCAGCAATCTCTATGAAGGCCTAAAACCATCATGGTATTGCTCTTGACCCACATCATCTTATATACTTGAAACTATTACTTTCTTTCATTTACCAGTACAACATACATTTCATAATTAGCTAATTTCAACAGCTTGAATTTTAAATTTGTGTTCACTACATGTTCATGTTCACTCCCACAGGTCATGGGTGGATTGAGTGCAGTGTCACAATCCTTTATTCACATTCATGATAATATTTTCTTCTCTTAGCTCTCCCTCTACTGACAAGGCTAGGCCTTTGAAATGGTTGTGCAATGCAAAGAGTGTTCAACTGCAAAGCTTCTTACTAAGTGCTTGTAAAATCCACTGTTTCTCCAGGGCTGAATTTGTTTCTATCTTTTTGACATTCAGAATACTAATGAGATCCATATTGATTGCTTGAAGAGCAATGGACAGGTAGCAGTCGTGAATGCATTGGTAAAGCGTATATTTATCCTCAGAAAGAGACGTACGAAGGTTACTTGCATCTGAAGAATTAATAGAGTAATTCTGACTAAAAGTATAGACACTGAAAAATCATGTCATAGTGCATGCAGTGTCAATAGCTTTATGCTTTGGCATTTGAATGTTTTACCTGGTATCTTCAGATATTTTTTTTATTACATCATACATTTCTGACATGGGCTATAGTGTGATAACTCATTGCAGGTGCTCTATTATATTCTAAGCAGTTAAGTACGTAATGTCACTGAAGTGCTAATGAGGTCACTTTTTTTTGTACAGTGTATTAACAAAGGTGAGCAATGAAATATGATTTGTTGTAACAATAATCACAAACTTACAGGCAGTGGTCAGTGGTCAATAATCAAACTTACTCAGCAATGATTAAAAAAATGAGCAACTGTCATTCAGAACCCATTATACACTTCCTTTCAAAAATGGAAATGAAATGAATAATTTCTTTAGTGTAGAGTCACTGGAATGTAGTTAGCATTGGCAGAGTAACTGTGAAGGTGTGTGTTTAATATTGTGATACTGTGGAAATTTAGGTAAACCTTCTCTCAACAGTGATCTTCATTTATTATAGTGTTGCCTCGGTTAATGAATTTAATCCGTTCCGGTACGGAGCTCGTCACGTGAAACACTCGTCTTGCGAAACAACATCAACACTGTCATCGGAGGCGTCCGAGAACCAACGGGAACGTTAGGAAGCACCACGTGGTTTGCTCGTTAACCGAGCGGAAGCTCATCAATCGAGACAAATTTTCTGTGAGTGGCTCGCTCGTTACCTGAAATGCTCATAGATGGAACCTCGTTGCCCGAGGTTCCACTGTACTATATGATAATTCTGTTGACTGTGGAAAGTGAGTGTAGAGCCTCATTTCAATTCCCCTTCCTGGTAACCAAAGGATGACCAAATTATCTAGGTAAGGCTATTACAACCCATTGATGTACATATATTTTGGTGCTGGAACTGGGGGCATTTCCACTAAAATATTGATTGATTTTGCCGACTGCTGATTTTAGTAAAAATTCATTGTTTATGGTATTAAACTGAACTTTAGTAATGAACAGTTATACTAATAAAAGTATAGTACTAGTACCTACATAAAAGTATATGCTAATGCCTACACTGGCTTGACTGTACAGAAAATGTGAAGCAACACACGGTACATATAAATATGCCAATATGTTATATCAGGTAAATGTGTCACAGATACCGATAAAAGCAGCTTGGTGCTGTTCTTACTATGTGGCTAGACAATGTAATATATGAGTTTCACAATATAAATACTCATCATTTCCAGATGTAATACCTGATTTCTAGAAAAATTATATTGTCTTGAAAAAATATTCAAAATTGGGATGGTATTATTTTATTTGTAAGTACATTCCAAGGCTGGAGCTGGGCCTTCATCTATTGACTAGAAAATCAAACTCTCCTAATTGTACCAATGCAGGATCTCTGGTTTGCAAGCATTGTCAATAATTTGAACCCCTGAAATGAACCACTTAACAAGGTAAGCAAAAACAGAGTTCTTGCTGCCAGAGCTGCTAAGGATTACGTTAATAAATATAATATTCTGAGCATAAAATTCAGCTTGAAAAGAAGTACGTATCTAAAAGTGGTGAGATACGTCACAGACACAAATCCTGAAATTTTGATCTACTGATTAATTTGAACATGCCAATAAGCATTCTAGAGATCCAGTGATATAATGCAAATGGGAATCAAAACACCTGATGAATCACTGCAAGTGTTGTTCTGCAAAATGTTAGAAAAGGAATAAAAGCATAGTCTTAACGAAAAGCACCTTTTTATCCAACACCTTAAAGTTGTGTGGCATGAGGAATGAAGTAGACAGGTTGCTGAGGTCCATGGCATCCCTGGAAGGAGAGGGAAAATAAACTCAGACTAAGCCCTTGGAAACAACCTTCAAAACCCAGAAATCCATGACTCAAGCATGGTGAAATGTCTGAAGACTTCAACCTACCATTGTTTTTGTGACTTGCTATGAAAGGGCTAATGTAAACGACAGCCAAAACATCTCGTAGGCAGCTTATTCATCACCTTGTAGGATGTATGGGATGGTAGGAGACATAGAGACACTTGAGCAGGAGTGTGAGATTATAAGGTACCCATGGGAAAAAGCCAGGTACCTAATGAAATAGCTAATAGGTGGCCCAGTTATCACCCAAGTTCTAATGATTGTCATGGTCAGGGAACAGCAGTAAAAAGGTAGAAGCAGCAAACTAAAAGAATGAGCATTAAATGTAATGAAACAACTTTTTTCTGGTGGGGTCCTTCTTGGTTTTCTGTTGATTGATGTCTGGCATATTCTACCAATTCAATTCACACCATGCCCTTATGAGTCATATATAAGCCTCCTGGGTGTAAAGCACAGTGCATGAATTTGCAGCCACTTGCCATATTTTGCAGTTACTTCTTCTCCAAGTGGGCTCCATGGCTCAGCTCCACTCTTACTGCTCTGCTGGTGTTCATTGTCAGAATCATGGGAGTATCAATTAAGTCTCTTCCTTTGTGAGGGCTGGATGCTCGAGGTCGTTTACATTCTGAATTCTTGGGGTCTGGTTCTCCACGCATTTCACATTTGGGGCATGTCCAATTTTCTAGTGGATGGTGTCTACCATTTTCGTCCTATTACCACAGAATGGACCATCGAGGATGTGTCCTTCCATAGGCTGTGCCAGAATTCAGCTATACTGAGGTGGACCTCTCTGTGTTGGCATGGAGCTGGTAGCTTCTGGTTTATGTGGTCCCATTCCCCAATCGTGAGGCTCTTGTGGTGAAAGCTTTTTGGCTGGACCAAGGATGATGGGAGTTTCTTTATCTCTTCATTCCGGTTCAGTTGTTACTCAAGATTCTGTCCAGATTAGAGATGTTCTCCAGCAGGAATCTCTTGTTGACTACCTATGGCCGGTCCAGCCATGGTTTCTAGCTCGTTTGACTCATTGTCTAAATCCCATCATTTTCTGTAGCTCTGCCTCTTCCAGCAGATAGGCTTAGAGATGTCTATTGATGATTCAAGACTCCTCAAGCCTTGTTTACAGTTTCTGGGGAGAGCCCCTTGTGGCTCTATGCAGCTATCTGGCTGAGATGGATCTCAACTGCTAGGTCATATCACCCATAGAGTTCTGTTTGGCCTACTAGGGACCAGAGCCAGAACCTAGGCCCCCCTTGACAGAGAGAGAGAGAGAGAGAGAGAGAGAGAGAGAGAGAGAGAGAGAGAGAGAGAGAGAGAGAGAGAGAGAGAGAGAGAAGAGAGAGAGAAAAGAGAGAGAGAAAAGAGAGAGAGAAAAGAGAGAGAGAAAAGAGAGAGAGAAAAGAGAGAGAGAAAAGAGAGAGAGAGAGAGAGAGAGAGAGAGAGAGAGAGAGAGAGAGAGAGAGAGAGAGAGAGAGAGAGAGAGAGAGAGAAAAGAGAGAGAGAGAGAGAGAGAAAAGAGAGAGAGAGAGAGAGAGAAAAGAGAGAGAGAGAGAGAGAAAAAAGAGAGAGAGAGAGAGAGAGAGAAAAGAGAGAGAGAGAGAGAAAAGAGAGAGAGAGAGAGAGAGAGAGAAGAGAGAGAGAGAGAGAGAGAGAGAGAGAGAAGAGAGAGAGAGAGAGAGAAGAGAGAGAGAGAGAGAAGAGAGAGAGAGAGAAGAGAGAGAGAGAGAGAGAGAAGAGAGAGAGAGAGAAGAGAGAGAGAGAGAAGAGAGAGAGAGAGAAGAGAGAGAGAGAGAAGAGAAGAGAAGAGAAGAGAAGAGAAGAGAAGAGATAACACTCCAATGATTGACAACCCACAAGAAGTTGACATAATGGCACTAGAGATTTGTAATCAGGATGATAATCTGGTAATCATAAATACTTACAGTCCACCAGCATTCAAAACATGGACAAAGGAGGATCTGGACTACAAATGAGAGGGCTTTTTCACAGGAGATGTTTTTTCACCCATAAGGTTGTAAACTCATGAAACTGCCCGCCAAAGCCTTAAACGCCCAAAACTATGCTGGGTTTTAAAATACAGCTGGAAAAGATTATCAGGGCAAATGGGGGTACCTTTGACATACCTAGCTTCCTGTTCTCATCGAGGCCACTAGTATTAGTGAGCCTCAGGTAAATTCAATTAAAAATGTGAAATGAAACCAGGCCTGTTCAATAAGTTCATTAAAAGCAAATTGCAGGTGAAGGATAAAATTCAGAGGTTAAAAATGGGAAGTATTAATGGAGAATGAAAAGGAAATGTGAGAAATACTGAATGAACAATTCCAAAGAATGTTTGTGCAAAATTATATTTTCAGAGAAACACACAATAAGAATTCCAGAGAACAACATAGAGATGTCTAAGAACAAAGTGGTAAAAATTCTCAAGGAGCTAGGTCAATGGCTTCCACCAAAACTGCAACTAAAGCAGTTGGGCCAGATGGAGTTTCACCTTGGGTTCTGAGAGAATATGCAACTAAACTCGGCATTCCACTTCAATTGATTTTTCAGTCGTCTTTGTGTACAGCAGTCTTGCCAGATATATGGGAAAAAGGCTAACAATCTACAAAAGTGGCATCAGGGAAAGACTTTCTTAATTATAGACCTGTACTGTTGACAAGGGTAGTAGTCAAAATATTGGAAAAGAGTATTAAAACAAAATGGGTAAAATATCTGGAATGAAATGACATGTTATGGAATGTGGAATAGGAAAAACAAAATCATACACAATCTACAAGTTAGGTGAAAAAGTTGTTAAGAATTCTGATAAAGAGGTTTAGGGGGTGGTCCCAGATAGAAAACTGTCACCACTCACCATACCAGCTTTGTGGTTCGCTATGGTGAATACAAATGTAGATACTTACATATAACATGTACATATATATTGTAATAACAGCAAAAGGAGTATGTAGGGAGAAGCCATTTTGGTGAGGGAGGTGGCATCATCTGCATGACTTGTCATGCTGTGTAGAGGGTGTCCACTATGCTCTTTGGGCACCATACCAGTTTAATTGCACAGTTATGGTGAACAAAACATGTATATACATATATATAATGTATGTATATAGTGTAATAACACCACAAACAGTATAGTTGGAGGAGGAATATTAGTACATCTGGCCTTGAACCAGTGAGGGAGGGAGGGAGGGAGCATCATCTGGCCTTGAATCAGTAATTACCTAAATGTAGTTACAGGATGAGAGCTACACTCGTGGTGTCCCGTCTTCCCAGCACTCTTTGTCATATAACGCTTTGAAATTACTGACGGTTTTGGCCTCCACCACCTTCTCACCCAACTTATTCCAACCGTCTACCACTCTGTTTACAAAAAGTGAAGTTTCTTATATTTCTCCGGCAGCTTTGTTTTGTTAGTTTAAATCTATGACCTCTTGTTCTTGAAGTTCCGGGTCTCAGGAATTCTTCCCTCTCAATTTTATCGATTCCTGTTACTATTTTGTACGTAGTGATCATATTGCCTCTTTTTCTTCTATCCTCTAGTTTTTGCATATTTAATGCCTCTAGCCTCTCCTCGTAGTTCTTGTCATTCAGTTCTGGGAGCAACTACGTGGCATGTCTTTGCACCTTTTCCAGTTTCTGAAGTTCTGAAGTTAGAAAGTGTAGCATAGGCTCCTCGCACAATGTTCTTAATGTGGTCCTCAAGTGACAGTTTTCTATCTAGAACCACCCCTAGATCCCTTTCTTTGTCAGTAAGTATGGATCAGTGTAACCGTGTCATACACAATAATAATCCTGAACACCAGGATATCAACAATAATGGTCCTGAACACAGGAGTTAAATCATAATGATCCTGAACAACAGGAGTTACCTGATTCAGATCGATCCAGTGAGGGTGGGAGGGAGCATCAGCTGTGTGTGGCGACCTGTGTTGGTCTCAACTCACCATACCTGCTTAGTTGTACAGTTATGGTGAACAAAACATGTAGATACTTATATATAGTGTCTGTATATATATAGTGAATAAAAGCAAAAACAGTATGGTGGGAGGAGAATGTTGGCAAGTGAGGTGTTGAGGGAGGGAGTGGTCGTGAGTGGCTGGCTGGTTGGCTGGTGTGGCAGCCACTTCTCGTTGCTTTTTGACTCACCATACCAACTTAGTGGGTTCATTATGGTGAACAAAGCATGCAGATACTTATATATACCCTGTGTGTATAAAGTGTAATAACCGCAAAACTATTTGTTTATTGTTTTATGAACATAATAATTGAATCACTAATATGCTCACAATACTTTTGAGTATAGTGATGGTTCACACATTTTATTATATAAATATATCACACTACACACTATTCAATAATATTACTGCAAAAAGACAGAGAAAAAATCAGTCAGAGACATTGATATAATTAGATAATAATGTCTTTGTGGCAACTCCCGCCTGACCGCCTCTGACGATTACTCTGTCAACGCCTCACTTTTGCCAGACTTCCTCAACGTATTACGGCCAAAATATGTCACCTACGATTTTTTCCTCCCATGATCAGGGAACACAAATAAACACTTTTATAAGACAAAATATTTTGGGGGTAATTTTGATATTTTTGCGCCTGTGGGTGTTGAAGGCCATATATAGCCCAGAGCAGTTTAAGGGTTAAGTGGTACTGTACATTGCTGCAAAGCCACTAACACACAGTGTTTCAGGCAGGTCCTTAAGCCAACAAATAAGTGTAATCATGGATTCAGTGTAGCAGAATAGGAATTCACATAATAACTATTTCAGCATAAAGTGATAAAATATATTATACTGGTGAAGTTGTATTTTTAGATTGTAATATACTGAATAGGTGGATAGCACAAGATATTATGTTAGTAGCACAAGGTGGGATATGAAATCAGGTACTTCATTGTTCTACATTTGAATATAGTATAGGTTGGATAACTTTTATAATTCATTAGAAAATTAGTTCTATATACTGGGTCCTTTTATTTGCATGGAATGTTTGCATTTATTTTGACTTTGATAATATCAGAGATATTTTTTGTGGTGTGATGCTTATGGGTTCTGTTACATCCATATAGGAAGAGTTTCAAAACAGGATTAGAATTTAGGAACAAGATTTTGTAAGTGTAAATGACACAAGAAAATGTGTGGAGTGAGTGTTTATTTAACATGTTCAGGGATTTAAACAAAGAGGCTGTGTATTGTTTGACGACAGAATTTGTTATAGTTCTGTTAGCAGATTTGTCCAGGGTGATGATGGGCTTGAAGTAGTTTGCAGTGGTTTTACCCTATGCAGAGATACTGTAAGTTAGAATGGAATAAATCAGTGAGTAGTATCATGTGAGAAGAGCAGAGCAGGAAACATCTCATTTTTTAGAGTATATCAACAGTTTTAGAGAAACTTTTTGGCGTTGTGCTGTATGTGAGTACTGATGTTTGGTCTCCTCTATATATAAGCCAAAGAACTTTCCCTCATATCTACTATTAATATTGACATTGTCTGTTTTGGTTTGATGCTTCGTGTCATCAAATACAGCAATATGTATAGGTTTAAGAACATTATAGACATTGAGCAAATCATTGATGTATACAGTATATGAAACAGGAGAGGTCCTAGGATGTTACCTTGTAGCACTCCTGTAGTTAATGTTCGAAATGGAGAGATTATATCATTAATGACTCTGGATTGAGGTCTGAACTATATCGATCAGATATATGATTAGAATATAGTTCATATAGTGACAAAGTTTACATAGGGGGTTATTATGATTTACAGTACCAGAAGCCTTTCTCAGGTCAATGAAAAGCCAGTTGAGAAATAATTTTTGTCAAGGCTGTAATTATAAAGGCTAATGACCTATGTGCATTTACAGCATGAAAGCTATGCTCGTGATGTCTTGTCGTCCCAGTATTCTTTGTGATATGATGCTTTGAAACTACTGATGGGTTGGCATCCCTTGCCCTCTCATTTAAGTTGTCCAACTGTCTGCTACTCTGCAAAAGAGAACTTTCTAATTGTTTTAGGCACCTTTTTTTCCTTAGCCTCTGGTTCTTGAAGTTGCAGGTTTCAAGAATTCCTCTTTGTAAATTTTGTTGATTACTGTTACTATCTTGTTCATAGTGATCATATTGCCCATTCTTCTGTCTTCTTACTTTGGCATATTTAACATCTCTAGCCTCAGCTTGTAGATTTAATTAAGCAAACTAATAATAATAGCATCATTGGTACTCCTTTGGGATCTGAAGCCAAACTTCAGATATGTTGAATGTTATAGTGTAAAGCTGTTTGTAAATAATCTTTTTCAAGTATTTTTTGTAATATTGGTAGGTTTGTTATTGGTCTGTAATTATTTAAGTGAACTGTATCATCCCCCTTTATGAACTTTATTAGGAAGTATCTCTGGAATATTTATAAAAAGATTAATGCCAATTGATGAAAAGAAGCTTTAAATTCAGTTGCAGTTTTTAAATCTGTTGCCATTGTATTACCATCTTTAGAGAGCTTAATCTCTTTATTATGTGAATATTGTTTTGATCCTAGGATATTTGATCTGGTTTTCCATGTGTTTTTTATGTTTTTCCATTTGCATCTTTAAATTGTTTCTAAAACGGGATAGTTTAGCTCTTCTTATTATATTAGTAAGTATTGATGAGTATCATATTACTAGTTTTTTGTAACCAAGTTGATCCTATGTTTTTCATATAAATATTTCTTGTTAATTGCTTAAGTATGCCATTTGTAAGCTTGGGATTGTTTAAACTCTCAGGAGTTACTTGGTGAGAAGAGGGCAGTGTGTGTTGTGGAGGCTTCAGATTTTGGCGAGGAAGATGTCAGTTAATGAATTGATGTCATGTGTATTATTTAATTCAGATTCCCAGTTTATATTGTGAAGTGCCTGTATGACATTGCCTATTGCTGTTTTGGTGTGTACTCTGAAGGTTAATTTCTTGGTTTTCAATGGTGTTTTGTCCATGTTTGCAAAGAGGTAAGTAAGATAGTGATCAGTTGGTGTGTCAGTAACTATGCTAGAAGTGTTACGGGCTGTTATGTTAGGCATATATAGTGTCCTAGGTTGTGGTAAATGTTTGAGTGATTCAGGTGATTATGGGGATTAGCATACAGGAGTTCATGATGTTAAGGAAATAGTCGACTTAGGGTCTATTTTGTTGAGGCAGGTCAATGTTGAAAGTACCTCCTAAAAGATGTGATTTTTGTTGAGTTTAGTTCTTAACACTTTAGTCCGGGCATGACGCAGCATTGTATCATCCGTTTACTGTCGGTAATCTCGAGGATGACGCAGCATTGCGTCATCCACTAAAATGATTGCCAAAAATCAGGTTTTTTTCCAATTTTTTGGGTACAGTTTGGTAACTGTCAACAAGCCGAATGCAATCTGTGACTACAATACAAACATGAAAGGTGTTGATCACTTTGACCAAGTGATCAAATATTATCACTTCATAAGGAAAACTCTCAAATGGACGAAGAAAATGACCATCTATTTTGTGCAAATGGCTATCTACAATGCTTATGTGATGTACAACTACTACACAAAAAATACTAAACTGTATACATATACATAGTATATGTATACTACATATACTAAAATACTAAATACTAAACATTTGTGGGCAGGAATTGGGAGTGTAGCTGGAAGGCATCTGGGTGCTCACTCGCGGTTAATACGTGGCCCGTCTTCAACTCGTTGGCGGGTGGAGCGTGACCAGGTTTTTTATTTTATATGCTAATGTTCTTCTAGAGAATTCTATTGCGAACTCATTGATACCAAAATGAAAGACCTAGGACGAAAATTGAGGTGACCAGAGTGAAAAGAGTGAACACATTTTATCGCTTTTGCGCGCTCCTGGGTAACTCTTTCGCACTTTCTCTGTTTGCTGTGGGTAATTAGCCAGGCTTTTGGAGTTTATATGCATTTAGTGCTGTAGAGAATTCTATTGCGAACACAATGATACCAAATTTAATCTCGTAGGACGAGAATTAAGGTGACAAAGTTGAAGAGAGTATACACTTTTCAGAATTAACGCGCGCTCCCGTGAAAGGCTGGGACCCAAATCGCACAGTTGAGGGGTGGCGGGCGGGGCACGCCAAAGTGTTAAACTCCATAAAATATTTGATAATACAGTTATTTTGGTATTGGGAAATTAGTAAACAGCCCCAGTAGTTTTATTGGATTTAAAGGTTTTGATTGAGAATTAAGCAAAAGTGGATTCACAGTACAGTAGTTGTCTCTGTTGTTGATGACACTAGTGCTTGTAAAGTTATCCTGATAATGGATTTTAGTACCAACCCACTTTTTATTTCTTTTTATTTGACCTACAGTTATGAATGCCTTTATAGCCAGATAAGTTGCATAATTGGATAAAGTCTTTATTTAGTCATGTTTCTGTTAAGATAATGAAAGAGAGTTTAGTGTCTAGTGCTTCTAGTAGTGTGTTTGTTTTCAAGGTATTTATTGAGTGATCTGACATTTTGGTTAAAATACTGATAAACTAGTGTTAGATTGAAGCTTGTTTTTGGCATGGTTTGACATGTATTAACTGCAGAAATGATTATTATTATACTGGTTATTGAAAATATGTGCTAGCAGATTTAAAGTTGTGTTCATCTATGAAAAATCATTAAAACCTTTATGGGAGCCCTAGTAAAAGAGTTACCATTCATACCCTCATATTTTCCATACTCTATGGGTTGATTTATCTGAGAGAATTTTTCATTTTAACCTAGAATATGATTGGCAACTCTCCCACCAGTCTGTGAACTGTGGCCTAACATCTTAAGCAAATATGCACATTCCCTGCTTCATTGAACTCTTGTTTGTCAAATCCAGTGAGTAAAGTGGTTCCACTGCATTTCTGGGCTACTTGATCTGGTGCCACTTTAACTGTTCATCGGTAATTCATTATCTGAATCATAGCTGGTTCATTTTGGTTCATTTTGGTTCCTTCTGCTGTAGGGCTGGACTCTGTGTGTGGTTTATCTTTTGAATTTGTGGGTTTTGGCTGTGTGTGGTTCATGTGGGCAGCACGTCCAACATATTTGTAAATGGTGTGTCTCGTTTCTGTTCCTTCACTGCAGAGTGGAGAGTCAATGATGTTTCCTTCCATTAGCTTTGTGAGTCATTTGGGTACTCTCAGGTGGACCTCTTCAGAGTGGAATGGTTTATGAGGTTTCCAGTTTCTGTAACTGCATTGCTGGATCACAAAGGTTTTCATGGTGAATGGTTATACCTGGACTGGAGTGGGTGGAATTTAACTAGGGGGTTGGAACTGTCTAATGAGTGTGCACATAGTGAGCACAAACATGGTTGCTAATGTTTTTCTATGCAGTTGCTTGTTTTGAAGCACAATACCTTTCTGGTGGCTTTTACTCGAATCAGATTGATCTATTTTATCCCCAGTTTCCCTTACGTCTATTGAGTGAACCAGATTCTGATTTTGGTTTTTATAGGCGCTCATGACTCACAAGGGCATGGTGGGGTACATTAATAGGTAGTACATTGTAGCTCTTTTTGGAGCTATCTGGCTCAGTAGCTCGAGGACCCACCAAAAAAGGTGTTTCATTACATTTATTGCTGGATTTATTATAAATGTTCAATGGATTAAGCTCAGGTTTAATATAAAGTTTTCTAATAGAAGTCCAACTTTCTGTTCTCAAGAGGTTTGCATTGAAACTTGATAGATTGCCATTGATAGACACCATAGCCAGTGAAATGCTTGTATCCTTAAAATATGCTATCCTTCAGATGTCAAAAATGGCATCTCTTGCATACATACATATCTCTTAAGTTAATCTACTTCACAGCCTTTACTAATTATTCAAGAAAATATCTTTATTTACATTCTTCAAAAGAAAAAAAGAAAATTTCCATATAAGAAATAATGAAGTGAGCTGGTTGGTTATTTTTTCTTATCATTTGGCATTAAATCTTTTAAAGTTGTTAGTAAATGTTTACAAGTTGACTCGGAAAAGGTTTTTTATGCAGAGAATTTTGCCATCGCAATCTTTTGTTTGTTTAGGTTTCCTTCAGCTATGCCTGAAATGTTGTATGTGATGTAAAAGTTTATTTATCTTATAAAATTTAATATAAGGAAAATAGTTGTGATCATTACACAAATAGATCATTTTCTAGTTGTGATCATTAGTTCTACAAGAAAATTGCACATAATATATTATGTACATGATAGTTTCAGACTTAATTTTAGGCATTGGGACTTTTATTAAATTGGTAAAGTTTTATGGTTGGTAAGAAATAATGTTGTGACCTGCTGTCACCCATCTCCCTCAGCATTTTGTGTGTGATTTGAGGGTTATAATTTCATATGGCTTGAAGCAGCCATGAATGAATCCGAACACAGTGCAGCATGTGTGAATGATTGGGTATTTGACTCAGTGTTACTAATATTGGTGTTAGTGTGGGTTTGCTAGGCTCCATTTAGGAAAGTGTTGTAACACCCCCTCTCGGGAAAAATTCAATTTCATTAGCTCAGTCCAAGGTTATAATTTGCTAATCTTACTTAGTATTATCCCTTTCTGTACTAATATTATGATTATGCTAAACAGAATATTCAGAATTGTTTTCAGGATGCTAACAAAAGTTTCAAAGGTAACAGTCAGTAAACATTTATACTGATATTACTGGATTTGCATGTAACTATTACTGTTAGAGCTTACTGATTTAACATGTTATCAGCAAATAAACTACTGCTGAAGTTTATAGCATCTTGCAATATTTCATCAGTCAATGGGTTTGTATAATCCATGTGTAAAAAAGTGTTACATAATAGATTCTAGAAGACAAAACAATTAGAATCTATATTTCTTTGATAACGGAAATGAAATGTTTTTTTTTTTTACATGCCTTTGGCCTTTCAATTCGAGGGCAACATAAATAAAACTGACAAAATATCAAGATTGGTTATCAGTGTTTAATTCTTATACATAAAATATCTAGCCTTTTTTCATATGCATGATATGTAGTGTATTTATATATAAATAAATATACATATATATATATATATATATATATATATATATATATATATATATATATATATATATATATATATATATATATATATATATATATATATATATAATATATATGTCGTACCTAGTAGCCAGAACGCACTTCTCAGCCTACTATGCAAGGCCCGATTTGCCTAATAAGCCAAGTTTTCTTGAATTAATATATTTTCTCAAATTTTTTTCTTGTGAAATGATAAAGCTATCCATTTCATTATGCATGAGGTCAATTTTTTTTTATTGGAGTTAAAATTAACGTAGATATATGATCGAATCTAACCAACCCTACCTAACCTAACCTATCTTTATAGGTTAGGTTAGGTTAGGTAGCCGAAAAAGTTATGTTAGGTTAGGTTAGGTAGGTTAGGTAGTCGAAAAAACATTAATTCATGAAAACTTGGCTTATTAGGCAAATCGGGCCTTGCATAGTAGGCTGAGAAGTGCGTTCTGGCTACTAGGTACGACATATATATATATATATATATATATATATATATATATATATATATATATATATATATATATATATATATATATGTCGTACCTAGTAGCCAGAACTCACTTCTATGCCTACTATGCAAGGCCCAATTTGCCTAATAAGCCAAGTTTTCATGAATTAATATATTTTCTTTATTTTTTTTTCTTATGAAATGATAAAGCTACCCATTTCGTTATGTATGAGGTCAATATTTTTTTATTGGAGTTAAAATTAACGTAGATATATGACCAAACCTAACCAACCCTACCTAACCTAACCTAACCTATCTTTATAGGTTAGGTTAGGTTAGGTAGCTGAAAAGGTTAGGTTAGGTTAGGTTAGGTAGGTTAGGTAGTCGAAAAACAATTAATTCATGAAAACTTGGCTTATTAGGCAAATCGGGCCTTGCATAGTAGTCATAGAAGTGCGTTCTGGCTACTAGGTACGACATATATATATATATATATATTTAATATATATATATATATATATAATATATATATATATATATATATATATATATATATATATATATATATATATATATATATATATATATATATATTTAATATATAATATATATATATATATATATATATAAAGTATATTTTGGTAGCAGTCTTTCTTGTAAACGTATGTTGTTGAATATGACCGAAAAGGTAAGATTAATAATTCTAACACGAATCTTCTCAATATTTCTTATGTTTTTCTTCATTGTCGGTAGTAATAAAAATAACAATTCTCAAAAATTCATTTTTTAATTGTCTGATGCCTGAACGCGTTTCATAATTCGTATTACATTTTCAAAGACTTAATTTACACAGAAATTCTTCGTACTTATACTCTATTGGATGAGGTGATATGGTCACTTCATCCAGGAGGTCAACCATTGACCTCATGGTCTGTGACATGACATGTTGACCATGAGGTCAACAACGGCTTCTCTAATGGTTTCGTTGAAGACATCATAAAAAGAAAGGTAAAATGCCATGCAACTTCTGAAGAGTCAACCAACACAACACTTGTACCCCCAATTAGACTATTTTACAGGAACTTCTTTTCAACGGCTCATAAAACGGAGGAAAGGGTCCTGAAAGATATTGTTGATAGGAACCTCATCTCTACAGACAAAAATCAGAAAATACAATTGATAATTTATTATAAAACCAAAAAAAGGCCAATCTACTCATGAAAAACTCGCCAGACACCAAGCAGAACGCTTTAAAGG